>NC_139614.1:23548420-24081624 GCF_964270895.1 Podarcis filfolensis | reverse complement strand
GGGCATATGGGTTCCAAAGGGATATTAATCAATAATAACAAGTTTTCTGTTACAGTTCTGAAAACTTCTTTACGGGATTCTTGTCAATAAAATAAGTTCTGAAACTGCTCCAAAAGAAAAAATAAATGTCTGTGGTTTCCCCAGTATTCTCTCTTCCTACATTCTCTATATTTTGTTCTTTAGCTTTGTTTTTCTGATATTTAGAGTTCCCCATTTACTAGCCATGAATGTTATCTGAAGCGAAGTCTGCACTGTAATTTCCACCCATTATAAACTGAAAGCTTAACTGCTTCAAAACAACGTAAGGAAAGGCATGGGTATTTACTATAATGCCTGCATATGCGAACACACACATCCAGACAACTTCTGTAGCCCTTTTTTCTTTATCGCATCTGGTTGGATGATAAAAATGACAATTCCAGCTTACTGAGTATTTAATTATTTGGGTTTCTGTAGCCTTTCTAATATATTATTTCTTAGAAGCAAATCTGGGAACAACTTCTAACATCTTTATGGGATAGAAAATATCCTACAATTGTTAAAAATAATAATGGATGGGCCTTTTGTGGTTGAATGAAAGCGCTCCTAGATTGACATTTTAAAGCTTACAATATAATTAAACAGGATTTGATCCATTGTTATGTTTCCTCCAAATGCTATGGAAAAGCACAAATGCCTCAAACATCTTGTTCACCCCTTTCTATTGTTGTTAAAAATCAGTATTATTTAGATCAATACATAGACATGAGGTGCTTGTGTGGATCCAACCCCCATGGCCGGTGGCCAGGAACAGATAAGACAAGGAAAAGTTCTTACCAACTCCTTTTTATTCAATATTCACAGAAAGAGTCTTGGAAATGTAGCCTCTTGGAATAATAGTGTTGCCCCGAGTGAGTCTCCACCCCGTCACTCTCTTCCTTCATGCGTCATCACTACGGGTGCTGCTACGTGCCCTCTGCCTCTGAGCTCTCTGCTCTCCTACTTTCAATGCTCGCCGGGTTCTGGGAGAGGGGGGTCTGGAATGCTTTCTAAAGACACCGTGTCTGTCAGCTGTCCCCCTTTGGTGCTTCTTCTTCTTCCTCCTTTCCCATTATTTCCCAGCTTTCCCCCTCATCTGTCTCTGAGCTGTGATCTCCCTCAAATGTTGTAATTTCTGAACTGTCTTCTTCTTCTCTGGAAGGATCAGGCTGGGGAGACAGTCTCCACCATTCCTCCTCTGCCCAGTCCCTGACAGCTCATCCTCAACCTCTTTTTTTTGTTACTTGACTTCTGGGTAAGACTGTGACTATAGCTCTACTGCTCTATGCTAGGACACTTGCTTAGCATGAAGAAGAATCAGATAGCAGATGAGGGGTCCTGAAATCCAGTAGATCAGGGATGTCCAACTTTTAAGAGACTGTGATCTACTCCCACTATAAAAACACTGGCAGTGATCTACCCATTGGGTTAACCAAAATTGCTGAGCTTTTTTGGGGGAGTCAGACCCAAAGTTGTTGAGCTTTTTGGGGGGTGATCACTCAGGATTATGCGATTGACCAGGATCGACCAGGGGCGCACCACTCTACTAAGTGGATCTGGTATAAAGTAGCTTCCTTCTGGCAGTTCCCTCACTGCGAGAAGCCAAGTTACAGGGAACCAGGCAGAGGGCCTTCTCGGTAGTGGCGCCCTCCCTGTGGAACGCCCTCCCACCAGATGTCAAAGAGAACAACAACTACCAGACTTTTAGAAGACATCTGAAGGCAGCCCTGTTTAGGGAAGCTTTTAATGTTTGATGTATCACAGTATTTTAATATTCTTTTGGAAGCCGCCCAGAGCGGCTGGGGAAGCCCAGCCAGATGGGCGGGGTATAAATAATAAATTATTATTAGGCCAAGTGTAACACGTTAAGTCTGACCAAACTGTGGGAGACAGTGGAAGACAGGAGTGCCTGGCGTGCTCTGGTCCATGGGGTCACGAAGAGTCGGACACGACTAAACGACTAAACAACAACAACAACACGTTAAGAGACTGGAGGTACTTCTAGACCCTTTCTAGGTTAGGATGATTTGGGTATTTTATTGCACCAGCATGTTTTTGGAAGAAAGTTGGAGTAACTCTTAGGCTGAGCACACACTCACCCATTTGCAGCACAAAAATGTAGTTTTCCTTAATCTGGAATTTTTCATGCTCTTCCTCAACATGCTGATTTCAGTCCAGGGCTGGAGCTAGACACTGTAATGAAATTCTATTCAATATGATCCAGTGCAGATTCCAATATATAGCTAGCAGAGTAAAAACGTTACAGGATTCCCCAAAAATAGACCAGAGGCATTTGTATTTCATCCAGCAGAGCTTTACTGCTACTGAAGGCAAATGAACATAATGGTCACAAATCCAATACAATCAGAATTGGCACTGCCCATAAGAAATCCAGTTGCAGCAGACTTCACTTAAACTTAAAATAGCTTATAATCAGTCTAAACATCAACACTAAACACACTATGTACAGAACACCACACCAGAAGGAAGAGAAAGAAAGCAACCAACAGAAAGTGAAACCCAGGCTCCTTCTGGCCCTACTTTTATAGTCAGCATGACCTTGACAGAAGAGATAACAGAACCAGTTTAAGCCAGCTGTACTCAGCTTCTCTGAAGGTATAACCCAAACATCATGAACCTTTTGCTTCTTTCTTTCACACAGAGAAGCTTCCAGAACCCCCTTGAATTGATTAGAATAGGAAAGATCTCTACACATCAGATCAATACTTTCTGTACCAAGAAATGCAAACTGACAGACACATTTTTAAAAAAACACACCGTTTCAGGAAAACGTATTGTAAAGCTCATAATGGGAAATCACATTGCCAAAGGATCAAACTCTACAGTGCTATCTAGCGTCACAGTGTTATAATGCATTTTAAAGACTTTATTTTTTTATACCTAATGTAGCCGAGTCCCAGATTGAATCTAGATCCTGCATTGCTATACATTTGAAAACTCTCCTCTTGGTTATCCGTGCCTTTTCTTCCTTGCATTTGTCACAGGTAACTCAAATAGAAAGTGGGGATTGCAATCTTGGTACATGCCCCCTCCGCAATGTATTTGGGTCGATGTGGATGCATCCTTCATTGCTGGGACCTATTTCATCTGTTTCCAAATGGACATGCTGTGTGGTCATGCAGGTTCAATCTATTTTCGGAATGAAAGCAGTTTCTCGAGAGGTGCTTTTTAGAGGCAAAAAAATATGCAACGGATCTCAATTGTGCATGGACCACGTAGAAAAAACATGTACTCCATTGATTCTGGAATAAAATGTTGTGTGTACACACCCTGATGGGGCACTTCTAGGAGACGAGTGGGTAGGGGAGCTCCATCACATACCAGCAAATTTGGGTTGTGCAATTGTAGTTCATTGGGAACTCATGCATGTGAAACTCACTTCCTCAAAGGACTGGACTTTTTGCGATAAGGAAAGTGATGTGAAATTGCATTGCGACACCATGTGCTTTGGTGCAACATCATCTAGCCTCCCCACAAATATATCAGAATGAATGTGCACTACATATCCAACATCCTATGCAATATATGAGGATGAATCCTCAATAAACAGGTTGTCTGGAAGCATCCTAGGTGGGGCGTAAAGGATTTGAACAGACCTAAATGGCCCTCTTGTGTGATAAGATTGGCAGCTGTCCCATCTGTTGTTAGGCCAGCAATCGGAGAGCTAAATTTGTGACGGAGAAGCAGAAAAGTGACTGTTCTGAATAGATAATAACTAGTAATATTTTAATTGTATCTGCATTTAAGGGTTTTGAGTCATGATTCAAACCATCAAGAATCTATATTCAGCCCTGCAGCAAAGAAAATGACACATTTTATGTTGCTTGTCGCTAGTCAGTTTTATACTGTACTTAGTTTCTAACCTTAATTCTAAATACTGACAGCATCAGCTGGAATTTCAAACAAATGGTAAGAATTCATCACCATACGAATTGAAGTGTTGTGTGTGGAACGAATTCCTGATTTAAATGCCTTCCTCATTTACATTGCTGCAGCTTCCATTTTGTTGAGCGTGATGCAGACGATTAAATGGGAAGCATAATTATTACCGAAAGAGAATTTGTTGTCCTATTTCACAGTTTCCTGACCAGGTGCAGGCTTTATAGATTCACACTCTGTATGCCTGTCAGCCTTAGGAACAAGCGAGCAAAACAAGTGATTGATTTCTTGTTATAATCCAAGTGGAACTTTTCAACAGATTGTTCCTTTTTTCCACCTGTCATTCAGTTGTCCTAATGTAGTCCATGACTGTTATGTTTCAGGCCAGGGAGAAGAGAGAGCAGAAGAAAAGTTTATTCTAACTACTAATGCAGAAATCTCCAAGGTAATGTGTGAGTAGGGAAAGGGAGACTTACCAAGGTTTTCCTTTACAGTTTACTAGCTGATTCTTCTGCAGTATTGGTGTGAAAAATCCAAGCGTCCACGGTGTAAAATCTTCTTTGAAACTTGCCCCAAACTGCTTCCTGCTTTCTAATTCCGTTTTCTCCAGCAGGATAAGAGGCTGGTGTTTCAGTTCTGCAGATGACTGTGGATTTGTCAACTCTGCTGCTTTTCAAATGCCATAAGGTGATTGTCATGGACTGGCTAGATGCAGAGGAGAGGTGGGAGACACCAGCCGGGGAGCCGCCAGGGGAAGGAGGCTCAGAGCCAGGAAATTGGTGGTGGGATGATGATGAGTGGTCAGAGGGAGAAGGAGCAGACTGGGAGGAGGAGGTATCAGAGGCGGAAGACGTGACAGGATTTAGTGAACAAGAAGAGGCTATGACAGAGCGCAGTTCAGACTCCGAGGCAGAAGCAGAAGCTAGGGAGTCCCCTCATCCTGCCACAACCAGCTCCCCTCTCCCTTGGTCTCCTAGAACAGAGGTTTTCACCCTTTCTGGGTCCACGGCTCCCTTGACCAGCTACCCCTGTGGGCCTCAGAAGCCTAGTTTTGCCACCCCTTGCCTGCAGAGCCAGCAGCCCCTCACCCCTTTTCAAAAACCCTCCCTTGTGGCATGTTCCCTCAGCCTCCTCTCTTCTCCCCTCTCATTGGGAGCCCTCTGGGCAGCAGCAGCTGTCACCCCTGGTCTCTAAGCTGCCTCCCTGCCCAAAGAGAGGTGCCACCTCACATTGCCCCACAGGGGCCTGGGAAGCAGTCCCTGGTCAGCTCCAGAGGCACCATTCCCCTGGGGAGCTTGTAGCCAGAGCTGCTGCAACACACAGCTGTACAAGCCTTTGGGAGAGGCCATCAGTGGAAGGGAGGGAAGGAAAGAGGGACAAAGGCCATTGTTGCCCGTGGCACCCCTGACCATTATTCGAGACACCTCAGTGTGCCATGGCACACTGGTTGAAAACCACTGTCCTAGAACACACAGAGAAATGAAACAGGCAGAGCAGAGGGTAGTGAACAGACACAGCCTGAGACTATGTAGGAAAGACCCTGGAGAGGAAACGTCCTAGTGGGACTCTCCTAGAAAACGTTGCTGAGACCACTAGGCCTGATCCGTGGTTGTTTCCTTGAATAAAGAGTCTATTTCACTGGCTTTGGGTGATTTATTGTGCTGTTGCTGACCTGCACCTGACTCCAACCCTATCAGTGATGCAGGTTGGATGAAGGTTGAAGTGTAGGTGTGTTCCCACAAAGCAAGACACAGTTATGGCAGCAGGAACCTTTATTGAATTAACAGAACTGGACAACAGGGGCAAAGCAACTGCTTATATAGATTTCTGAAGGCCTGGGCCACTCCCACTCCCAATGTGATTGGCTGTCTAAACTTCCAAGCTGCAAATCAAACTCAGAGTTTAAGGGCCAATGGCAGAGGCCCAAATCCTGAAATGTTCTGTGATTGGATATCCTGTACTGAATCAGAACACAGGGGCTCAGAATCCTTAGTCCAGACTCAAGCTCAGGAAAACACAGACCACTGAATACATAACAGAGGGGGTGCTGAGCTCTTCACACCCAGGTTGCTTAAACTTTGAGCAGATCAGGAAAAATTCAGCATGTATTGGAAGTGGGCATCATATCAACGGTCCATGCACTCTATTCAAGGCTCGTTCCAGGTTTGTATGGGCCCTTGGGATGGTCCCCTTGTTGTGCCCATGGTTGGCCTTAACTCCCCACTCCTCCTCTGTCTTATAAACACGTGCTATTGGCTAATGGGTCAGCTAGACCTCTGCACACTGAACAGGCAAGTAGAGCAGCAGCAACTCTGCCAAGTAAGAAGTAGAAGCAGCATTGTGGAGGGGGAAGTGGAGGGGACAAGGCAAGGAAGCAGTGCCAAGCTGTCAGCACTTATTCACTGGAGAGCAGACGGTTTGGCCAGCAGACATTATTCTGAGCCTCCCTGCCACCTTTTACATGCATTAACTATCACCTGATTTGTGGGAACATAAACCTAGGCTGCTTCCCAGATGGGTGTTTACTGTGGGATCGGTGCTCTTTATGCCAGCCCATATTTTTCCTCCATTTAATCCAGATCAACCCTTTCCGGGGGAAATCCAGTAAATTAAAAGAAAAAAAGAATCCTGCATTCCAGGGGGTTGGACCTTGCGGTCCCATCCAGCTCTACAATTTTATGATTCTGTAGAGAACAACCTTCTGCCAATGACCTGTTTGCCATATTATGGCCCCATCTGGAACCCTCCACTGAGATATCAAGACGCATGAAATGACGAAAACAAATGGTTTTATTGGGTTTATATTTGTTTGCATGTGTGATCTTGGATATTGGGGCGGGGGGGGGGGAATTCTCAGCCAAAACACTAATTTCAAGAAATGATTGTGGGATTTGGCTTATGGTTTGCATCATCCACTCCTCTAATTTTAGACGCACGGCGTATATTGCTTGCTAATTTATTGCATTTTGTCAAAGAATGCGCAGTGGGAGAGTTCTGACGTTGTCTCGAGTTGGGCCAAGACCGTTTCATTTCCTTTTGTTGGCAATACTCTCACATGCATTTTGCCATTAAAATAATTGAGTATTCTGACTCTTTTGCTGTGGGGAGTCGCCTTTCATGGTTCATCATGTGCCTTCTTGGCCTCAAAGGAGTGTTATTTGGCAGCTGAGTGTAGGTGTAAGGGGACTGTAGTAAGTCACTACTCCTAATGATAAACCAAGCTGATTTAATTATTACTGCAGCCAAGTTGAAAGAAAGAGGTTGCTTATTCAGGGCTAAAATAACTTTCAGCTGCGCAGCAAGTTTCTTACAAGCTGAATGTTCTGAATCCAATTGCCACCTTTATTCTGTCCAATCTCTCCCAGTCGACCTCTTCTCAATACAATTAATTGTTCCTTTGCCATCATTCTCACCTGTGGTCCTTGTAGGGGGCAGCAACTTGCTTATGGTTCGCAACATCCACTCTGTTGCCACCTGAAGCAGCTGTCTCACTCAGCCTAATGGTAGGAATGGCCTGGAGGAAATCCATAGAACATTAAACCAGTAGAGAATTGCTCTAATTGCAATACAGAGATCACCGCATCTTCACATTCTCCTTCGTTACCCCAGAATTTCTTTCTTTTCGTTAAAAACCCAAATGTTGTAATGCCACTGTTGAGACCCACGACCCCCTTGTGGGTTCTCTGACTGGCTGAAGACTAATGAAGTGGGGGATTTTGTCTGTGCACAATCTAGTGAACCACTGATCACATTTACCTGGAGAACGTGATCCAAGACCGAGAAGCCTTTATTTTTTCATACTCTCTGCTTCCCCGAACAAGAGCAGAAAGGAATCCCAGGACTCCTTTCCTCATGAAAAAGATAACATTGAAGTCTTGTGGTTTATATGGCAGCATCTGATCATCTGCAAACTCACAGGCTGTCCACAGATCTTGGTATGGGGAATCTGGCAAGCCCATAGATAGGCCTATTGCAGCTTCAAAACAGCATAACATCCATGCCACTTCTCCAGACTTGCTTTCGCAGCAGCTGGCTCCAAACACTTTAAACTGCTTATCTCTGTGTTCAGATTTTAAACAGCTCGTTCTTTTCCCCCTCTGCTGGCACACAAGCTTCCAGACAGAACATTGGTCTCTGGCAGGTATTCCATGTGCTACAGACATTTGGAAAGTGATGGTGAGATTGAGAAGCCACTTGTGGTGATTGCAAATGATCAGGCCACACTAAGCCAGCCGAGAAAACTGCATAGCACAGGACAGCTTGTCTACCATCACTTAATCATACCATGGAACATTTGTACAGCATTTTCAGGTTTTCAAAGAGCTTCACATGCATTTGTCTAAACTGTTGTTGGCATCCGTCTGTCTCAGAAGACAATGAAAGAGTGCACCTTCAGGAGTGATGTCCAAGTGTTGGAAGGTTGCCGCAACAGAGAGGTCCCACCTCCAACCTCAGCTTATATATCTCCCTCAACTGAGCTACGCACAAGCAGGCAAAGACTATGTCTGCGTGTAACTTCTGCTCCTCCTGTTTCACTCCTCTCCTGGTCCTGGGAGACAATGAGATGTGGAGGCAGGAGGAGGAGGAGGAGGAGATGTGAAAGCCCTTGACTCTTACCTCAGCCTCACCTCATAGCTGTCAATTTACAGATTTGAAAATAAGGGACCGGCAGCCTTGAAAATAAAGGATTTTGCTTAGCTTAGCTTATGAGTTACATCGGCCCTTCCCCGCCTGAGAGGGAGGGAGGGAGGGAGGGAGACTCTTGCTCACACTGCCTGCGAGCCCAGCATGAGGCGGTTGCGGCGCCATGGTGGCCGCTGAAGCGCTGCCCTTCTGCGTCCCTCCACATCCCCTCCTCTTCCTCCTCCCTCAGGCCACCTCCTCAGCCACCGCTGCTGCTGCCGCTGCAGCCTCCGGCTTCCCTGGCAGTGCAGCAGAAGTCTCGCAAGAGAGGGGCTGCCTGCCCGCCCGCTGCCACCCGTCTCCTCACAACGCTCCCCTGAGGGAGAAAAGGGAGAGACGGAGATGCAGCAGCTCATGCGTGCGCTCTCTCGAGGCGGAGGACCCTGAGCCGCTGCTTCCCTCCCAAGCTGGGCGAGCATGAAACCCGGGAAATTTAAGGGACATCATCAATCTGGGACAGCAGCGGAACATGGCGCTGGGATAAGGGAGTTTCCCGCCAAATAAGGGACGGTTGACAGCTATGCCTCACCTATCTCTTCCTCTCCAATCCTGCAGCTTCTCCTGCCTCTGACTCTTGTCTCCCGGCTGTTACAGGTTCCCCCAAATCACTGATTCCCTTCTTCCAACCCAGTCTCCAACCCCGCTTTTCCCAGTGCCTACGCCTCAGAATCCAGCCACCACGTCTCAGTGTCCAACCAGCCCCTGACATCAAGGACAACTCTCCTCATCCCTGACCACTGGAAACACTGACTGGGGCTCTAATGCACAAAGGGAAATTGTGCAGATAAAATTATCCATGGAAGTGAATGGGACATCTGTTGTTGTATCAGATCTTCTGTGTGCATTGGAGCCCAGTGTTCTGGACTGTCGGCACAAAACCCCAAGATAAATTCCCAGGCAATTGGTCATTAGATTAACAGCTTGAATAGACATGTTTCAACAGACACTGCTGATTTATTTATTAACTAGAATAAATTAATAAATTGAGTTTAGAAATATACCGGTATGTATTAAATGGTCTAAGTTTGGCAAACATACATGTGGGTTAGTTTTTGGTTTCTTTAAAGCTATAAAACTGGAAACAAAATGGGAAGGGGTTTCCTTTCCAGTGAAAATAGAGGCAGTTGTTGTTGTCAGTTGGCAGAAAGGGAAAGGATGTTTTCTAAAGAAACCAGCTACTCGAGCAGAACAACAAACAGGAACTGATTTGAAAATAATTTGCCTGACCACACAGTTTGGGGGGGAAATTGCTCTTTGTCAATGCACAGCTATGCAAGAGCCAATGGTACATAATGTCTCAAAAAACAATGTGTTATTTGGAGTAGTATCTTAGCAGTGGATGCTGAGATTGTGGTTTGCTTTAAAATAATGAAGGTATTTCCTTTCATCTGAATGTGCTTTCCTAATGAAAACACAGCCAAAATAAGCCAGGCCATATTCACACCATACCTTTAAAGCACTATGATGGCACTTTAAAGAGCCTTGGACTCCCCCAAAGAATTCTGAGAACTGTAGTTTGTTAAAGGTGCTGAGAGTTGTTAGGAGATCTAGATATCTCACTGAGTGTATACATTGTTGTACTTAAAGTAACTCTCTAGATAAGGGTGTGGAACCTCCAAGTTGTGGGCCTAATTCAGCCTGGTCCTGGGCCCCAATTTTGCCGGCAAAATTCCCAGAATCTTACACACCTGATATCGTATGTGACATCAAGTATAGAGCAAGTAAGGCTGTAGTTCTGATAGTTCCTTTCCAATGAACCAGCTTACTGACAGCGCTGATCAGCTGCTTGGTAGTGATAGTGGGCCCAGTGTGATTGGCTGCCCTAGACAGTTCTCCATCAGAAAGCTGAGAGGGCTGATCAGTTAATTGGGGGAGTTTCATTGAAGGTGCAGATATGACTGAATGCTCACTTTGAAGTCCCGTCAAAGGAGGTCACAGCGAGCCCTGCTTTGCTGATTCGCAACAGGCACAGCTTAGATTCAAACCATGTGTGGAAATCAACATTTCCCCTCGGCATACACCTTGCTGGTCCTCAGAGGAAAAATGTCAGGTGCTGTCTGAATCCAAACCATGCCTGCAAATGGAGTTCAGAGGGGCATCCTGATCAGCTGGTTGACAGTCGCAGCAGGCCTCTCTGAAGGTGTGATCGGATGTCCTAATCATGCCAGGTGATTGACAGGTGGTGACCCTGCCCATCTGTGCAAGTTGGCCCAGAGAGGGTGGAGGAGATCCAATCATCCACCCTCGCTCTAGATCCTAGATTCAGTTTCCAAAGCTAGTGGGATCTTACCGATCAAATTAATCTCATCCAGTTGAGCACCTATTACTGTTATCAAAATTTTGATGCTTAGGCATATGGAAGCTTTTAATTGGGCTGTGTTGTGCATATATATCTCAGAAACTGGGCAAAACCCACTGCTAGTATCATTCTTGTGAAGCCTCTTTTCCAAACCCTGACAAGCTGAACTCAAATGGAACTTGGCCAAGTCATTAATGACCAGACCTATTAGGTGGGCTGTGTCATCCACACTGATTATTGCACTTGTCGTTTTTTAAGAGCGCATCGTTGGTTCTGTTCGAAACATTCCCTGCCATGAGCCCCTGGAGACTTCTTAGCAATAAAGAGATTGATTTGGCTGACATTAAGAGAATAAGGCTTGAATTAAAATGTGCATGCCAATAAAGAAATGTTTTAAACCATGAAAACAGTGGGTGGGAAGTAATTTGTTCTCTCCGTTTATTAGATAATTGAGAAAAATCCCCTATTGTTTTATAGACACGAATTTGTACATGAATTAGTTCTTGGATTACACATCCTTTCTTACAGTCTTGGGTTTCAGTTTTCATATTTTCATTTAATATAACACCGATGATCCGGACGTATTCATTTCATCAACCATATTAACCCCCTTTTTATGGAAATGAGATACTTCCAGTCTTGCAAACGTGTGCTCTGTTCTCTATTGCTAGTCAGCAGCTTGACCTATGAGATTTTTCCCATGGAGCCAGAAAAATGCAGCAAGATCTTTAAGCCAACAATCTGGTTTTATTAAAACTTCTTTAGCACAAACAAATATGCAGAGTGAGTCTTGCCAGGCTTTTTCATGGATGCATGACCAGGTTCAAACCGTGAAGTAAGAGCATAATCCTATCCATGTTTACGCAGAAGTGATATTTAATTCAATTGATTTGATTTATTAGACATATGTATTTTAAGAGTATCTACGTGCTCTACAATATTTATAATGCAATGAAAACATATTAAACAATGGGGATTATTCCAGGTAAGTATATATAGCAGGGATGGGAAGCTTGTGGCCCTCCAGATGTTGTAGGATTCCAACTATCATCAGGCCCACCCAACATGGCCAGTGGTCAGGGATAATGGGAGCTGGAATCCAGCAACATCTGTAGAACCACAGATTTCCCATTATCAGTGCACAAGATTGCAGCTTGAGTTGTAGGTAAAACCTGGGTTGGACTTCTGCAGACACTGCAGGTATGTGCTAGGCAGAAATTCCAAGCATGCTCATGGGACTTAGCTTACTATGAGTACGTGTGCATTGAACTGTTGCTGCTAGAAAACATGGAATGCGCTTCTCAACATGGTACCAGGTCTAACATGTCTTCTGAATCAGAAAGTACAAGTTATGACCAGCTGATGCATGAAGACTCCTTCTGAGACTGCAATACCAACCAATGCTTCAAGGCCATCACTCTCCTAGAGCCTGCAAAGTTATTCCATACTCAGCTCAGTGCCCTCTTCTGGAAGACGGCTGAATATGCAAGCGGCCAAGAGAGAATCAATGAAAATGAATCCCAACTTGGGGCTCAGGTAACACAGCTCTGACAGTGGGTGTTGATTTGAAAAACTGATCATTATGAGTGTGTATTGGAAGGTTTGTGTCTCTCTGTCACCCCGGTGAGGGTGGGGTTGGGGTGTAATGGTACATGCAGTGTACTTTCTGGTAAAATGTTATGCATGGGAAGGCTTGTCTTGCTCCCATTGGATTAGCTCAGGCATCCCCAACCTTCGGCCCTCCAGATGTTTTGGACTACAATTCCCATCATCCCTGACCACTGGTCCCGTTAGCTAGGGATCATGGGAGTTGTAGGCCAAAACAATTGGAGGGTCGCAGGTTGGGAATGCCAGGATTAGCTGCTCTGATGCTATTGATAGGTTTACCAACCTGTATACCAAGCAGCTGAAATGTTAGTGCAAGGATCAGCTGCCTGTGGACCTAGGGCCACATACAATTTCATGTAACCGTTTTGCCTAATTTCATGCAGCTGGTAAAGAGGGGAGAAAGGGGATAGCATAAAGGAGAAGAGGGGGAGAGCAAGAAAGGGAGAGGAAATGGAACAGCTCCATGGGCCTTTAGCTGCTTTTGGCTGCAGCCCTTCCCATTTTTGACTCTGTATCCACCCCCTGTTGGCATGTGGAGTTTGACAGGTTGCCCCCATGGAAATGTGGTCCTCAACAGACAAAACGGTTGTCTAATCCTGACGTGACTCCATTGGACTTTGGAGATGTTAGAATCTGAATTCTATCTCTGTTAACTAGGATACCCTTCTCTAAACAAGAATGCTATTGAGCATTGGAAAAATATTGCATTGATACACATCACATCAATTCTTGGTTCTTTTGAAGGAAAAAGGATGAGGAATGTTGTTATGATGCTTTGTTAAATGATGCTCTAGCTGCTGTCTAGCCAATGCTTACAATCAAAGGATCATTTAAAAGATAACCATTTTGTAGAGATGTGCTGCAAAATCCAGCATTGGCAAGAACTGATCTGAGAACAGACTGGACTCCAGAAACCACCAACATAATAATGGGCAGCATTTGTCTTAGCAGTGAAACTTGTGCCTATAAAGGGATTAGATTATTGCCTCAGAGGAAGGTGTGAAATGATTAGAACCACAGTCCAAAAGCCAGAAAGTCAAGATGTGCTAAACAATGGCATTTACTCCAAGTCAGTCAGTGGCAAACAGGTGACTTAGGGTGATAGTGTCTGTCTTGTTTCAAATCTACTGGGATAAATTAAGCATTAGGGTAAAAAGCCCAGGAGACTTCATATGCCAGTACTGTCAAAAACACACAACTCACCCCACACACTGATTGAACAGCATCCTATAAACCGAATCAAGAAACTGCTGCAAATTCTGTCCACTGTGCTTTAGAATTGTCTGCTTAACTGTGGTCCACATAAAATGATGTTGATAACACAGAGTTCTTCAGCTAAATCTAAAAAAATGAATAGCTACATTCTTAGATGACATTTCTTGCTATAAAATATATAGTTTTGGTGACAGCTGGGGAGGAATGGGGAGGAATGAATCTGCCAATTTCAATTCCTCATTTTCCCAGTATTAAATTCAGATCACCAACATTTCCGCATCAGCTTATGATGGTCTTGTTTTTCTTAAGGCCTCACAAAAATTCATCAGCATTTTAGTACACATTTCTCCTCATATATACATTTTTTTATATGACATTTACCCAACAGAACCATTTTGCAAGCAATGTACCCTAATGTAAAGCATGTTCGTACATTATTTTCACTAACATATGCAATTTTATGGACATGACCCTAATTCACAAGTTTTTGTATGTTCGAGTTTGGTCAGAGAATCACATCATAAAATTTGGGGAAGTGAGAATTTGGAAGGGGAGCCGCATGTGTCAGGAGTGCTCTGATGGTGTTTCCTGCTTGGCAGGGGGTTGGACTCGATGGCCCTTGTGGTCTCTTCCAACTCTATGATTCTATGTCAGCCTGGATGTTATTGGGAAGTCCAAATAAAGTAGGTTCACATTAAAACAGTGGCGTAGCGTGGGGGGTGCAGGGGGGGCGGGCCGCACCGGGCGCAACATCTGGGGTTAGGGCAAATCCATGGGTTAGGGGGCGCAAATCCACGGGTTAGGGGGCGCAAATCCACGGGTTAGGGGGCGCAAATTACTTGCCTTGCCCCGGGTGCTGACAACCCACGCTACGCCACTGCATTAAAATGCAAACTGAACCAAATTCCTCCCCTGATCCTAGCGACACCCTTTCTTTCTGAGCTTATAAAACTACAGGCAAGGTGTCTAAAATAACCATCCTTTCCAATTATGTAAACTTATTCTGTCAAGGAATGAAATAGTGCAGAATTAGAATCCTGTGCATGAATGCAATGAAAGCGTGAAATCATTTCACGGATTTCCCAAAGTTACTTGTTTGTTTGTTTGTTTATTACATTTCTACCCCACCTTTGCTCAAAGGAGCTCAAGGTGTCATGCATGGCTCACCTCCTTCCCATTTTATCCTCACAGCAATCCTGCAAGGAAGGCTAGGCTGAGAAAGGCAGTGACTGGGCCAAACTCACCTAGTGAAGTTCATGGCTGAGTGAAGATCCGAACTCTGGTCTCCTAGGTCCTAATCTGACACTCTAACCCAGGGGTCAGCAAACTTTTCAGCAGGGGGCCGGTCCACTGACCCTCAGACCTTGTGGGGGGCTGGACTATATTTTTTTGGGGGGGAAATGAATGAATTCCTATGCCCCACAAATAACCCAGAGATGCATTTTAAATAAAAGGACACATTCTACTCATGTAAAAACACACTGATTCCCAGACCATCCGTGGGCTGGATTGAGAAGGCGTTTGGGCCAGGCCCCCGGACCTTAGTTTGCCTACCCATGCTCTAACCACTGCACCATACTAGCTCTTTGAAAGAAAGGACATTCTGGCTAGTTTTTAACAAAATCTTAGGATTTTCATATTGCATCTTGACTCACTGGCCAGGAGCCAAACAGCCACAAACTTCTTTCCATAAGCCTCTTGGGGAATTTTGACTAGGTCTTGACCGACATGACTGGTTTTGAAACCAGGGATGTTCTTAAAAGCGGTCTGTGACATGGAATGAGAATCAGTTTTACGGTGGTGTAAAATAAAACCGTGGGCTTGTACATGAGCCTAACTAGCTCTCTGAGCTATCATGTAGGCTTTGGAGAGATCATTCTCATCCCAAGTTCTGTAAAGTTGAAATAATAGGAGATTTACTGCAGAACGTTGTTTTCAGGGCAATCACAATAAAAGACTATAAAGCATTTTGCAGCTTAAAAGTGTGCTATAAATGTGAATGATTTTTCATCACTGCGGTGCCTTGTGGTATTTACTGTTCCACAGAGTTCATGGATGTGTTTCATGGACATCAACTGCACTTACTTTCAATTAATGTGTTTGAAATATGGGAAATCTGAAAAGGGAACAAAATAATGGGCTGACCACCAGCACGCCAGCTAATTCACTATCTACTCGTGTAATGCTGCTGGAACAAATCAAAGTGGGTTAAAGATTGACTTGGTCTAATGGCTTTAACAATAATTGACTCTTTCTACAAGAGTTTCTGTGTACCCTGATATCCTATGGGAAATGTTGGGAAATATGGACATGTGAATGTTCTTTGGATAGTTTAGGAGATATTAGTCACAACATTAAATGTCAGTGAGTGTTTCATGTTGATTTAGAAACCAGTGAAGAATGCATTAAATAAATCTTGCAACCAGATACATATTATTGTGTGCCACCCCAGTCTCTAAGCAGTGGGAAATTCCAGGGTTTCAAGTGCTTCCCTGGGGCCTGTGTTTCCTTTGTGAGGCACAGCAGAGACTGTGGCGTCTTTAGGATACAGTAATACCTTGGTTCTCAAACCAAGTTCTAAACAAATTGGAACCCAAACACTGCAAACCCAGAAGTAAGTGTTCCAGTTTGCGAACTTTTTCCAGAAGTCAAACGTGCTTCCAATTTGAGTGCCACACTTCCGTTTGGAGTGTTACACTGAGGTCTGTCTGTTTTTGCTATTTATTTTGCGTTTTTGTGGCTGTTTTTGTGTGTGTGTGACTGTGTGGAACCCAGTTCTGCTACTGACTGTGTGACTGCAGTACATTGTTTATTGCTTTCATTTTATGGACCAACGGTCTTGTTAGATAGTAAAATTCATGTTAAATTGTTGTTTGGGGGATTGTTATTAAAAGTCTGGAACGGACTAATCCTTTTTGCATTACTTTCTATGGGAAAACGTGCCTTGGTTTTGGAACACTTTGGTTTTGGAACGGACTTCTGGAACAGATTAAGTTTGAGAACTAAGGTACCACTGTATTTGGTTTGTTTACACATATATACAACCTGAGCCTATGATGGAGGGGTTCACAGCATCCCCAAAGGGTCTTGCTTCCCCCTTAGCAGCAGCCTTGGATTCATGCAGAGACCCAGCCTGACCTTCTCTCTCTTTTCTTTTCCAGGCTGCCCCTTTGGCATCCAGCGCATTGCTCACATAACACAACAGTTATGTGAGGTGTACAGTTACAGAGGTGTATTTTGAACTGCGGAGGACATATAGGGCAATTGTGTTTTCCCTCCAGTGTATCTTTAATGAGAAGAGCAGGAAGAACCCCCAACTCTCCTAGCTTTTTTAAATCAGTAGACAATTTAGGTGATCATGTAGGAAATAAACACAGCGTACAAAAAGGGACTGGGTCTGGGAGCGGGAGACTCAGTATAGGGATGTCGAATAATGCTAAGGGAAAGAGGAGTGGAAATTGCTGGTGTTTGCTTATTCGGCCCCTGTCCAGAATGCATTCAAATGGGTTTGAAATATTTTGTTTTTCATTTGATCTTCAAATTAGACTTATCCTGCACATGGATGCCTGTATATCAACAACTCTATTACTTGGACATCTATGAACCTTGTGCCCTTATTTCAAAAGTTTCTAGCTTGTGATTCTTGCCAACCACTCTGAAAGGAATGGATTTCTAATGGTTCGTGCTTTTATATATGCAGGTGAGGTTTGATTGGCTCTCTGCTGCTTTTAATGTTGGCTATTTTCAGTACCTAATGCCAGGGCCATCTGCTCTCAGCTCACAAATGGTGTTAAGGGCACACTAAGATCATTTGATGGTATTGATGTAAGCATTGTGATGAGCAAGTAAACGGAAGAACGAACTAAGATTGGCCTTTATTCATGCATCTTTTATAGCCATGTATCAATGCTAATTTGATGACGTTGCAGGACCACTGCATAGTATATGTTGTAACAGTACTGCACAGTATAATGTGGCTATTAGCAATTGCAGTACAAGATACAGAGGCTGAGGTCCTGCACATTTTGCAAATGCTGTACTGAAATCTTGGAGAGTCGCTGCCATTGCGGACAATGCTAAGTTAGATGGACCACTAGTTTGACTTCGTATAAGGCAACTTCCTGTGTTCCTATGATGGTATTAGATGACCCGAACAAAATGTAACAAATTGTTTTAAATAACTGGGTGAGCTGCAATCGTTTCTTACCCTCCATGCACTCACAGAGCAAAAAGCAGGTTGGTTATATCAACACCATATCTTCCTCATCCTGTAGTCAGGATACATACCGTCTCTGAAATAAGTCCCATTGGTTTTATTACCTGGGTTATTCCCAGGTAAGCATGCAGAGTGTGAGGAACCTTTGGTCCACCATATTTTGCTCAACTATAACTCACATTGGCTCCAGCAAGAATGACCCATGGGAGATATAGTTCAGACACATCTCAAGGTCCAAAGTTCCTCACACCTGGTGTAGAGAATTGCAGCCTAAAGTTTTTAAGTTTAGGAACCAGTCAGTAGTATATTTTGGTAGAAAAGTTGTGTGGGAGACATAGTCAGATCTCAGCTACCCATAGTGTGGTATGGGCTTCTCCCCTGAGCTCTGTGATAACTATGGAGAACAGTGAGTGACTGTCCAAAGTGACTATGGGCACAAACCTTACCATGTTACTCAAAAGTTCTTCCTACTGAATTCAGTGGGGCTTGTCCTCAGGTCAGTGGGCTTGAGACTGAGCTTGACTCCCACAAGACTCAAAGGCTAGGTGGTGTCATTGTGTTAGTTTTGCAATATGGACCATATAAAAGCCATAGTGAGTGCCAGGTGAGGACATGATGCCAATGCCGCTCCAGGCTGAAGAGGTTGCATTGCCTTCTTCAGACTCTGAGGACCAGCTTGGAAGCCATAGTTGAACCACAGACTCCTTCACGCCACCAGAGTAGATGGCTCGTAAAACAGGCTGGGCCCCTTTAAGAGCTGAGGCTCCACCCCTCAGGGTCAGAGCAAGCTGGAAGCTATACTCTTTCAATAGGCTCAGTTTGGGCTTGCTGGTGGTTGGAGCAGTATTCAGGTTTTCCCTGTCTGAGCTCCAGCTTGCTCCACTTGGAGCTCTCCAAGGTGCTACCCACTTGGCTTGTTTGCCTTTTTCCGATTCTGATGCCTGCTTTACCTGACTTTGCTTATCTGGGTCCACTGTCTTCTGTGTTTGCCTGTGCTCACTAAAACTTGACCCTGCTCATCAAAATCTGACTTCAGGTTATTTGAATTTGCCCTGATGGGACATGACCTTTGCTTGATTTGATGTTGCTTCCTAGATCCTGGGTTAGGACTAGTAAACCTAATCCATGCCTCCACTTTGGCTAGAACACCTTTCTGCCCCCAAGTTGGTACCACTGCCTGGAACAGAACAGTGGACCGAATCTGTCCCTGGTTCCCCTAATCCAATTTAGGGGATATGATGGATATATACACAGTCTTCCCAGCTGCTCACCCCAGAATATATAGCTGCTCACCTGAGAATCTGGGGAGAGACAAACCATTTATTTATGTTCTTCAGTGTTGATTAAAGGCGCCTCACTCTGTCCATAGGAGCACCAATGTTTTTGCTGCACTGTACTATGCAAATAGTAGCTCTGTGCGTTTGGTGATTGCTGCACTGCTTAACATTTAAAGACCAAAGCCCATTTTGTGTTTGATCCCCTTGCTTCATCATAGCAGCAGAATTTGTGAATGATTTGATATGTAAGAAATGAAAAGCAAATTATGATTGTGCAAAGGAAATACAAACCTATGCTTCCTTGTAGGGAGATTATAAAATATTTGTGGCGTATCTGCATGTTAAGTGATTTGACCTTCCTGGATTTGTAAAAATCCCTCCGTACTTACCTGCTTTGCTAAATAGAATTTAAGGCATATGTACTTTTCTGAATCAAGTCCTATAATTGGCCTTTGGTTTTAAGATGTAAAATTTACCTATGCTCATAAAATGGGTTGGTTTGCATAGTTTAATACTGGCAGTCATTGTTAATCATCACAAATGCAAACAATGACATTTACATGGACTGCATGTCTTCAATTCTGGAATCGAATCCTGGGCAAGCCCTGTCACCTTTTGGGGGTGAGCATCTGCTTATTTTAAGTCTTGATATTTAACCAGCCATTGATTGAACTCTCCTGGGAAAATAAAGAATTGTGTGCTTTTGAATGGTTGTACAGTACAAGATCAGAGCTGGCTCTTTCAGGTCATTGGATATTGAAGATTTTATTTGATTGGTTTTACTTGTTGATTTTTCTCTCCCATATATGTACACACACACACACACACACACACACACACACACACACTGTCTTGAATTTAAAAATAAAGGGCGTCCCAGATGGAACAGTTTAAACATAGTGTCCTGAGTATGGGGTCCCTATGAACCTGAGAAGATGGTATTGGATCCAATAGTGCCCTTCTGTAATCAGAAAACCTCTTCCACTCATGATAGGGCTGTTTCCAATTTAGTAGCTGAATCTTGCATGAGAAAAATTATCTGAAATACAAAGATATCCAACTCTTTCTAAAAGCCCTGTTGCAACAATTGGCACAAGGTTGCTCTGTATCTTTAATGGCATAAGAAGACAAGAAGAGCCTTGCAGAATCTGACTAAGGGCCTGTCAAGTTCAGCATCCTGTTTCTCACAGGACTGATGTCAGTGTGCACATGGCCCAAGAATTCCTCTTAGATGGGCCATCAACGCCTTTTGTCATGTCCATGCTTCTATCCCATGTGAAGCCCTGGCTTGGAAAGGAAGCTTAGCCTGCATTTTTCCACTGGCCTGCAATCTTCCCTTTGATACTCCAAATAATCAAAATCCTACCATTTATTAATTTATAGGGATTAGCCCCACCCCAAATCTATAACAATGTAATGTGTAGCATTGCCCATCTGCACATCTAGGTCAGAGTATGTGGCTTCCACGATTAAATGCATCTTATTTTAGGGTTATGGTGCTAGACAGAAACACAGGTAGACCAGTGCTATTCACATACCAAAGAGAAATGTACACAAACACAAGGAAGGCACTACTGGATCAAACCAAAGGTCCCTTTAGACTAGCATCCCACATTGGCCAACCAGGTAGCTCACAATCAGGGTGTGAAGGCAATTGATTCCCCCCACTGTTTCTCCCCATCTTAGCAACTGATATTCAGGAATATATTCTGGATATAGACCAGATAGTCATCATGGCTAATAGTCATTTGTGCAATTCCCCTTTAAGCCAGTGCCCCTGGTCATCTCTTGCAACAGCAGATTTCTTGAATTCATTACAGAATGTGTAAAGAAGTAATTGAATCTCCCATCAATTTCACTGAGTCCCAGTATTGCAAGAGAATGCGAAACTCTTCTCTCCATCCCTCTCCCCACTCATTCTGGATCCAAAGGCTAGCAATGGCAAATGGGCATTTATGTCTGGGCTACTGACTGAATCAATTAAGCCATTTTTGTTTTTTATACATCTCGGTGCATTATGCCATTGGAACAATTACCTGGGCACACAGCATTCTTTTTAAAAGCTTTTATTTATAAGTCAATGTAAATAAAAGTCCTCTCTGAACCAAATGGTGCTATCTGAGTAAAAAGCAAGCTGCCACTCCAATAGGATCAGATGCCAATGACTGGCTTTTCTCTCAGTCCACTGCCCTGTGAAACCCAAGTGTTGTCTTCCATCTATTTGATCCACATATTTTGGGATTCAATTCAATAAAGTCCACGTACATTGACTTGATTGTCAGTTGAGCTGCTAGAGATCTGAGGCTGGAGCCCTGTATGTGGTAAGCCTGCTTTAACCCTTCCAAAAGCAACAGAGTTTTAAATGCTGCAATTGTACAAATGACTCCATCTTGATTCTAGGAACTCTGATGTAAGTACCAATATTCAATGGGACTTACTCCCAAGCACCTATGGGAACTTTCCTTCCCAGAATAATAGCAGTCAGTAGGGCTGGGTGATACCTGGCTTTCAACATTGTGATATATCATCAGCTAAACATTGTGATACCGATATATCTCAATGTCTGAAATAAGGGCGCAACTACCGTATTTACACGAATTTAATTTGCCATTGTATCTAATGCACACCTCAATTTTCAAAACCTTGAAATTAAAAAAGTATTTGCTGGCAAATGTAAATGTGTCCTCAAATCTAACATGCATCCTAATTTTGGCGATGTAATTTGGCCAAAAACGGTGTGCATTGCACACCGTTCTATGTACCAAATATGGTACATAGAAACGCACAGGCTAATGTCCTGGCAACTGCTGCTACTTAGGGGTCTCAAACGGATAGATTTTTAACTCCCTTTAACATATTGTTACAGCTATTAATTTCTAGTACCGAGCAACATGAGAGAAGTGATGATCAACTTCACAGTTTTCCCCATATTGTGATTTTTTTTTTACATAGCACACACACACATTGTGATATATTGTGATATATCACCATGTCAAATATTATGAAACCGTTATCACAATGTGGACTTCAAACAGATTTTGGACGATGTATTGATACATCGCCCAGCCCTAGCAGTGAGCATGCATGGTGGGGGATGGAGAGAGGCACTTTTCATTTGTGACTGCATGAGGGAATAATAATAATAATAATAATAATAATAATAATAATAATAATGCCCATCTGGCTGGGTTTCCCCAGTCACTCTGGGTGGCTTACAACAGAATATTAAAAGCAGGATAAAACATCAAACATTAAAATCTTCCCTATACAGGGCTGCCTTCAGATGTCTTCTAAAGGTTGTATAGTTGTTTATTTCCTTGACATCTGATGGGAGGGCATTCCACAGGGAGGGTGCCACTACCGAGAAGGCCCTCTGCCTGGTTCCCTGTAACCTCACTTCTCTCAGGGAAGGAACTGCCAGAAGGCCCTCAGAGCTGGACCTCAGTATCTGGGCAGAATGATGGGGGTGGAGACGCTCCTTCAGATATACTGGAATTAAACAGTTAACCCCCTCCTCTCACCTGCTGGTCCAGACAAAAATCCCGGCTTCTGACTACTACAGTGGTACCTCTAGTTACGAACTTAATTCGTTCCGGAGGTCCGTTCTTAACCTGAAACTGTTCTTAACTAGAGATGTGCTTTCGCTAATGGGGCCTCTTGCTGCTGTTGCGCTGCCGGCACATGATTTCCATTTTCATCCTGGGGCAAAGTTCTCACCTTGAGGTAACTCTTCCAGGTTAGTGGAGTTTGTAACCTGAGGCGTTTGTAACTCGAGGTACCACTGTATTAATGAATGCTCACCCCCAGATGCAGTTCCTAACATCATGATAATGTGTGGTCTTCAGTATGCTAGGAGTGTGGCTAGCTTTTGATTTTTTCCATAAATGATTAAAAAAAAATGCATTTGAGTCTCTTTCTCAAGCTGTCTATGCCGCATGTGGATGCTGCTAACACAATAAAAGAAAATCTGATGTGCACTCCTGGGTAGTACATTCTTATGATCTGGAGGCCTAAAATCAATGTTTTGGCTTGCAAATGCCAAGGGGTACAGTCTATTCCTCCAAACTGCCATCAAGGTACCCTATCAGCAAAACAAGGGAGAATCTCCCCTTCCCAACTCCCTCTCACGTGCCACTGTCTTATCTATCACTTTCTCCCCCCCTGATATACGTGCTGTTTCTGGTGAGGCTTCCTCACTGCTGTAAGCACATTACAAGAGTGCAAAGCAATTTATGCTCACTGTAAATAAAATGCCCTTTGCTCTGTGCTGGCTGCAACCACCTTGGAAAGAGATCTCGAGGCATAGTAAAAAGCTCACAGACAGTGGCAGCTCATATGTTGAAGCCATGGAAAGAAGACATTAAGGCTGCAGTATAAGACAAACCAACCTCAGAGCAGACTCGCACTGTACTCAGTAGGATTTCTACTGCTGTGATGAAATCTGTCTTCCAATGGCTTCAAAGTTTTCTTCATCTGTGAAAAAAAAAGGCTTCCATTTTTCTGTCTCATCCTTGGGGAACTTCCTTTAGCCTCTCCATTGTCCTATGTTTTGAGGTTACCTTATAATGGCAAGGTGGGCAAGGAAGATGCAGCTTGGGTTTTTTTTTTTTTACAGGAAACATCTCTGCAGCCCTCTGCAGCCTCCCCAGCTGCCTGCACTTCCTGGTCTGAAAGAGTCCTGTGAGACCTTTCATTAGGCTATGATTGATGCTCAGGCACCTAGGAAGGCTGCAGAATACAGATCATTTGGGAGAGGATTTGTAGAATTAAAAAAAAGAACCCGTACAAACCCCTTGGCCATCTCAAAAGTAATGGGGGAAAAACAAACAAAGCACAAAGCTTAGTTGGTTAGAGTGTGGTGCTGATAACGCCAAGGTTGTAGGTTCTAGCCCCGTAAGGGACAGCTGCATATTCCTGCATTGCAGGGGGTTGAACTAGATGATCCTCAGTAATAATAATAATAATAATAATAATTTATTATTTATACCCCGCCCATCTGGCTGGGCCTCCCCAGCCACTCTGGGCGGCTTCCATAAAAACCAAAAATACAATAAAATATCACACGTTAAAAACTTCCCTGAACAGGGCTGCCTTAAGATGTCTTCTGAATGTCACGTAGTTGTTTATCGCTTTGACATCTGCTGGAAGGGCGTTCCACAGGGCGGGCGCCACTACCGAGAAGGCCCTCTGCCTGGTTCCCTGTAGCTTTGCTTCTCGCAATGAGGGAACCGCCAGAAGGCCCTCGGCGCTGGACCTCAGCGTCCGGGCAGAATGATGGGGGTGGAGACGCTCCTTCAGGTATACTGGACCGAGGCCGTTTAGGGCTTTAAAGGTCAGCACCAACACTTTGAATTGTGCTCGGAAACGTACTGGGAGCCAATGTAGGTCTTTCAAGACCGGTGTTATATGGTCTCGGCGGCCGCCCCCAGTCACCAGTCTAGCTGCCGCATTCTGGATTAGTTGTAGTTTCCGAGTCACCTTCAAAGGTAGCCCCACGTAGAGTGCATTGCAGTAGTCCAAGCGGGAGATAACCAGAGCATGCACCACTCTGGCGAGACAGTCCGCAGGCAGATAGGGTCTCAGCCTACGTACCAGATGGAGCTGGTAAACAGCTGCCCTGGACACAGATTTGACCTGTGCCTCCATGGACAGCTGTGAGTCCAAAATGACTCCCAGGCTGCGCACCTGGTCCTTCAGGGGCACAGTTACCCCATTCAGGACCAGGGAATCCTCCACACCTGCCCGCCTCCTGTCCCCCAAAAACAGTACTTCTGTCTTGTCAGGATTCAACCTCAATCTGTTAGCCGCCATCCATCCTCCAACCGCTTCCAGACACTCACACAGGACCTTCACCGCCCTCACTGGTTCTGATTTAAAAGAGAGGTAGAGCTGGGTATCATCCGCATACTGATGAACACCCAGCCCAAACCTCCTGATGATCTCTCCCAGCGGCTGCATGTAAATGTTGAAAAGCATGGGGGAGAGGACAGAACCCTGAGGCACCCCACAAGTGAGAGCCCAGGGGTCTGAACACTCATCCCCCACCACCACTTTCTGAACACGGCCCAGGAGGAAGGAGCGGAACCACTGTATGACAGTGCCTCCAGCTCCCAGCCCCTGAAGACGGTCCAGAAGGATGTTATGGTCGATGGTATCAAACGCCGCTGAGAGATCCAGCAGAACTAGGAAACAGCTCTCACCTTTGTCCCTAGCCCGCCGGAGATCATCAACCAGTGCGACCAAGGCAGTTTCAGTCCCATGATGAGGCCTGAATCCCGACTGGAAGGGATCCAAATGGTCCGCTTCTTCCAGGCGTGCCTGGAGTTGTTCGGCAACCGCTCGCTCAATCACCTTGCCCAAGAATGGAAGATTTGAGACTGGGCGATAGTTGGCCATCGTGGCCGCATCTAAAGATGGTTTTTTAAGAAGCGGTTTAATAACCGCCTCTTTCAGCGGGTCTGGGAAGGCTCCCTCACGGAGGGAAGCATTCACCACCCCACGAAGCCCATCGCCCAGTCCTTCCCGGCTAGCTTTTATAAGCCAGGATGGGCAAGGATCCAAGAGACAGGTGGTTGGTTTCACTCGTCCAAGCAGCCTGTCCACATCCTCGGAGGTAACAGATTGGAATTGATCCCACTCAACTTGACTAGACAGAACTCTAGCACTCTCCCGCCCCGGCCCTGCTCCCACGGTGGAGTCTACTTCTTCCCGAATCTGAGCGATTTTATCTGCAAAAAACTTTGCAAAATCATTGCAGGAGAACATGTGGCCCGTACTGGGCCCCGATGTTGTAGGTGGTTCCGCTAAATTGTGAACCACCTGAAAAAGTCTCCTGCTGCTGTTTTCTGCAGATGCAATAGAGGCGGCGAAGAAATTCTTCTTCGCCATCGCTATCGCCACTTGGTAGGCTCGACGTTGAGCTCTAACCTGTGTCCGGTCAGATTCGGAATGAGTTATCCGCCACCGGCGCTCTAGCCGTCTCAACGATTGTTTCATTGCCCTCAGATCCGTGGAAAACCACGGGGCTGTCCGGGCTCCATGCAATCGGAGAGGGCGCTTCGGAGCCAAACAGTCAATAGCCCTGGTTAGCTCCACATTCCAGCGGGTCACCAGGGAATCAGCTGAAAGGCCATCAACATGGGATAAAGCATCCCCTACCACTCTCTGGAAACCATTTGGATCCATTAAGTGGCGGGGGCGGACCATCCGAATTGGTCCCACCTCCCTGCAGAGGGGATGGGTCGCAGAGAAGTCCAGTTGCACCAGGAAGTGATCTGACCATGGCACTTCTTTCGTTTCGCTTTTACTTAGTGTCAGATCACCAACATCCATAGAGGTAAACACCAGGTCCAAGGCATGTCCGCGGCTATGGGTTGGGCCAGACTTATTCAGGGACAGCCCCATGGAGGCCATGCTTTCCACGAAGTCCCGAGCGGCCCCTTGTAAGGTCGTGTCGGCATGGATGTTAAAATCCCCTAGGACGACCAAGCTAGGTGTCTCCAGGGTCCCTTCCAACCCTATGGTTCTATGAAACTCCATTCATAAGAGTTTTACTGAATTTTCAAGTGTGATTTCTTATCTCAGTTGAAGAATGGCTAAAAAAAAATGGAGAAGAATGAAGAAATAAACTGAAAAGACCTGGTGAGTTATCACAATGATATGAATCATTGGTGTGGCTATATTTGGAATCCAGTGTGTGGCTCTAATGTCTACACAAGGTACAGAAAACAGGATCCCAAGAACTGGAGCATCTTTCTCACACAGATAACATGCGTCAATGTCACACCTGTTCACATCTCCACATTCTATGGCGTTGATTGGAATCGGGACAAACACCAATTTGCTATTTAGCCAGTCGAAGCAATATCAACCCGAAGAATTCCTTGCCACACGTTGCATATTTCAGTGGGTGTAGTAACCGGATCCCATATACAGCACATAACAAAAGCTTACCCTTGAAATGTGAGAGCTTTGTGTATGGAACAGCGCATGGGTGTATTCATTAGCCAAAGACAATTTCACTTTTAGAACTGTGCATCACAACACAGGTTAATGAACACATTTTTCCAAGGAAGCAGCCTATGTGGTCACTCCTTTCTCCATAGCTCAACAAACATCTGCTTCGCAGAAGGTCTTGGGCTGATTCACTGGTAGCTCCAGGAAATGTCTCCTGTCTGAAACTGGAGAATCACTGGCAGTCAGGGAAGGCAATACTGAGCTCAATTGACTAATGACTTCCCACAATTGATATATAGCTATGCACATGCATTTATGTACTCAGGACACACATCTGCCCCCCCCACCTGCCAAATGGAAATTAATCTCTTGTGTCCGAAAAGTAATGTGTGAAGTTTAGGGATATGTTGGTGAAATCTGCGTGGAATGCTAAGGAGTCTCTTCAGTTGGTGGGAGCTTTGTAGACGAAATTTGGCAGGACTCAATCTTCGGATTTGTGCGTTTGCCACTCTGCAGCCGCCGCGTGGGATTACAAGAAGGGCTGAGCTCTCTAAGGGATCATTGTCTTCTCTGCTTCGAGATCAAAGTTGGAGTGGAAGAGGGAAAGGGGGCGGGCAGCTTTTCAGATGCCGCCTGTCAGGTCCTAGCATTTGAATCTCTTCGGTGCAAGCAGGAAAGCATTTAGGCTCCCTTTGAAGTCTACAGACTCGTGTGTGTGTGTGTGTGTGTGTGTGTAGCCATTTGCCCGCCTTTCAAATCCTGCTTTGCCAGCTAGACATCTGAGTGTCCCTAGTTCCCATTGATGAAATGGCTCCCCTCCATTTCTTTCTGTTTAGGGGGCATGGATGGAATTGTTGTTGTTTAGTCGTTTAGTCGTGTCCGACTCTTCGTGACCCCATGGACCAGAGCACGCCAGTCTTCCACTGCCTCCCGCAGCTTGCTCAAACTCATGCTGGTAGCTTCGAGAGCACTATCCAACCATCTCGTCCTCTGTCGTCCCCTTCTCCTTGTGCCCACCATCTTTCTCAACATCAGGGTCTTTTCCAGGGAGTCTTCTCTTCTCATGAGGTGGCCAAAGTATTGGAGTCTCAGCTTCACGATCTGTCCTTCCAGTGAGCACTCAGGGCTGCTTTCCTTAAGAATGGATCGGTTTGATCTTCTTGCAGTCCATGGGACTCTCAAAAGTCTCCTCCAGCACCATAATTCAAAAGCATCAATTCTTCGGCGATCAGCCTTCTTTATGGTCCAGCTCTCACTTCCATACATCACTACTGGGAAAACCATAGCTTTAACTATAAGGACCTTATGGATGGAGTGAGGATCCCTAAATCCCCCCAGCTTCCCGGATGCCCTAAGGAAGGAGATGTCAAATTCTTGGCTCCGCTGGCAGCAATTTTGGCGGATGAAATGCCAAAATTGCTGCGAGTGTGTTGATGGAGGAAATGGCCAAACCAAACCAAACCAAAAACTTTCTCTGGAGTGATCGAGGGGCCTCTAGCGCCTGGCTGGAGATGGCTGAGGCAAGTCGGGCTACTCTCCCACGGACACCTTTTCCTTCCCTCTCCCTTCTTCTCCCCTGGTCCCCCCCCCCATGTCCATGTCAAGCGATCGCCAATCCCAGGGCAGCAGGAGGGCGCAGGCGGAGAGGCGGTGATGGAGACGGGGCGGGGGGGGGGCCTCGGAGTCAGCGCTGCGTGATCGCTCGAAGCCCCTCCCGCCTGCTGGAAAAGCAATAAAAAACCTCGCCGAGGCGCGCAGCCCCACACTGGAGAGCGGAGCCACTTCGAGAAGGAAGCGACGCCCAAGCCACACTCCGGAGGAGCAGCACTGTCAGAGAACCTCAGCCACACACACGGTGAGTCCTCGTCTCCCCTCCCCACGCGTCATCTCACATCCCCATCTCTCTTGGTCTCTATTTGCCCTGCTCCTCCTAAGTTTCCCAGGACGCTTCTCCTCTCTGTCTACTAAAAGCTCTCTCTTTAGGGTTTCAACTCGACTGTCTTTCGTTTTCCAATCTCATCGGTGCTTAAATCTGCGGAGATATTTTCTTCCCATTTCGGGGTTTCCCCTCTTTTCTCCACGCGTCAAAGATTTGACGTGTTTCCAAGGTTTCTTGCAACTTTTTCTCCGCGCCCTCCTCCTTCGCGTTAGAGTTTGCTCCGGGAGAAGGCTGCCAGCCTGCACCCACTTCCTTGGGAGTAAGCTCCACTGGGATCAACGGGACTCACTTTTGAGTAGATCGGTGGATAGGGTTGTCCCACAGTATTCAATCTGTTCCAAGTCCTTAATGGCGCCAGTCGGTTTGAAAGTTCTCAGTCGCCATTCCTGGATTTTAAACAAATTCCTTTGTGAAAATAACTTTTTCCTTCCCACGTTTGCCTGCTTTTCAGGGATTGGAGTTCCCTTCCTATGGACACTGGCTGTTTGAGCCTTTTCACTGGGAAAGGTTATGATGAACCACTAGGAGGAACACGAATGGTTGATCTGGGGCATAATAACATTTGGAGCCTATCAATTTTTGTCTATTGTCTTTCTAGTTCAGTGGCAGAGCAAAACACCTGCTTTTGTCCAGAATACTGAGCCAGAGGAACCAATAGTTCTTCCCCACACTGCTTATTACAAACATAAACTCCCTTCTCCAAAGGACAAAAACTTGCCAGTTCAGTGGGGTTTGTTCCTTTTTCTAAAGGAACCTTGGGGTAAGATTGTTGGGATTTCCATGATGACTTATTTATTTATTTATAAGAGAGAATTTAAGAGAGACTATAAAATAAAATAAAACCAGAATGTTGACTGAAGCAATGTACTTGGAGAAAGGATGTGAAAGCTGTTAAGCTTCCTAGATTTATTCTTTACTCAGCAGAAATGAAAGAACGACTTACGAACTCTGTAAAATCCTTTGAAGCTTTAATTAGCAAACAAACGTACAACCAAAAGGAATGTCGTCTAATACGGATTCTAAATATGGGAAACACAGGGCTGAATTTAGACTCCCTTACTCCGACCTGGTCCCAGAATTTATTTTCAACACCACCACGATGCAGTCTTGGAGCATGTCTTAAGTGATTAATTTTACTTAGCTATTTAAAATATGTCTATGCCCCCTTTATTATTTTTTTTCCAGTGAGGGGCACAGTGCAGTCGGTTCAAACCTTAAAACCTACAAACCACACTTATCCTTCCCCATTAAGAAACTACAACCAATTGGCACATGAGGTGGTCATTTGTCTTGTTCTCCAAGCAGACCCAACTCCCAGCAAGTCTTGCTTTAGAAGAAATTTAGCCAAGGACAGACAATATTCCATAAATCAGAGTAGTTTTGCTAGTTGATGGGTTCTTCTGAATACATCAAGGGACTGGGGACCACTCGTTTCACTGTCCTTTTGCCCCTGCCCCCAAAACAATGGTTAGCGAGAAACATTTAATGTGATGCTTTCTGCCTTGCCTTGCCTCACCCTTCCACCCGACATCCTTCCCTGGTGTCCTACAGATGCAAGGGATGATGCGGTTGTGGCTGTCTGCGATGACGCTTGCCCTGTGCCTGCTGATCTGCCTGGGGACTCTGGCAGAAGCGTATCCATCCAAACCGGACAGCCCTGGTGAGGATGCTCCTGCAGAAGACATGGCCAGATACTACTCGGCACTGAGGCATTACATCAACCTCATCACACGACAGAGGTAGGTGCCAAAAGGGGGCATCGCCACCGTCACTCTGGGCAGCAAGAGCGATGTCATGGTTAAGGACACCTACCACGTATCACAGATCCATTATACGACTGCCGGATGCGATACAATGTTAGTTCTTCATGGTGAGTTTCATCAGGGGTGGCTAACCTGTGCCCAACCCCAAATGTTGTTGCATCCTCGCTCCCATCAGCATTGTCAATGGTCAGGGATGATGGGAGTTGTCATCCAACATGGTACGGAGGACCATAGGTTAGCCACCCCTGATTTATAGCCTGCCCAAGTCCAGAATGTGCAATGCACGTAGGAAGATCTACATATTTGAAGGGCTCCCAGCCTCATTCTAGTGCAGACACCCCCAAACTCGGCCCTCCAGATGTTTTGGGACTACAACTCCCATCATCCCTAGCTAACAGGACCAGTGGTCAGGAATGGTGGGGATTGTAGTCCCAAAACAGCTGGAGGGCCAAGTTTGGGGATGCCTGTTCTAGTGGCACACCACTCATCCCGCATGGAAATATAAAAATGAAAAATGCAGCCTATTGCTTATTTTTTACCTTGAATTGCTATTAGGTCCTACTTCGTTGTGTAGAAAGGTATTATTATTATTATTATTATTATTATTATTATTATTATTACCATTGCACATTTGACACTACTGCAGCACTATGGTAGGACAAGCTGCACCTGGTGAACATCTTCCCTTCTACTCAACAATTAAATAAATGCATAGAATCCTAAAACCTATAGCAAACTCAGGGGTGTTTGCATACTTGCTATTTGCTCATCCCTTTACTTCTGGGAATCCAGATGTTGTGTTCATGCATTTTTTCTATTATCACCCTAATCCTTCCTCGTTCCTAATAGTGATCATCTGTTGCAATTTAAGCAGACAGCTGTTCCTCATAGTTGCAATGCAATAGTTCAGGTGCGAAGCAATGCTATTATTTCTCCCTCAGTGGCTGTGTAGTTGGTGCTGCTGCTGATGACTGGGTAATCTCACCCCTCAGGGGGCAACTGATGTTTCATTTTCACTTCATTTCACTTTTAATTTGTATACTGCCTTTCTGTATTGCTATACTCAAGGCAGTTTACAAAAAATAAAAGACCACACACTTTATGATAATTTGTTCCAATACAAACAATGTCATAATAAAAACACAATAAGCAACTTATATCAAATAAAGTAATATTCAATAATCCATCAGAATATAAAAGCAGCCAATAAAAATAACTCTCAAAATACCAGCAAATAATAATTACACAGAAATCCACTCTTAACAATTACATTACATAATTACTAAACAATAATCAATAAAATAACTGCAAGTCACAATGCACAAAAAAACACAATACATACAAAACCATGTAAATTTGTAAATGGATCAAACTGAGAAACAAAGACACGCACTTTAAGAAATTATTTTTAACCTGGAGCTTCCCAGATGTTGTTGGACTACAACTCCCATCATCCCTGACCATTGGCCAAGCTGGAGAGGGTAGATGGGTGTTGAATTCGCACATCTGGAGAGTACCATATTGGCTACCCCTGGTATTCACCATGGGAAGCAAAGCCTCTTGGGAAGCAAAGCAGAGCCAGTGTGGTGTAGTGGTTAAGAGTGGTGGACTCCTAATCTGGGGAACCGGGTTTGCGTCTCCGCTCCTCCACCTGCAGCTGCTGGGTGACCTTGGGCCAGTCACACTTCTCTGAAGTCTCTCAGCCCCACTCACCTCACAGAGTGTTTGTTGTGGGGGAGGAAGGGAAAGGAGAAGGTTAGCCGCTTTGAGACTCCTTCGGGAAGTGATAAAGCGGGATATCAAATCCAAACTCTTCTTCTTCTTCTTCTTCCAAACCACTGTCATCTTCTAAAACTCCCTCCCCCTTCATTCCAGCTTAATGGAGGTATCTATAAATGTAAGGACTAGAAGCCTGAGACTTGTTGCAGAAAGTGCAGGGCAGGATATTTGTTCCATACGTTCATAATTTGAATAAACAATTATAGGCTTGGACGATTTAATGTTCCATGTGCAAAAAATGCCATTTAGCAACCTCTCTGGGAAGCTGGTCACAAGAGCATGCATTATAGAATTGCTTCATTCATTCTCCAATGACACTTATTCCCCGCCTGCGTTCCTATAGTAGAGGAGCCTCATGCTGCCTTAGATCCAGCAGGTTCAGAAACTTGATCCATTCAGTCAAACAGTTCAAACGTTTTTGTTTAGGCAAGCAGTAGATTAAAAAAAATAAAATAAAATAAGGTTTTGGTTTTTAAAAAAAACAACTTTGGATTATATATCCCGTTTTCTGATGCACTTATTGGACTGTTTTGGATAAATTTTGTCTTATATTTTATAGTAATTAATGGTTTCATTGTTCTCTACTTTTAAAGCGTTTTTTGTTAAAAAGTGGATTTTTTTAAAAATGGAAGGAGAAGAAATTAAATATCTTCAGTTACAGGCCTTTAGAATGTATGTATGATAAAGATTAGGCTGGAATACCCTTTTAGGAAAAGGGGGGGAAAGATTGCATCCTGGTCGATGGGAGAGAGATATTCTTCTATCGCATCAATTTCAGAGTTCAAATAAAAACTAAAATTCCCAGGAATAATCTCTCCATTTGGATGCCCACAATAACTTAATTCAAATGGTCATTAGATGTTGTCCCATTTAGTCCCAGGAAGTGATTACAACACAGTCCAGGTTTGGTTCATGTCCTAATTGAGTTACTATTCAAACCAGAGGAGATAGTTTTAATTAGGTTGCCACTGGTTCTGTGCTCTCACAGTTGGGGGGGATTGAATTAGACGGCAGAATGATCATTTCATCTTGTTAAAGACGCCTTAGCAAACTGGTAACTTAGTGTCTGTGCAATAAAATATGCCCCCCCCCTAAAAGAAACCCCGATGAAGAGCCCACTGGAAAGGCCTCTCATCAAAAGGAGTTTAATGACATGTGCTCACAAGAATAAGTCTACCGTGTGAGCCAATGGATTTTAGATATAACAAGCACAATTTCCAGTAATCGTTGCAATTTTTTCAGGTATATTTACTATTGCCTGTATTCACTCATCCTTTTATTTTTATCACATCTCTCCATGTGTTCATGCAAAGAGCAAGTCAGGATTGTTCTTCTGGACAATCCAGCCTTGTGTGAAAATCCAGCCCTTTGTAGGGTTTGGTACTTGAAGAGCTCAAAAAAAAGAAAAGAAAAAAAGAGGAACAGATTGTGGTACTGTAAGAAAATTACATATATGCCACACACTGGAATTGCGTGTGAGAGAGAAATTCGGTTCATATTTTAATGCAAATCTACCTGATTCACATTTCTGAAAGCAACCCGTGAATTGAAATGTAGCTATCCTTTGAAATGTGATTATTTTTTTTAAAAAAAGGATTTTGCAATGCCAAAACACGTACCTGAAAATGGTGTATTAGGTGAGAGTGTGCATAAACTCGCATACGTTAGTGAAAAAAGATTACAAAATTGCATTATAAAACTGCATACAAAAATGTCTATATTAGGAGAAAGGTACACCAAACGTGTTGACAAAAATATTTGCCAGACTGATGCAGAAATGTGGTGGACAGAACATAATAGTGGAAAAATTAGGAACAGAGAGAAACTGAAATTGACCGATTTGTCCATCTCTGGTCAGAAGAGCCAGCTCCTCGTCACTGTGTGTGTTGTGAAAAAATGAGAAATGAAGGAAGAGAAAAGGAGCTAACTGTATTTCTTTATTAACTTGAAAAAGGAATACTGTACAGCATTTTAATACTAGATAAGGAACCATTCCTTAATAAGGAACAAATAGCAAAGCATTTAGAAGCAATGGAATAAGAGCTGTTCAACAGTGGAACTGACTCCCCGGGACTCTCCTTCTTTGGAGATTTCTAAGCAGAGGTTGGATGGTCACTTGTCATGCTTTAGTTGAGATTCCTGCATTGCAGGTGTTGAACCAGAGGACCCTTGGAGTCCCTTACAATGTTACAATTTTATGATTCAGATTAATTGATTCCACATCAAAGTGCCAGGCATAAGAAGAGGACGAAGTGGGAAAATGTGTTTCCACCAGTATATTTTGTCTGTTAGACCACTTCTACAGAAGACTTTGGGGGAAAAATGCCCTTAGCTTTCCGTTCACAATTTCTGCTGTATGTAAATATTAATCCTGGATAGAAAACAGGCCGTTTTTTGAAGTGAAATGCAGATTACAACCAGCGTAAGTTGTACATTTCCATTAAGGAACAATTGAAACAAAACCTGATTTAAGCCTTGCATGTGAAAAGGTTTTAAGAGAGGATGGAATGCACCACTTTTCAACAAAGAACACCCATAAGGCAAACGAGAAACAAATGGGAATACCAAACCTCTGTCTGTTTCAAGCCCTCATCTCCTTTTGTAGAAGAAGACACAAGCTGGAGGAGAAAGATCCATGCCTTGCTACGTCTCTAGCAATTCAGGATCTCAGCCCTGCGTCCCTCTGTTCCTTTGATAGGATCCAAGTGAACAGGCTACAAGGTTTGGGGCTTTGTGGAAAAAAGGAGAGCGAAGGTGGATGTGACTGATGTTTGCCAAATTGTGCATAGCGTAGGGAAAGCAGAATGGGAGATATTTTTCTTACTCTCACATAATGAACAGCCCAGATCACTCAACGAAGCTGAATGCTGAAAGACTGAGGGCATAGTTGAGCTATGGAATTCATTACCACAAGATGCAGTGATGGCTGCCAACTTTGATGGCTTTAAAAAAAGGCAATCAAAAAACTTCAGGAGGTGGGGGGCATGATCAGGCTCTCAGTGGTGACTAACCATGATGGCTATATACCACCTTCAGTGTTGAAGGTGGTATCGTTATGAGAGGATCCTGAGAAGATCCTGAGTGGGAGAGTGCTACTCTGCTCAAGCCCTCCTTGTGGGCTTCCTATGGGTGTTTGGTTGGTAGATGCAAAAGCAGATTGCTGGACTTGATGGGCCTCTGGTCTGATTCATCTCTCATCTGAGTGTTTCCCACAGTGAGAGATGATGCAACAGAGAGAGGGGAGAAGCTGGCTTTCCAACCATCTTCTGTGCCTTGTTTGGTTTCTAAAAATCACCTATACAGGTTTAGGGCTGTAATGTCTGAGGAACAGCCAGACCAGCAACATACAGAAATTGTCAGGAGTTCAGCCTACACTCGAGTAGGACCTTGGCAGAGACACATGTCTGACTGACATGTTCTGTCCTTCCTGGTCTTTCGTTCAGGAGCTTCAAAAGCTTTCTTCAGCCCAAACATCACAGCGACTGATGCCAACTGACATCGGTACACTTAGGGATCCGCAGAGTTTGCGCATCATGCGTGACAGACCTCAGCAACTCAGCATTTTGGCTAATCTATTTTATTTACATATAAACACACACGGAGCACTGCAACATGGCTCCCTCTCTCTCTAGCATCAGACAGCAAAGAGAAAAATAACAAAGGACAATAGTCCCACTTCACGGAACACAGTAACACAAACATCCTGTTTCCGTCACTTCCCACTCTGTGGAGTCAAAACATATACGGTCATGTGAAAGACAACAATCCCATGACTGCAGTCATGGAGCAGGAATTCTAACAGAAATAACCCATTTAATCCCCATAATGCAGGGCCTTCTGGTGTGTACATTGTGAACGTACCCTCTGAGGGATTTCTGTGTGCCAAATATCTTACACCATGAGAAATATCTCAAAAGCGTTTCTTACAACAGAACATTCAAATACCCCTTACCAGCAACAAGAAGAGTGTGCCCCCCAAAAAACACACTGGTAGATTTTTGCAGCTCAAAAGCTTTGCTTTTAGCCCACCCCACAGCCTCTTCCTTCTCCCCATGTGACGTGGCTCAGCATCACTCTAGCAGTTCATGAAACTCCAGCAGTGCCTGTCAGTGATGTTGGATTTGTGACGTCGGCTGCGTTCACACCACACATTCAAGGCCCATTTAAAGCACATGTTTTCTGCAACATAATGTACGGTATATTTGTGTATTGCAACATGCATTTTTGTGCTCCCCCCCTCCTGATCTATGCACAGTCTTGTGCCTGTCTTTGGGTTGGAGAACTGCACCATAACATCAGAGGAGAGAACATAAGAAGACCCTGCTGGAGTAGGCCAATGGCCCATCTAGCCCCACATCCTTTTCACACAGTGGCCAACCAAATGCTTGTGAGAAGCCCCCAGGCAAGACCCACTTCTGTGGTTTCCAGCAACTGGAATTTAGAAGCTTTGCTGTCTCAGACAGTGGTTGGCAGAGTGTGAGCTGGAAAGCACAGCTGCGTCACATTCAGTTGGCCTGTTGGTTCAGGAACTGTGAATTGCATAGTGAAGTGAATCAAATTTCGTCCTGATCCCTGGCAATCGTTCCACAAATAACATGACCATCTGAATCCACCTCTAGCAAAAGCATCTTGCCACCGTTGGTTCTTTTGGAAAACTGAACTAGAGATCAAAACAGTCATTGGCTGCCATCCTAAGCAGCAACATTCCTAGGAGGAGTAAACCCCATGGAATTCAATAGGACTTCTTTCCGAGTCAACAGACAAAGGGTTGGTTAGGGTTATTCACTCATGAGATGATGTTAAAAAAAAAAAAACAACCCACAGGCAAAGGTAGGTTTCCAGTTTGTTCTTTTAAAAATAGTTCCATAAGACTCCTTGTTGAACCAGGCAGAGGGCCTTCTTGGTAGTGGCGTCCGCCCTGTGGAAGGCTCTCCCTTCAGATGTCAAGGAAATAAACAACTATCTGACTTTTAGAAGACATCTGAAGGCAGCCCTGTTTAGGGAAGCCTTGAATGTTTGATGTTGTTGCTTTTTTATTATTGTTACTGGTGTTCTGTTGGGAGCTGCCCACAGTGGCTGGGAAAACCCAGCCAGATGGGCAGGGTATAAATAATACTTTATTATTATTATTATTATTATTATTATTATTATTATTATGTTAAAACAAATTATCTCATGATGAGGGGGGAATTCTAGAGAACACATCTGTTCTGGGACTGCAAGATGCAACCCAACAAATGAACCGAGTCTCATGGTATTAGAGCTGTTTTTCCCCTTTTAAATTGGGGTCCTGGTTTATGGCATTCAAGCAAGAGTGGGTGGCAATTTTGCTTGAATTCCATTATATTTACTGCAGCTGAATCTCCTCTTTATTGTGAAAGACATCATCCAGAAGTACTATTAATTGACATCAACGAGGGTTTTGGCTCATAATGGGCAGCAGGATCAGAGTCTTAATTTGGTAAACTAATATAAAAAGCCCAGGCATTTTCCTTAAGGATATTAACTCATTCTATCGCTGAAGCTCTGGCCATGTCTCAATTCACTGGAGAAAGGAAGCAGAAGCAAGCCTCAGATCATTTGGGGCTAGAGGAACATTTGAGTTTAGCATTATGCTTCATTAAATTATTGTATGGGTGGTTGATTAAAGCAGCTGGTTCTCTTCAGATTCTTCACTTCAGAAATGCTTTGTCTGTATGGCATAAAGAAATCTCATTGGCTAAATGCAAAAGGGAATGCCTTTGTTATAGTGAAGCTAGTATGTACAATTGCAATGGGGAATTTTTTAAAAATAATAATACTGAAAATAGGTTGCTGGAAACGCAGGAAGAAGACTTATTATACTGAGTCAGACCACTGGTCCCTGTGGTTCAGTATTATCTGCTACCCAGACTGATAATGGCTCTCCAAGGTTTCAGATATAAGTACAGTGGTACCTTGGTTCTCAAGCTTATTCCATTCTGGAATATTATACTGAGTCAGACCAAAAATCAAGGCACGGCTTCCCATTGGCTGCAGGAGCTTTCTGTGCTCAAGCAGAAACTGTGTTGGACGTTCGGCTTCCGAAAAACGTTCACAAACAGGAACACTTACTTCCAGGTTTGTGGTGTTCGGGAGCTGATTTGTTCGGCAACTAAGCCATTCGGGAACCAAGGTACCACTGTAGGTCTTTCTGAGCCCTACCTAGCAAAGTTGGGGATTGGATCTAGGATGTTTTTCAAGCAGTGCATATACCCTATCACTGAGCTATGGGCCTTCTTGTGCCATTAACATGGTCGTGTCCATCAATGGTCAAATGAGACAAGCAGGGGATGTTTATCATCATCTTGTCCTGTTTTCAAGCTTCCCAGGATTTTCTGACTGGGATATTTTTTTAAAATCCTCTGGAGACAGTTTGTTGGGCTTAGACTTTGTGGTACCTCTGGTTGCAGATGGGATCTGTTCTGGAGGTCCGGTCAGATCCCAAGGTTTCCACAACCTGAGGACCACTTCTACGCATGCGCGCACGGCAAAACCTGGTGAAATACTTTCGGGTTTGCTGCTTTCGCATCCCAAAGTTTATGTAACTGGAGGTACTACTGTACATGTTTAATAATTTGTACTTCTGCCCTCTCAGGTATGCCACACTTTACCCCCCCCCCCAAAGTCTAGAGGGTGTTAAAAGTCTGTCTTTCAACCTCTGTTTCCTCTCTGGAAAATAGGAACATATTACTTCTAGTAACACACTCAAAACCTAACCTCCCGCCTTCCCTCCCAGGCTTGTTGTGAGGAAGATGGAATTATGTGATCAGCCTGGGCTCCTTGAGGGAAGGATGGGTTTGGTGTTTTTTTTAATGCAACAAATAAAACAGGGCAAATACGTTCTAAGAGAAGTGAGCAATAGCTCAGTTGGTTAAAGCATGGTGCTTATAATGCCAAGGTTGCAAGTGTGATACGATCCGATAATCTTTATTGTCATTGTCCCATACAGAACAACGAAATTGAAAAAATCTACATCAGACATTCAAAAACCAACAAGCCTGCTATCCGAGCTATCCCAGCCTGGTTAACCCCCTAAAAACTCTGATACCCCATAATTAAATACAATACACTCCCACAGAGACTACCTTACACTGCGTTTAAAACCAAAATCGCGTTTGGATAAAAACTGTTTCTCAGGCAACTGGTCCTAGTCTTTATAACCCGTACCTTCTTCCAGAAGGCAGAAGCTGAAAGAGATCAATTCCAGGGTGTGTACCATCCTATTCTCATATGGGACAGCTGCATATTCCTTTATTGCAGGGGGTTGGACTAGATGATCCTCAGGGTCCCTTCCAACTCTACAATTCTCTGATTTTGGAGTAGGTGCTTCACACAGCCACTGCTGGAAAGTGGAGAACAGCAGCAAGATGGTGGAGGAGCTGGGAGAGTCATGTGTTGGGCCAGCCCAAGACATTTTGGCACCGGGGAGAACCACAGAATGCAACTCCCTTCCCCTGCCAGTTTAGTAAGAGGGAGGCGATGGTGTTGAAGAAAGTTTGCTTTATCTGAGAAAAGTACAAAGCCAGCCTTCTGAACGCAACTCCCAACACTGTGTAGCCCTCCCAACACTCTTCGCAGTCTGTATTCCTCACACAATGAAGCACACAAAAGTCAAGGTGTAGTGTTTTGTGCCCTCTGGAAATTTCAAGCAGTTACATTTTTTAGCATTCTGATTGTTATGTACGAAGGAACATTGTGAATTTTATCTGTGTGAGTTAGATGCTTTCAGTTTTTTCCTCTGTCTGTGTCACGTCTTTGAACAAAGTGTCCCTTGTTGAATAAGGTATTGTCTTTTTTTTTAAAAAAAACCCTCTCTTTTACCCATCACTCCCGCACTAAAAAATAAATAAATTCAGCTCTATAGGGGATTAGACCAAGAAAATTGATAAGTGGTTTTAGTCAGTGCTTTTTTTCTAGAAATATAAGTGCTGATACTTACCATGAAGTTGTTACAGTAAGTGCTACATTTTTAACCAGTGCTTTTCATCTCAAAAAAAAGAAAGAAAGAAAAAGGTGCTGGTACTGCGTACCCTTGAATACACCCTGAAAAAAGCACTGGTTTTTAGTAATGCATGACTTCTCTTCTGCACAGTACCCAATGCATTGTTAGCAAGCTATAATAGCTGCCCCACCAGCCAGTGTAATTCAAAGAAGCAAAACTCAAATTAGTTGACTTGCACTAACTCTTTAGCCATGCTCACCACACCGGGATAACGACAAAACTGAAAGTGCAGATTATTGGAACCAACTTGATAACAGCTTGTGACTTGTGGGGTAGGGTGGAAAAGAAAGCACAAGAGTTCAATGCTACGGCCAGGAGGCTATTGCTGTGGCTTCACCCCACTAGATGATCGTCTTCTGGTCTAGCAACATCTGGGTGGGCATCTGCTCTGCGGTCTCAGTCAGGGGTCTTTCACATTGGTTGCTACCTGATCCTTTTAGTGGGGATGCCAGGGAGATGCCTACAAGCAGCAGATGTGCTTCTACCACAGAACTATGGCCTTATGTGTGTTCACACTGCATTATATGGTAAATTTGAGGAAAGTGCTGTGTGGTTGAAGCACCAAATAACACATTTGACTGGTTTAATCCTTGTCATGTTTTTACATTGAAATGTTTCAACTTAATCTGTTTTGAAGATACTTCTTTTTTAAAAACAAAACTGATTTAACAGGTATGGAAAGCGATCCAGCCCAGAGACATTGCTCTCCGACCTCTTGTTGAGAGAAAGCACAGAAAATATTCCTAGATCTAGGTATGTATAAAAGTCATTTTGTGATCATTATTATCACTGAGTTGCTTAAGCCCTTGCTAAACTACCAACCCTTCTTTATGTAAAAAAAATATATATTGAACAAATAAGAGGTTAATTTTTACTTTGCACATTCTAGAACCGTATCCAGTTCTGGACCCCTGCTTTAAAGCTAAAGGGCGGTGGGGGGGGGGAGGGAGTTACTACAGAATTTGTTGAAGTTTACATTCAAAAAATTTTACATGCCAAAAAGTTTACACAAATCTTCATCAATGTGAGACCAAATAGTAGGATCATGATGAATTACCCCACCCACAACATTGCATGCTTATCCCCCAACAACCATGAATGCCTGTAGGGAATCGGGGCTTTGCATGTATAGTTGTATGCACAAGGGTTCTCCAAGATCTAGAACCACAGGGTTCCAGATCTCTGGGAAGCCTTCATGCATACAACATATACATGCAATGGTCTCCACCCTATGTATGACCATGCTGTACACACAGTTGTTGAGGAAGGAACATACATTGTCCGAAGGGGGTCTACTCAACATGACCTCACTCCTTGCTCCTATGTCAGGCATAGGCAAACTCGGCCCTCCAGATGCTTTGGAACTACAACTCCCATCATCCCTAGCTAACAGGACCAGTGGTCATGGGTGATGGGAACTGTAGTCTCAAAACTTCTGGAGGGCCGAGTTTGCCTATGCCTGTCCTGTGTTGACAAACATTGAACCAAATAATGCCAGAATAGAGCTATAGATATGAGAGATTCTGCAATTGTGTTACAAACGTACAGAGTGTTACACGAAGAACTTGGCTTTAATGAATTGCAAATATCTTCTGTCTCCCCCACCCTCTCTGAATATAATTTCATCCAAGCCATCATGCATCTACCTTATTCAAACAGGATGATGTTCTGCCAAAGCTAAGCCAGTGGGTTCAATGGCTGAAAGCTAAGAAAGTGCTCAAGAATTCTGTGAAAAACACATGTTTAAAATTGGTTGGATTTGATTAACTTAAGTCCATTGGTTTCAATGGGTCTACACTAAGGAAGACTTAGTCAGATACCAGCCAGTAGTGAGACTCACTTCAGAGCAAGGAACAATCCGTTACAATATAATTCAACAGTTTTTACTCCATCTACTGCAGCTTGCAAATAATCAAACTTTAAAGGCAAAACTAGAATACTACACACACACACACACACACACGGAATCCAATTTTCAACACATTGTTAACAAAAGAATGTGATTATCTGCAACACAGACAGAGAGAAATAAGTCTAGTCACCAATTAATATGGTGAGCAATGCTATGTTCTATTGGTCTTTTGATTTCAAATACATTTGTTGTTTTTTGTGTTGCTGACTTCTATTTTTATTACTTATTTTCTTTTGCTGTTGGAAAGCCACTTTAGATGGGAATTGCCCTGAGAAGTGGCCTATGAATATTTTAAAGTAAATTAAAGATAAAAAAGTAAATTCCCAGGTGCATTTCAACCTTGTGGTCTTCTTCAATGGTATATAAACCAATGATTTTACTGGACTGGCTGCATTACAGTAGGATTAAATTCAGACACCTAGATCAGAGTGGAGGACTCTCCTTTCCAGGAAGAAGGCACATGATATATATGGGCAGGCGATGTGTCTTCCATGCCTTCCTAGGAAATTAGCACCAGAGCCTTCAGACACTCGGCTCATCCTGTGTTGAACAGCATCCTCCTCTGTGAAAGTTCTTCTTGGGCTCCTCATCCATCTGTCCCTGCATCCAACAAAGCCATTGTCTGAGCAAAACATCTCCTCACACCACAGAACTTCTCCCTCTGTGTGCCACTGAACCCCATGTGCTCTGGGTACTTTCCAAATCTACCAGAACAGATTCAGGGCAGTGCATGTGGGAGGTTGGAGAAGGAAGAGAAGTTCTGTGGTGCAAACAGAAATTGTTCTGTTCATGGAAGGATTTCACTGGATTCAACCTAGAACGTTCTTAAAATAAAACTATTATTTTCATTATTCGGTGTACAAATCTCACTTGTAACCCTCCTTGTTTATGAATTGGGTTGCACGTGGTAACTCATCATATATGTCTTTGAGTGAACTTATAGTAGTCCTGAAAAACAGTTTAAATATTTCTATTCTCTCACTGACCACCAGGATATGTTTTTCTCTGTGCTACAGGTACGAAGATCCTTCCATGTGGTGATGGGAATGAACCATCTTCAGTATTTTTCCTAGTTTTCACTTCATGTCCCATTGCTAAGAAGACCAGCTGGGAGTATCACACCCGCCAAATGCATGCAGCCATCGTACTGAATTCTGTAGAGTTCTCCCTCCCTTCTCCTTGTACATACATTTGTTTAAATAAATTACTTGTGCACTCCAAATGGTAACATTTTAAATGTGTGTGTGTCAAAAAAAGGCCCAGTATAATGGGCAAGGGTTTCTTTTTTTAAAAGCTATTAAAACTGAGTTACAACCTCTTTACTGTCTCAAGTAGCATGAACAAGAATCATAGCACCAACTTCAGTACAGTAGTTGTAAAAAGTGACATTTGTTTGACAATTTTTCTGGCCTCGGGACTCACTTTTAATATTTATTTTATAGAACGTTATTTGTTCCATTACAATTATTGCCCATGATGCAACTGAGATAAAAAAATAAAAATAAAAAAATGTGGAAAGTGCATATTTTATTAATCAGTGTACAGAATATTATTTATTGCTTTGACAAATCTCTTTATATTGATAGCATTTTTAGAGGACAGAAACTTTCCCTGAGCCAGTGAATTAGACTATCAAAACCAATTTGAAAAAGTGCTCTAAACCTATTGCTGCTTTGTTTTGAAAACAGAACCCTTATTTTTTATTTAAGATAACAGAAGGATGAGTTTAGGAAGGATTTGTGTTGCTCAAAGCAGTGAACATTTAGTGCAGATCTCCACAACTACGTGGAACTAAATATAGGCCACCAGCCTTGAAGTATGGCCTGCCAGGATCCTGGTAACCCCTCCTTTTTCCTTCCTTCCTTCCTTCCTTCCTTCCTTCCTTCCTTCCTTCCTTCCTTCCTCCCTGGTGGCACTAACATTCATGGCTGATGGGCTTCCATATGACCTGATGGCTCTCAAGACTCTCATTCCCAGCAGGCAAGCAAATGCTTTCTGGACCTGATGGGAGTTGTAGTTCAAAATATTTGGAGGGCACCAGATTGAGGGAGGCTTCTATATTTATACATACAACCACCAGGATTGGAGGCCATGTGCTTTTGAATATCAAACAGAAGGACTGATATTGCCTTCATGTCCTGCTGAAATTCATAGATATCTGATTGGCCATGTGGGAACAGGATGCTAGACTAGATAGGCATTTGGTCTGATCCAGTAAAGCTCTTCTTATCTTCCTGTGGCGCTCTGGTCTAAACCACTGAGCCTCTTGGGATTGCCGATCAGAACGTTGGGGTTTTGAATTCCGGCGACAGGGTGAGCTCCCGTTGCTTTGTCTCAGCTCCTAACAACCTAGCAGTTCAAAAGCACACCAGTGCAAGTAGATAAATAGGTACCACTGTGGCAGAAAGGTAAATGGCGTTTCCGTGCACTCTGGTTTCCGTCACGGTGTTCCGTTGCACCAGAAGCGGTTTAGTCATGCTGGCCACATGACCCAGAAACCTGTCTGTGGACAAATGCTGGCTCCCTTGGCCTGAAAGCGAGATAAGCGCCGCAACCCCAGAGTCGCCTTTGACTGGACTTAACCATCCAGGGGTCTTTTACCTTATTATGAAACAGTCTGTATTCTCCAACAATTCTCCAAGCATGGAACCTTATTTAGCCAAAATGTCACCATCTGTGCAAAGGAGGGAAGGAGCACCAGGCCTGGAAGAATTGTAAGTCTGCAGAATTTTTTAAAAAACCTTTAGAAAGCAACCTTATGCAGGGGGACAACCAGAACCATCCCAAGAGCATATTTAGCAGCCATGGAATTCTGGCTGATTATTGTTGGAAGCAGTCGTGTTCCCAAGGTGGGGCGCTTACCTGCTCTCCCATCACTGGCGTTCCTATTGCTTCCCTGGAGGTGAGGGAAGGTGCCTGTGAGATTGTTGTTGTGCAAATGCACTGGTGGAAGCATGGATTGGCTCCCCCGGTGCGTTTGCAGTGTTCTGATCTCACTGTCTACTCCCCTCACCCCCTCCTGGGAAGTCGCAGTGACGCTGGTGATGGGAGGTGAGGTGATTGCTGCTGCCCCACCATCTGCTGCTGGGAGGGGAGATACAGGGGACAGAGGGGAGATTGAATGGGCTATCGTGGAAGCAGGCAGACTGCAGGTGGTTGTCTGGCTAGATCAGGGGTCAGCAAACTTTTTCAGCAGGGGGCCGGTCCACTGTCCCTGAGACCTTGTGGGGGGCCAGAATATATTTTGAAAAAATAAATAAATGAACGAATTCCTATGCCCCACAAATAACCCAGAAATGCATTTTAAATAAAAGCACACATTCTACTTGTGTAAAAACACCAGGCAGGCCCCACAAATAACCCAGAGATGCATTTTAAATAAAAGGACACATTCTATTCATGTAAAAACACGCTGATTCCCGGACTGTCCGTGGGCCGGATTGAGAAGGTGATTGGGATGGATCCAGCCCCAGGGCCTTAGTTTGCCTACTCATGGGCTAGATCCTATACATGAAAAGTCTTCCCTGCAATGTTTTGTTGCAGGCCTCGCTCAATCAAACACTCCTACTATTTGAGGTTCACAATGCATAATCAAAAAGATTTTACAAAACGGTGCCGTTTCCAGATACAACCGGGAATGCCACAAGTTTGGAAGGTTTCTGCGATATTTCCAAATGTGAAAAAGTAGAGTGTAATTCACTAACCACGTAGGGGCAGTCCCTCAAGCAGAGAGATCAGCACAGGGCTCAACAGGACCGTCCCCTCCTCCTGACACTCTCAGATCTTCCTCTCACCTACGCATGTGCAGTGGGAGGTGCGTGTGGGTCTCCCATTTCAGTACACGCATACTGAGGAAGTGTGGTGGTGGTGAAATACACGCTTCATGGCTGCTCTGTCAACATACGATGGATTACACCTTGAGTTATGCTTATGTAACAGGTACTCAGCCATATTGCTCTGAGTTATTTAAGAAAGCAACATATTCTTGCCTTCATTCCATCTCAGTGAGGACTCTTATGGAAGGCAAGGGGTTTTTCCCAAGGAGCAGCTCTCCATAGGGAATTGCATTAAGCGCATGCATGATGGCAGCACATGTCTATTTCTCAATGACTGGCCATGGTGTCACAGTGAAATTGTACATACAGTGAAATTGATAGGTGGGCAATTATCACAGATGATCTACTTTTCGGTTTTTACTGATTCATTTATATAAACATACAAAAACTAAAAAAACTCTGCACATAACATGTTACACACTACAATCTAATGTTCCCTCAAAAATCAACTTGCTCCCTTCTGGATGATTCTACATCAACATTAAAATTATGTATTCAATACAACACATATATAATACTCTCTATAAATTCACATTATATTACATAAATTTTTATTGTATGAATAAATGATTGAAGTAACAATGGATCAATTATGACAGCAGGGAATAGCTTTAAATATTTTTTTTTTATGTTATCATTCCACATACTTAATAAAGGGCAGCATCAATTCCCACACTGCTCATTTCTTTATCTACCTTCCCTTAAGTGAACCATTTCCTTTCATTTTGCCATTATTGGCAGATTATACCAATTTTACTAAACAATTCTGATTCGGTTGGGATGATCAGAGCACACCATTTATCTGCTATTAATGTTTGAGCCTCAGTTAACAAAACTCCCGACTAAATTCTGATTTTTTTCCTACCTATCCCAAAAGAACTGTAAGTGGGTTCATTTGTATACGGTGCCCAATTATTTCTTGTAAAAGCTCAATAAGTTTAGTCCCTAAGCACCTACCTCTCAGGGACTGGGCAGAGAAGGAATGGTGGAGACTGCCTCCCCATCCTGACCCTTCCAGAGAGGAGGAAGACAATATAGATTTACAACAGGAGTTTGAGGGAGATCACAGCTCAGAGGCAGATGAGGGGGAAAGCTAGGAAATCATGGGAGAGCCAGACCAACACCTGGCTGACACATTGTCATTAGAAAGCATTCCAGACCCTCCATCTCCCAGAACCTGGCAAGGCTTAAAAGTAGGAGAGCAAAGAGCTCAAAGACAGAGGGCATGTACCCATAGAAGTGGCAAATGAGAAAGTGGGAGCGACAGGGGGTGTGGAGATTCAGTCGGGACAACACCGTTATCGAAGACGCTGGGTTCTACAGCCTCTCTCTGTAAAGGTTGAAATAAAAAAGGACATTAAGAAACCTTTCCTTATCTCTATACTTTCCTGGGCAACCAGTCGGGAGCCTCTGACAGCATCCTGACACCACCGGACATGAGTATACAGTGGTACCTCAGGTTACAAACACCTTGGGTTACAAACACTTCAGGTTACAGACTCTGCTAACCCAGAAGTAGTACATCGGGTTAAGAACTTTACCTCAGAACAAGAACAGAAATTGCGTGCCAGGGCACATCGGCAGCGGGAGGCCCCATTAGCTAAAGTGGTACCTCAGGTTAAGAATGATTTCAGGTTAAGAACAGACCTCCGGAACGAATTAAGTTCATAACCAGAGGTACCACTGTAAATCCACATCTTCGTCCCGATATTTCCTATGTGCTCTGCTAACCTTGTGGTGGCTCACCACATTGCTCTCTGAACTCCAGAGAGCAGCGCATGGTCAGCCAGATGGTGGAAGACAACTCAGCTTAGCATCCATCACCACACTACAGCTTAGGGAGGGGATGTTACGAAAAAGGAGCAATGCTGCTGAGTGCTCCAGATGGCTGGAAAGCCAAACAGGATGTTGATGTTTTGGGACTGTACCGTGGGAAGAAGGGACAGTCTATTCTGTGCACTGAGCACTGGATGTTAGCTCAGAGTGGCACATGACCCTGTACTGGAAGTACATGGGTGGAGTTATTCTCTCTCTGCTGTGGCTGCTGATGTGAGAGGGTGCAGACATGTTTCCTCTGCACTGCTGAAAGACAGAAATAAAGGCATGTAAATACATTTCTGTCTGTCTCTCTCCCCTCCCTGGGGATGGCAGGGGGGAGTGGTTGTGTTCTTCTCACGTTGAGGAGGATCGGCCGATAGAGACCTCGCCTTGTCTTGCCGGGAGTCGCTGACGGGGGAGGCCAACATGGAATCAAGCCGGGCACCTGGAGAGTGGCCAAGTTCCTCTGACAAGGCTTGATTCAACATATGGTAGCAGACGCTGCTGGTTATCTGATCCATGGGAATCAGCATGAGAGGTGAGAGGTTGATGGATCGTGTGCCATCCTCTGCACCAAGGAAAGAAGATAACGTCTGCATTGCAGCCAGAAGCTGAACAGACGGCTGGACACCAAGAGGGGGTGTTTCCCAAGCAACGGAGCCCCAAAAAGGTATGCTGAATATCGGGCTAAAAGTGTGAATGCAGATTGATTTATTCTCTGGTTCACGAGAGCTGCGTTTGGAAAAACAGCTCTGAGAGCTAAGCTTGCATACCAGACATATTTGTGGCGAGATAACGAAGAAGTATGCACAGTTGCTAGGCAACGACCGTCAGTCGACTTGGAAAGTTACTGACACCTGGGGCTGGCTCAGTCAGAGCCGGGAAAGCAAAGTTGTTTTGACTGTGAGACAGCTTGGAGATTGCCTGCCTGAGAGAGGCAGAAAGACAGCTCAAAAAGGAGCTTTTGGATTTTACTAGCTCGAGAAAGAGAGCTGAGACTTGGATTCAAAATGGATCCCAAGAAGGGGGGAGCCTTGCCTTACCCGCCTCCCCTGACTAATGACAATTATTCATCTTGGTCTGTAAAGATGAAGGCCCTGCTGCAGAATCAGAGGATTTTTGGGGTGATTGAGAACCCCATCCCTCAAGCACCAACCCGAGGTTGGGAATCACAGAATGTGAAGGCCAGGACGGCTATAATTCTGTGTGTCTCGGATGATCAACTTGTGCATATTCAGGATTTGGAATATGCGCGTGAGATTTGGGAAACGCTGCGTAGAACACATCAGAGAGATGCTGGTTCTTCAGCGTTACTGTATTTTGAGAAGCTGACCAATCTGAGGCTTGCGCCTGATGGAGATGTTCAAGCGCACCTGACGGAAATGAAGTATCTGCGCCAACAGATGGTGGAACGCAATTTCCGTCTGCAGGAGGAAGTGTTTTGCTTCATGATGATAAACAGCTTAAATCGGACTTACAAAACGGTTGCCAGTCAGCTGGGTTCCCTTCCGGCGAACGATTTGACCGCGGAGAGGGTGACTGCCGTTGTTTTGAATGAACACGACAGGCTTGCTGCACTGGAGGTAAAGGACAGGGGGAGGGAAGAACGGAGTTCTAATTCCCCCACTGATGTTGCTACTGGAGAGGATGCTGTAGCTTTGAACGTTGTCTGATGCTACAATTGTGGACAGGCTGGGCATCTTCAGCGGAACTGCAAGAAGCCACGCCAGCCGAAAGGAGCGTAGGGCCGCTCAGCAAAGCCTGAGGCAGCAGGCAAAAGTCATACCACGTCTTCGGTGAAACCTGCAAAGGCCCTGATGGCGAAAGGAACCACGCCAGATGTTGGAAATTCATTTGTAATTGATACGGGCTGTAATTTTCATATGTCCCCACAAAAGGCGCTCTTTTCAACGTTTAAGAAGCAAAGCTTCACTGTGGAACAAGCCAACGGTCAGAAGCTGGAAGCGACCGGGATTGGAACTGTGTATCTCAGGAGTCTGAACCTGACTATACACAATGTTTACTTGGTTCCTGAATTGAAGTTCAATCTGCTGAGTGTTTCGCAGATTGCAAAGAAAGGACTGAAACTGTCCTATGATGCTGAGAGCTGCAAGATCTTCAAAGATGGAGAGTTGTATCTTTCTGCCAGAGAGAAAGGTGGACTGTATTTGTTGGACTTTAAGCAAAGTGATTACATGGAATGTAATTCTGAGTCTAACATGATTTCTCTTGCAGGTGTGACCAAAACGAGCACCAAGAAGGTGGCCAGGGTCGACAGAGCATTTCAGCGGGTGTATGCTGATGTGATTGGTCCTCTAGAACCATCTAGAGGCAATGCAAGATTTTATCTTGTGTGTGTGGATCATTTCTCTAACTTTGTCTGGGTTTATGTGTTAAAGAGGCCACAGGAAGCCTTGGAAAGGTTTCAGGAGTTTTGTGACAAGGTTAAGAATGTGCATGATGCTAACATTGATTGTCTTTTGACAGATGAGAAGCAGATTTTTCTTTTACAGGATTTCCAGAGGTTCCTGCAGAAGGAAGGGATAAGACACAAGGTTGCTGTTTCAGCGGAAGCGTGGAACAGGGGTGTCTGTGTACGGGTGAACAAAGAATTGCAAAAGGGGAAGAATGCGCAATTGCTTAGTTCACATCTGCCACATGAGTACTGGGCGGAGTCACTCATGTCGTTTTGTCATGCGTGGGTGAGAAAGGTTTCGAAAGAGTTGGGAAGTTCTCCTTTTGAGAAACTGTTCCAGAGAAAACCTTCTGTTGCCCATTTCAAGGTTTTTGGGTCTCATGTGAGGACAGAAGCTCCAGGTGGAGTAAAGAATGCCAGAGGCATTTTTGTGGGATATGAAAAGGGTCTCTACAGAGTAATTTTGTCTGAATCTGGTCAGGTGATTCTCACAAAATTTCTAGAGAGTGCTCCTGAACAGGAGAGAGTGAAAGTACACACATTTCCCACAGAGGACGATTCAGATGATGATGATGATTTCACAGATTACAGTGGTACTGAGAGCGACACTGATAGCTCAGAGAGCTCAGTTGTCACAGTCATTGAGAGGAAATCTCACACAATGGATAGACCTTCACAGGTGAAGGATGAACCACTGTTTACTATTGGAACTGGTTCTCCAAAGAGTCCTGAGACTGAACCAGTGAGCAGAGAGGATCAGCACCTCTTGCGCAGGTCTGAGAGAGTTACAAAGGGTGAACCACCCAAAAGGTACTCAGAAGAGTTTGCTAACTTAGCTGTTGCATGTGTTGCTGTTGTAAACAACCGAGGACAGGTTGGAGCTGTGTCTAAGTCAGAGACAAAGACACAACAGAGAGTTGCTAGCCAAGGTAATGCAGATGCACTCATTCCTTGGAAGCCAGACAACCAGAGAGGTACACTGGGGAAACCAGTGGCGGGTAGTTCCAAGGGTGGAACTGAAACAACAGGGGAGTGTTATGTGTATAACAACTGTTTGTTTTCTTCTCTGGATCACGCTATGCATGCCGCAACACGCATTGATTCTTTTGGGGGAGGTTGTTACGAAAAAGGAGCAATGCTGCTGAGTGCTCCAGATGGCTGGAAAGCCAAACAGGATGTTGATGTTTTGGGACTGTACCGTGGGAAGAAGGGACAGTCTATTCTGTGCACTGAGCACCGGATGTTAGCTCAGAGTGGCACATGACCCTGTACTGGAAGTACATGGGTGGAGTTATTCTCTCTCTGCTGTGGCTGCTGATGTGAGAGGGTGCAGACATGTTTCCTCTGCACTGCTGAAAGACAGAAATAAAGGCATGTAAATACATTTCTGTCTGTCTCTCTCCCCTCCCTGGGGATGGCAGGGGGGAGTGGTTGTGTTCTTCTCACGTTGAGGAGGATCGGCCGATAGAGACCTCGCCTTGTCTTGCCGGGAGTCGCTGACGGGGGAGGCCAACATGGAATCAAGCCGGGCACCTGGAGAGTGGCCAAGTTCCTCTGACAAGGCTTGATTCAACAGTCAGAGCACACTGACTGCGGATCCTCACTGGGCAGTTGTCCCAAGGCAAGGCAGCAATCACTTTAACAGCCACTTTCTGGAGCTCTTTGGGCAAAATTTTGTTTTTCCTAAGGGAATTCAGCTGAAGCACGCCCAAGGTGGCTCACAGCATAAACAAAAACAGAACTAAACACACACAGTAAATATTTTTTAAATAGATAAATGAATAATCCTATTAAAAACAGCACGGACAATTCTTAAAACCATTTAAAAGCACAAGACAAAAAGACGAGAGTTCGCACTGATTTCTACAACATCGTCTGGTACAATAACTCTTTTATTTATGCATCACAGAAAGCAGTCTGAATGCATAAAGATCCTTTGATTTGCACATCTTTTTCAGCCAGAGGGCCGCATTCACTTCTGGGCAACTTTTCAAGGGCCACATGCCAAGGAAGTGTAGGGCCCCTATGTATAGTGGGCTAATTTTCACACAAACTCATACATCCAGAGGCACCAAGTTCCGCCCAAGATTTTTTTTTTTGGGGGGGGAGGCACTTCGCCATGTGTGCATGATGTCGCACATGTGATGTTGGGCTGTGAGGCCTGGTGACACCTCCCATCACCACAGGGAGGCCCATCAAGGCCCAGGCCCTCAAGGGGGCGGGGCTCAGTCCCTTCCCCACATACTAGAGTTTGCACCTATGCACAAATCCATCCTTCTCCAGCCAGGCAAACAAGAGGGATTCCTCAACTCTGAACATACCACATTTCTTTTCAGATAGTGTTCTGAATGCACCTCAAAACCCCAGATTAAGGCATTTTTGGTCATAGCTCTGGATTAGTGATGCAACAGGGGATGGCGTTCTCCTTCTAGAAGGAGTTTTCTTGACAAAAGAATGGCCAATGTAATTGTGATGGGATGTTGAGCTGCTTGTGCGTAAAGTTCCTAATCCCTCAGTGTTTGGCTAAGTCCACAAACCACTGTCTGTAACGGAGCACCATAAACATGACTCCGTCAGTCGCTGGCAGAATCCAACAGTGGGCGTTTACGGAATTTCTTCCAGCATAAAAGCTCCTTAACGGAAACACGTCTTCTGGACTCTCTGCGTGACAGTTTCCGGCGAGGAGTGGGTGTCCCTATAGGAGGTCCTGAAACCTCCTCGCTGTTCTCGCTGGAATTGTCTCTGAGTCCTCCTTCCGACTCACTATCCCTTGGAACTGCCTCTCTCCCCCTGCTGGTTCCCTCATCAGCTGACAAGTCTCTTCCAGCCTCTGAGAGCCTCTTCCTCTCCAGTTCTCCCGATGGCAGTTCCCTGACAGTAATCATTAATAGATAACTGAAAGATGAGTTATTCATTAAAATAATTCAGGTGTTTTCAGATTATTCATTTTAATACAAAAAACTGAGTCATTATTCAGCTGCTTTGGAGCACTTGAACATTTTCACTCAAAAGGAATGCTGCGGTGTCTCAATGTTGCATTTCTGTTTGAGGTGACAGAAGATTTTGTACCACCTAGCACTCAGACCGGAGTATTGCTGCTGGGAAAATGCCATTTTTCTACCAACAAGCACTGCTGTGAATATTTCATGGACTGTAATTGCATGAGAGCCACAAGCACCTATTGGATAGTGCCCATGATGTCACGCATGATCATGGATAAAACTCTACCTACCCTCTTTGCCCTTGTTAAATGCCTTGCAAATTTGGTGACTTCAATCAAAAGTGAAGCAGAATCGAGGAGTTCTACAATTATATTTCTTTATCATTTTTTTGGCAGCTGATTTGATCAAAAGCATTCTTAAAGTGGTTTATTTTTTTTTAAAATAAAACTAAGCTTTACAAACTAAAATTTAACATGTTTCAGTTTATATAGATTCTTCCTTAAGGAACTATCTGTTATGTTTAAAGAGCCATTATCTCTTGCTATGACGGAAGAGATATCAAGTGCATGCATGAATAAGCCCACACTCTTCACTATGAGGCAGTGAAGCTGGCCAAATTACATTACAGCACATCCCCTAATTTAACTGAAGTCTCGACTCCACTATAATGTATTTATCCTAATGGCTAATTCATGCTTAACTAAGGCTACAATCAGTAGTGCAGTTAGGTAATTTTAGACTCTGGGCTGAATGGTTGTATGGGTGATGGTGGCCTTTATAGATAGTAATGTGCATTGCTTAACTTACTTCAAAATGTAGATCCATTTTACTGAAAGTAAGGCCCACCCCCGAACTCAGTGGGCCTTATTTATTCATTGTATTTAGGGATCTCTATACTGCCTTTACCAAGCATCCACAGTGTGTGTGTGTGTGTGTGTGTGTGTGTGTGTGCGAGAGAGAGAGAGAGAGAGAGAGAGAGAGAGCGTGTAAATTAAAAATGCCATAGAATGCATAATATAAAACAAAGAAATAATTTAAAACAGCAAATGAAAATAACAGCAACAATATTGGCAAACTGGAAGCATTTCCAATGGTTCCAGAATTGTGAGTAGACTTACAAAGAACTGTGCTGTAAGGCACAGAGTTGACAAATAGCCCCAGAACTGGCCCAAGATATTTTGCTGCCTGAGGCAAACATCCCATGTATAGATGTCAACTGGACTCCCACAATGCTGGTGATGGGACAGCATGCTCTACAGCATGGGTGTCAAACACAAGGCCCGTGGGCCGAATTCGGCCCGCCAGACCTCGTCATGTGGCCCGTGTAGCCGCCGCCGGCCGCCAGCCTTCACCTTTTATTCTCGCTTTTTTTTTACACAAGAAAGCCGCCTCTTCAGCGCATGCACAGCAGCCTACAAGCCAGAGAACATCTGCCCTCTAGCGGCGCCGGCCGTTCTACACAGGAAACCTCCACTTTACATGCATTCAGGAAACCTCCACTTGTTTTTATATTGAGCGCATGCCATCCTGTGATGTGACAGATCCAAACGGCTGCCTGAACCCTTCTCTCCTGTACTGTAAGTCCTACAGATACAACCGGCCCTTTGAGGGTGACCAAACTGCTGATGCGGCCCCCGATGAATTTGAGTTAGACACCCCTGCTCTACAGCACCTGAGGACAGCCATCTAACTTAGGATATGCTGGACAGGTTCTATAGTGCACACAGCTCTGTCCCCTCTGTGTCCCTCAGAAACTGCCCCTTGAGACAGGCGTCTCAATCTGCCTAATGGTAGGGCTGGCCCTGATGGGCCCGCCCATGTTGTAACTCCAGTGGCGTAGCGTGGGTTGTCAGCACCCGGGGCAAGGCAAGTAATTTGCGCCCCCTAACCCGTGGATTTGCGCCCCCTAACCCGTGGATTTGCGCCCCCTAACCCATGGATTTGCCCTAACCCCAGATGTTGCGCCCGGTGCGGCCCGCCCCCCCTGCACCCCCCACGCTACGCCACTGTGTAACTCACAGCAGCCTAAGAAGTAACTCCTCGTAGCTCTTTGTCCTCTCCACGGGCTGTTGGATTGACCTTTGTATTCTTTAATTCAATTGTGAAGCACCCTGATTCATTGATGATGCAAGTACAGAACAGATGCACCGAAGAATCACATGTCTATGGCTACTGTCATCATGATACAAAAGTGGCTGGGCACTTCAACAGCGATTATGCAGGCAGCTCAATCAGTTGCTGAGTTGTGATGGAAAATTATTGCTCTTTCCACTTAGCAATTACAGGAAAAGATGGCCTGCTGTTGAATGGCTGAAGTGACAGGCATCAAATAATGGGGCCATGGTGTGAATAATTTCATTTGCATCGCTCCATTTCTTTCTTTTCAAAAGAATGGAAAGTGATCTTTGAAATGGCAGCGCAGCCACTGGCAAGTCCCATAGAGAAGGATGCTTCATCTTAATCCCAGCCTTGATAATATTTAACAGCAAGCCAATATCCACTAACCAGTGAGTCTTCCTCTGGACTAAGTGGGACTTACTTCTCAGCAGACATGTATAGGATTGCTTTATTACGGTCTGAAACCTAATTACAAAAGAAAGCTCCACTTCTTTCCCCTAATGTGTGTGGTTTTTACCTGTTCTCATTGTATTGCAGTGGTTCTGAAGGTAGAAAACAAATCAATGAATAGATCAAACTTTCTCCCAGCTCTTTAAAATCCATGACAACAACCAACAGCCAAGAGTCAAAGACTAATGAATGACATAAACCACAATGGATCCAAGTCTCGTGTGGTTTCTCCTCTAATGTTACCTAGTATTTTAGCTCATGAGATAACACTGTTAAGTGATGTTGCACTGCGGAATCATTACAAACATAATATGGATTTCCTTCCAAAAGTGCAGGCTAGAATAAAAGTGAGACTGATATGCAGTGAAACTGAAATTTCAGCCTCTAATACTGCATTGTACGCTTGTCTTTTAACTTTATAGAAATTGAGAGATGCTGCATCATCCAAAGTGCATGTGAAAACATGTGAGACTAGCAGTAGCAGCCCTGCTACTTTGTATTGAGCTGAAACAGGGATGGATTGCCCTCACACAATGACTTCCTCCTTTCAGCCATTTTTGTGCCTCCTTCTGAAAAAATGCAAAAATCAGAGGAAGTGGCAATGCACCAGTGTTGCCAACACAACGGGGTCCATGTGCCTTCATCCTGATGCTCAGTTGCATAAAGGTGACCGACTCTGGGGTTGCGGCGCTCATCTCGCTTTATTGGCCAAGGGAGACTGCGTACAGCTTCCTGGTCATGTGGCCAGCGTGACTAAGCCACTTCTGGCGAACCAGAGCAGCGCACGGAAACGCCGTTTACCTTCTCGCCAGAGCGGTACCTATTTATCTACTTGCACTTTGACATGCTTTCGAACTGCTAGGTTGGCAGGAGCAGGGACCGAGCAACGGGAGCTCACCCCGTCACGGGAATTTGAACCGCCGACCTTCTGATCGGCAAGTCCTAGGCTCTGTGGTTTAACCCACATCGCCACCCACGTTCCTCTTAGCTCAGTTGCATATAGTTGACTAATTGTAAAGGGAAATTGATGGGAACTGTGCATCTGGAGGAACATATGAATGCAAATCCTACTGCAAGTAATGGATGGATAACACCCATATTTGACAAAGCATAGATGTTCATCCAAGTGTGGTTGCCATCTGTTTGTAATGCATTCCTTTCAATGTGTTGTGTATCTGAATATGAGTTCAAATGCATCTCCCCAAACACATTCTACCCTGTAGCACTGGTAGAGAATGAAGCCCCACAGCTTCATTCCTTTTTCTTGGTTCAAAGTGAGGGGAAAGGGAGACTTTTTTTGCCTTGTGTTACCACATAGTCCAAACCTAGTTACCTGTGTCATCATGTTCACTCTGTGATCCTGGAGTGACTGGAATCAGGCAGTGAATAAGCTGCCAGGAGTGCAGGTGGGTTGCCACGAGGCAAGACACAGTGAGAAAAGCAAGAACCTTTATTAAACTTCATAACTGGGAAACAGGGGCAAAGCAACTGCTTACATACATTTCTGAAAGCCTGGGCCACTCCCACTCCCAACGTGATTGGCTGTCTAAACTTCCAAGCTGCGAATCATGACTCAGAGTTCAAGGGCCAATGGCAGTGGCCCAAATCCTGAAATGTTCTGTGATTGGACATCATGTATCGAATGAGAACACAGGAGCTCAGAATCCTTAGTCCAGACTCAAGCTCAGGCAAACACAGACCACTGAATACAGTGGTGCCTCGCAAGACGAAAAGAATCCGTTCCGCGAGTCTCTTCATCTTGCGGTTTTTTCGTCTTGCGAAGCAAGCCCATTAGCGGCTTAGCGGATTAGCGCTATTAGCGGCTTAGCGGGCTTAGCGGATCAGCTGTTAAGCGGCTTAGCGGATCAGCTGATAAGCGGCTTAGCGGCTTGGGAAAAAGGGGGGGGGAAGGAAAAAAAAACCCGCAGGAACTCGCAAGACATTTTCGTCTTGCGAAGCAAGCCCATAGGAAATTCATTTTGCGAAGCACCTCCAAAACGGAAAACCCTTTCGTCTAGTGGGTTTTCCGTCTTGCGAGGCATTCGTCTTGCGGGGCACCACTGTACATAACAATGCCTTTCAAGTTCTTTTTTAAAGGTACTAAAGCAGCAGATGGAGAAAAGTAATTGCAAACAGGCATGAGGGAGGGAAGGAAGGAAGGAAGGAAGGAAGGAAGGAAGGAAGGGCTTATTGTAACCATCTCTCCCATCCCTAAGATGGCAAATTTCACAATGAGAATGGAACCTCAGGAAATTTTAGCTCAGCACCACTATCAGTTATGTCTAGTCATAACAACAATGGCATTGTAAACACTTAATTTTTTGTGATATAAGCTCTAGTCCATGAAAGTTTAGAATAGTTCTGTAACACGTCATTAGAGTCAATGTTGACTTTGCTGCAACAGACTAAGGCGGTTACTGCTCTGGAACTATCCATAATAATACTGTGGGGTTTGGATTTATTTATTATTATTATTTTGCCGTGGTTGGAGACTCATAAGATGGGAACAATACATTGAGAAAAGGGATCGTGGAATTTTGGTTGCAGAATTGACAGGAAAATCTTAATATTTAAAAAATGCCTACTCTGGTTCAAGCTGAGATGGAGTTGCTCAAGAGGTGTACTTACTACACAACATCCTTGTCATACAAACTTGTTCCTCTTCTGGGTCACCAACAGAAAAAACCCAACAGTTCCACCAATTCGTTTCGGAATTTGGCTGTGCACAGCAGTGACTGGCTTCGCACTCAGATTTCTTAATCTTTCCTCTCTCCCATTTTCAGAGCAATTTTGCAACTGTTTAACATTGATTTCCCTTTCCTTTGTGAAAGTCAATAAACAAGGGGGCAAAAGAACATTTGGTTGATTGAATGTCCATGCACTTTTTTTTAAGGCGGAGACACTGCATGATGGATGGGAGATGGGGCAAGACTGATGACTCGATCAGTGTTGAAACAGCTCATAAGTACTTCTGCCGGACTGCATGGGAATCCGAGCAACATAAAAAGGAGTAAAAAATATAAATAAGTTGGGAGCTGCTGTTTCAGCATAGGCTTGCGTGCAGCCTTGGCCTTAATCACGCCTGTACAAAAATGATAAAGGCAACCTGGACAAATGCAAAGAGGAGCTACCGGAATGATCCCAAGAATGGGCAAAAGCTTAAAAGAGCATCCAAGGCCAATTTGGCTCAGGGGGAAAAGGAGGCTAAGAAGGGATAGGATTTCCTTCAAAAGTTACTTAACCTGTTATGGAAGCCTGAGGACGGCAATGAACGAGTTCATTATTTCCCTCCTTTTATGTGGACTCATGTTCAGAAAAAGATTGTGAGCTATAACAGGTGTATGTCAGACAATGCTGCAAGATTTTGGATTCTAATATTAATTGCACAGTGCAAATTTACAGATTCCATTGATATTAGTGCTGTCATGTCTTAGAGCAAACTGTTTGCTTATGAGGGAAAAGAGCATGGAAGCAAGCATGGAAATCTGGTAAGACGGAGGTGATTGGTTTGTATGATACAGGCACCATCATCTCTTCATTCTGTTGTTGATAAAAGGTGGGACTTAAGTGCCTTCCGGGAGCCAGGACAAATGCAAATTAATTTCCTCCTTGCGCAGGCAGATTTCACAGGCTTGAAACTAATATCAGAAACATCATATTCTATTCAAAAGGACATGTGGGGTTTTTTTTAATAGAAAACTCAGATTATTTAATGAGCGTGGGTTATCACTGCAACCATATGCTAAAACTTTGTTGGAAATTGATGGCGCAAAGTCTCTTCGAGCTTGTCGCCGTGAGAAAGTTAGTCACCGCCTAAACTATTTCCCAACAACTGCTATTAATTTGGCTGCAAGTTAACACATCAGGGCTGCTCCTTATCGCACTGCTTCTCGCAAGCCCCTGAAGCTACAGACAGGATCCCAAATCAACGGATGTTAAGGGCAGAAAATGAATATTATTCACGGAACTTAGCAGCCACGGCCAGACTGGGATGGCTCTTTTCAGGCAAAGCACATCAGTCAAACTGAGTGGGTGAGCGAAGTCTCTCAGAAATGATGAGCAGTCCTTTTTACGTTTATAGCTGGCAGAGTATGGGGGAGGGGGCGCTTTAATTTGCTGTTGTGTCCTGCCTCCAAACCAACACTGAGGAATGAAGAAAATAGTATGATGACGTCTGATGTGTAAACTATGTGTTTGATGCACTGTTTTTCTTAAGATAAATCTACATTGAAGTGATAAATCATATTTAGAACTGCATAAAACTCCAGCTGCAACCGGACTACCTTATCTGGCTGAACCAGAAATGCTGTTCGTGTGCCAAGGCAGGCTCATTTTGCTGCAGCTCCTCCTGTGTCAGAAACGCTTCTGCTTTTCCCTGTTTTTCATGGTTATCGCAATATCGTTGCAATGGATGGGGAGAAAAACCTTTAATTCCTTTCTTTCCACTACCGCCAGCCTGGGTAGGCCAGCACTGTCAGAGGCTATCAAGAAGGCGGTCATGATATTTCCTTCAGTAATCTGTACCCTGAGATGGGAATGATGTTTGGGGGTCCAAAGCAGGTATTTAGGAAGAGAGACAGAAGAAATACCAACCCTACCCAAGTCTTCTCTTCCCTGAGTCTAACATAGTTTGCTTTCCCTGTGAGACCCCGACTCAGACACACATTTAAAGCACAACACCAAAAGGGTCTAGGCATGTGAGAGGAAAAATCCTTTGCAGTCTGTCAAAAATGTAGATAAGAGCCCGGCAGCCAATATTATTACGTTTATTAAGAAGTAAACAGAAATAAGATGGACAGTTGGCAGAGGCAGGAGGTTGCTTCGAGAAAATAATGGAAATAGCCTAGTCTAAGCTCACCCATCCTACCCCATATGCTTTACAACCAGGTTTTGGGTCTCCTCAAGTGGCTGTTCTGATGGTCAGCTGAGAGGAAGGACAAGAGCGGGGCCGGCCCAGGATGTTTTGCTACCTTAGCCAAAATTGCAAATGAAGTGGCCCAGGCAGTAAAAGGAGGCAAGCAGTGGCAGCGTTTGTGCATGTGGTGGCATGGGGCGGTGTGTTTATGCAGCTGTGCCACTGCCAGGCAGATCCACCACCTGAGGCAGTTGCCTCACCCTGCCGCATAGGTGAGCCGGGCCTGGACAAGAGGCTGTATGGCTACAGTCCACTTTTAAGAGTATCTGACCCAGATGGGTCTCTTGAATGACAGCTGGCATTGTCCACCTAATCACAATGTATTCAGGTAGCTGGGAGAATGCCCACTCAGAGTAGCAATAGGCTGGAGATGGGCCATCAAGTTGAAAACAACCCTAGGGCTGCCATATGTCTGGAATTTCCTGGACATATCTGGTATTTGTCCATCAAAAATAGTGTCTGGGTGGAATTTCCAAAGGTCGATAAAAATGTCCGGGAAAACCCGGGCGTAGGGCAACCCATATCGAAAGTGTAGATTTTTTTGATGAATGTCCTCAAAAAATAGCTCAAAAACTTCTTGGGGGGGGGGAAGGAGCTTTTGCAAAAAGAAGATCAATAACTTTGCCCCCCCAATAGCTCAACACTGAAATATGTCAACCCTAAACAATAGCCTTTCCTCCGCATGGCCAATGGTCAAACATGATGGGAGCTGTAGTTCAACAACATAGGACTATAAATATCTGAATTAAGCAAATGTTCCTGTGTTGATTTATTCTCCTTCTTCTTTATCTTAAAATTTCTTTCAAAACTTCTTTTTATTATTATTAGTATCCACCCCCTCTCTTTTATACTTAAATGAACCTGCCTGTGGTGGTAAATTATAATGTGCTTCCTTTCTCCTTCTCTCCCTTCCACTCTCTTCTTTATTATAAGAGTGTAAAATTCATTTTCTGCAGCAGATAATTTAATTTGTAATCCAGCCGCAAGCTTCAGAGTACTTGATGAATTGAACGGGGAAAACATACCAAGCAACAATGAGTTTCATTTTTAGAACCATGCTGCAAAAATAAAGGTCCTCATCTATTGCTCATAAAGGAATGCCTGCAAACTACTTTTGTTTAATTGAGGGAGATCGGATGTATTAGAAGTGATGTATACACACTTTTCATTAATGTAGCTGTGGGTTATAAGGGGCCGTCCATAAATTATGTCACACTTTAAAAACCTCACGTGGCTTCCATCTTTCTTGTTGTCCTACTTTGACCTACTTTCACCATCTACATCTTTGTCTTGGTCAAAATATTATTTGCCCACTTGCCTGTGGGGTATGAAATACTCTGTGAACGGTCCCTAAGCATAAAAGACGAAGGTTACAATGCATAGTGGATTGTCCTTTTATTCCTTCTTCTCACCCTCAGAAGCCATATAAACCAGGAGTAGCCAACATGATGTCCTCTAGGAGCTGCTGAACTACAATTCCTACCATCTCTGACCATTGGCCATGCTGGCTGGGAGCTGTAGTCTAAAGTAAAGGACCCCTGGACAGTTAAGTCCAGTCAAAGGTGACTATGGGGTTGTGGCGCTCATCTCGTTTTCAGGCTGAGGGAGCCGGCGTTTGTCCACAGACAGCTTTCCGTGTTGTGTGGCCAGCATGACTAAACTGCTTCTGGCGCACTGGAACACTGTGATGGAAACCAGAGCGCATGGAGACGCTGCTTACCTTCTCGCCGCAGCAGTACCTATTTATCTACTTGCACTGGTGTGCTTTAGAACCCCGTTATGGGGACTCGAACTGCCGACCTTCTGATCAGCAAGCCCAAGAGGCTCAGTGGTTTAGACCACAGCGCCACCCGCACCTAAGAACATCTAGAAGGCACTGTGTTATTTCCACTAATTTAGGGTTTATACCCCACCTCCAGTGCTGAGAGCCTAGAGCTAATATCAGACTCTGACCAACTTCTCCTGTCAGCTGCGACAACACAGTTATTACCCCGGCTGAGCAAATAGGAGTCATTAACAGTATGCCTATGGTGCATAATGCACTGCTGCCTTTGCCTCTTAACTGTTCTGAATGGTGGCATACAACAGAAGAAAAACACCACGTAAGAACTGCCCCTGCAATCTCCAAAATAAATGATTGCATACATAATAGGAGTGAGCAGGAGAAGATAAAAAAATTAATTTACGTAGCCATAAGCGAAATTAATTTGTTCCTCCTGTGTGCTCATAGCTATTGTGTAAGGCATTGTAAATGGGTGAAAAAAACACCTTGTAATGTTTGCTAAAATGAAAAATCACCCCATTTCACACATGGTGTTCCACAGTAGCAATGCTCATCTGGAACCAGTTTGAACAATATGCTCATTTCATGTCTAAAAACCTGATGCATTGCATTGCCTACCGCACTGTTATGCTGGCATAGTTTTTCACCCCGTACAAGACAAGTACATCTTTTTCGCTGCGCTATTTGATGTTTAATGGCGTTCTGTACAATCTTACGGCAATAAAATCTATCAGGGTTGGCGTATTATTTACCTAGGTGGCTTTTTCTACTCTGGGGGGAAAAACACATTAATTAGACCGTGTTTCAGGCTGCAATCCTAAGCATACATAGTAGAGAGGAAGCCCCATTAAACATTGTGAGACTTACTTCTGAGTAAGCAGGCAAAGGACTGGGTGGTCCACAAGAATAATGAAGGCACAAAGGAACAGGGGGTTCCACTGATTTCCATTGGCCTACTCCTCTAGATGCAGCCCAATTTGCATTCCATAAACAAGAGGTTTTCAACCTTTTTTGAGTCCCTGGCTCCCTTGACCAACTTCTTTTTGCGGCTCCCCTGTGGGGAACTGCACTCAGAGTCTCAGGTATGTCCAGTGGCGTAGCGTGGGTTGTCAGCACCCGGGGCAAGGCAAGTAATTTGCGCCCCCTAACCCGTGGATTTGCGCCCCCTAACCCGTGGATTTGCGCCCCCTAACCCATGGATTTGCCCTAACCCCAGATGTTGCGCCCGGTGCGGCCCGCCCCCCCCTGCACCCCCCACGCTACGCCACTGGGTATGTCACCCCTTGCATGCCAAGCCGTCAGCCCCTTACCCTGTTTTTGGACACCCTCCCTTATGGAAGATACCCTCAGCCTCCTCTCCCCTTTCCTTGGGAATCCTCACCCGCCTGCTTGCTTCCTCTGAGGCCACCTCTGTTCCCAGAGGGACCATTCACCTGGGGAGCTTGTAGCCAGGGCCGCTGCAGCAATCAACCACACAAGCCTTTGAAGTCAGAGACATGAGAAGGCATCAGAGGAGGGAGGGAAGGAAGGAAGGAAGGAGGGACAGGGGCCTGTGGTGCCTTTGGCGCACCTGACCCCCATTCAAGGCACCCCAGGGTGCCACGGCACACTGGTTGAAAACCACTGCCATATACTAAACTTCACAAGAAGTATAGGCACCACAGAGCCCTAGGCCGATCTCACTTCAGATTAGACCCGGTGGGTCCTATGCATTTAGCTTACAGGAACCCTTCTGATCAGTGGGTTTCCCCTAGTTTTCTACTCTTAGGTTCCAAGCTCTTCTGCCATGTCCACAACTGTTTGCAATGTTGAAGACACTATATTCTTGTCCTCTCTGCAATATTCCCTTAGGTCTTCATAAAGAAGGGTGTCTCCTTCTTACTTATTGGACGCATGCAAAATGGTCTTTAAAGATAATGATATATGTTTGCAGATGAAGATATATCCTTATTGTTTCTGCCCTCTCTCGCAGATAATAATGACCATGACCTATTTCACACAGCTGTGGTAGATATCAGAGAGCTATATGCTGTATAAATGATAATAAATAAATGAAATACACCCATAGAGACACTTGTCTCTTGTGAACTAGGAGGATAACATTGTCCATGAATACAATAAGTATTTTTGGTGCCGTGACCTCTTGCCCATTCTGGCTTGCTCATTCACGTGCTCTGCCCCTTATAAAAGGTATATTATTTATTGTTTATTTTGTTCAATAAAAGCTAACTTAATAGAAGAATTTGTGTCTAGGTGTGAGGTTGCCCTGTTAAGTCTCAGCCTCCTTTATAAGAACAGTGGTAACAGTGGGCCCTGGAGAATATTACTCTCAATTTTACCCATGGACTGCCATCTGTCCAGATTTTAATTTGCTCTGAACTAATTTTAAGATGTATTTTAATTAATTGATTGCCTGCTTTTATGTTTTTATGTTCTTTGTATACTGTGTTAGTTTTATGATGTTAGCCGCCCTGAGCCTGGCTCCGGCTGGAGAGGGTGGGGTACAAATAAAAATTTATTATTATTATAAGAACAATTCGACTGTATTTCAGGTGACTACTCTGCAGTCAGTGGTTGCAAAATGCTGCATGTGTTTCCCTAAACGACTTTCATCACTGTTTCATTTAGGGCAGGTACGCATAAATCATATTCCAAAACTGATTCCTCTTGCATCTTGCTTGTTGTTAGCCTCTTGCTGTGAGTAAGCTTTTAAAATTACTTTGCCTCTCATGAAACTAATAGTTTTGGGGGCTTCAACCAGAGATGTTCAATGATTGTTACAGCAGGAGGCCTAATTGCACTCAACCCTCTAAGGTACTGTGTTACAAAGCAGTTAAAGAACATTTACACATTGTGGAAAGCAAGGCTGCATGCTTCAGTTACATGGGTTAGTTTAAACTGACCCAACGTGGAAAAGTTGAACGAACTGGGGATGAATAGCCTGGTGATGACTATATTGCAGCCAGATACAATATAGTCTTTGAACAATGATGGAACATTTTTTTCTTTTGCTGCAGAGGGTAGGACCCAAACAAGTTTCCATTACAAAAAGAGGGACTGGGATGGGCAAATATGCCAAATTTGGGTTCTCTTTTTTTCTTGTTTTCCCAGACTTTCTGTATCAGTTTGCATTTTGTGTGTGTGTGTGTGTGTGTGTGTGGAGGGGGTGGGTTCTCATGAAAATTCATAAGCAAATTTTTCCTCCTATACCTTTCTACGCAATATTTCCTACCATACATGTTCCTACAAAGTGATTTCTCTAACATCATGCTGTTTTTTCTATGTTATTTTCACTGTATTTTCATGCTCATGTATTCCAGCCCTGTACATGGAGTTTTGTACACATCACTTGGCTGGAGAACTACACTGAAAAATTCAGAGAAATCTGAATTTTGAATGATGGCTGTGTCTCCGTTCCTGTATTATTTCAGACCGTCACACCAAGGAACAGAAGTGTAAATCAGGAGTGAGCAACCTGCTGCTCTGCAACCTACTAGTTCAGACTTCTAGCAAGCAGAATTGTTTCCCCTTCTCCCCTCCTCAGTCTTCTGGGCATGCAGAAAGAGGGAGGGAGAGATAGAGAGGGAGGAGGGAGAGAAATAGAATGGGGTGGCAGAAGGAAAGAGAGAAAGATGGCCCTGCCCACCATTGGTTCTGACCCCACCCACCACTGGTTCTGGCTCCGCCCATAGCTAGATTTGGCTCCGCCCACCACTACCCCCTAACAAATCAGCCCTGAGGGAATGTGGTCTTTGGCAGACAAACATTTACCCACCCCAGGTGCAACTAATATGTATAAAATAAAATGATTCTGCACATGAATGATGTAGGCAATTGAGAGAAGCAAAGGTCAGGATCGACAGTCATGGGGTCTTCCTCAGGTTTTCAGGGGTGAGCAGCCTGACTAGCACAGGGTTGATAGCCTTGATCAGCAGAAATTACATGCCTCCAGCACACATGTTGTTTCATTTCAAAAAGCAAGATGTAAAATACTGGGGGATAAGCACACGCAGGGAACAATTCTGCTCTGAATGGCAATGATTTGATGAAACTGACTCACTGGTTGATTGCGACGAGCTTCCGAGGGGCCAGTCTCTGGAGCGGCACAGCAATATCTTTTCAGACTTACGGGAAGACAAAGGAAAAATTAAGAGGTACGGCAACAGTGAATGCAAATTACGCCACCCACCTTGCACTTCGACGCCATCATCTGCCAAGCTCTGCCTCAGCTGGAGGCGGAGATGACAAACAGATAATTAATGGCTCTCCAAACTTGTCAGCTAAGAACCACTCGGAGAAAAGAGGTCACTTGGTTATGCCAATTACGCAATTTATTCTTTATAATTTCACACCAAGCCGAGAAATTGCTTTCTGCGCTATTATCGTGATTATGCTATCCGTGATCAGAGCTAATCGTTGTTCTGAAGGAACACTGAGGTGTGTTATTTACCAGAGAAATATTTGGACTGACAGTTAAAACAGATGGTCAGGATGTGGCCACTTGAGGAGTTCCTTGGTGTAAACTCCTCAGAGGAGTCCGCAGCTGGTGTAAAAACAACACATCGTCTGTTAACCATCTCCTGATTGCAGTGGTTTGCATTGAGAGTCTGCTGTGTGCAGATGCACATTTGAACATTGCTAAAATGCCTGAGTGTTGATGACCATGCTGAGATATAGCTTGGCCGCTGTGGTCCTCACATTGGTAGTCTCAAGTCTGGATTACTGCATTGTGCCGTAATAACCCCTGAGCTTAACTCAGGCACTACAGCCATTGCAGAATGCAGCCACTGGGTTTTCAGCTGGGGTGTTCCATCAACACATCAGAACGCCTCTGCTGAGGGAGTGGCTCTGGTTGATAATATATTACCAGGCACAATTCAGGGTTTTACTTTTAATTTCTAAAGCCCTAAACAAATCAGAACTGAGTTAACTAAGGCAATATTACAAGCAACTGTGCTTCTCAGATAGGGCATTGCTAAGAGTCCATGGTGTTGTACGTCCCAGAAGTGAACTTGGTACTAGACATTGGGCTTTTAGTATTGCATCTCCAGCCCTCTGGAATGAATTACTAGCTGAAATTAGAGAGGCGCTTTGTGTCTTGTTATTTAGGTGGCTGCTAGAGATGCTATTGTTTAAGAAGGCATTCCCTAAAGCGTAGTACTTGTTTTATTGTTTTCAGAGTCTGCATTTTTGTATTTTATCTTGTCTTATCTAATTGTACACCACTTGGGTAGCTTCTGCCTATAGGATAAATAAATAAACAAAACAAAAAATCTTCATGCACCCCCACACACATATAAAATGTTGTGAATAGTTGGTGGTGTTTTTTGGGGGGGTGGAGTATCAATATGCACACACATTTCTTCTGTGTAGAGGTAATAAAATAACCAAAATAATGGGAAAGTGGTGGCATAATGGCACAGACACAGCATTCAGTATATCTGGAAGAATGATTCGTAGCACATTGATCCTACTTCAGAAATAGAGGCCAGGTAATTCAGACCTCCAGGGAGAAATTTAGAAGCAAAGTTCAGGAGCATGACTGCCCCCGCCCCAATATATTCCTATCTATATGAATAAGTGGGAGCAAACTCTGGTCAGCTTCATACTAATAATATCTACCTGAATTGTTCTTTCAGCACTTAATGATTATGCTTATCGAAAGGAAAGGTGGGAAGGAATACAGGTAATTAAATGAAGGCAGTTATCCAAATGCAATTGCGCCACTTGTCACCTCATATACCTAGCTTGCTTGCTCATTTTCTTTCTCTCTCTCTCTCTCCTTGTCAGCATTTACAAAGTCATTGCTGACACTGCATGCTACAGGGGAAAGTTTTAAAGAATTCTTTCTGCTGATTGCAGAACAATAGCTTGCTATTGAGGTTGCTCACCTGCCTCATCTGCATGTGATGCCAAACTAGCCTTCCCCAACATGGTCTGGTCAATTTTATTGTATATAGCCAAAGGCCTTTACAATGGATGATACAGAATAAAAGGAAAACTTCCCTCTAAGATCATACAACGTGGCCTCTAGCAGTTTACAACATAAAAAGAAATTTACAACAACAAATTTTAAAACTGGAGTGCATTCACATAGCTGGAACGGAGATTCTGGGCTGCAGGTGCAAATTTGGCTACCTGGTGTGTTTATCTGTTAGGAGTTCAATTGTCACTTCCTGTGCTGATTGACCTGGAAGCCAATTAAGAATTGGTGATATAAATTTTCCTCTGGGCGTTGTATACAGGGGGCAAATCAGCAGATACTGTGTGATGTCCTCTATCTGACTGCATCCATGTATACATTTGTGATCCATATGGGAAATTCCCTGATATCTTCCCTCTAAATATGCTGAGGGCGTTGGAATCTTAGTTCTACAACTGTGTTAGTTGTGGGAAGGTCAGAGTCTCAAGGTAACGGGGTCTTGATTGGTCTTAATTTGGGGGTACCAAGTAGAGTAACAGGCAACAATGATGGATGCTCTATCTTGGTTGGAATCCTGATCAATAATCCAATTTCTAAGGTCACGTGGTGCTCTCTGGATGTTTTGGATTTCAACATCCTGATGGGAGTTGCAGGCTGAAACATCTGAAAGGCCCCAGGTTGGGGAAAACATTGGGTGGATCTAGACACAGGGGGGAAACACATGCTATCAATAAGTCAGAAATTAATCGTTATAACAAAAGAAAAAAGTCTCTATGGAAAATCGCATTTTAAAATTTCCTGCTCTCTGGCACCATCTGGTGTTGCATACTTATAGCACATTCAAATCGCTGTTTCTTTATTAATGTAGCTGAGTCCACCGTGCTAAGCAACGATTTAGTATTCTGAAGACGGGGCCCAGTGAGCCGCAAGCTCACGCACTCTCCCATTAAGGCATTAAGGCAAAGATATTATATGACGAAGAAAAATGTGCTGGCTTGTCAGTTTCAAATCTGTACTATGTTGCAAGCTGTATAGATTGACTGTTGGACTAGATACTGGCTCCAGAATCTTTACTACCCCAATTCAAATGGATCTGATGAAGACTTACTTGCATAAATCACAAGGATAAGTTTGGCAATAAATAAATAAAATAAAATAAAATAAAATATTCATTTCAAAATTGGTTACAGATACACTTAGGGTTGCCATACATCCAGAATTTCCCAGACGTATCTGGAATACTGCAGTCGGAAGCAGTTGTCTAGGCAAAAATCAGCAAAATGTCTGATTTTCGAAATCTGGAGAAGAAATAAATGTTTTAGATACAAAACATTTATAAAAACAAGCAATACAATTTACTACTTGGAAAAAAGCAAGTATGAACCAGGAGACCCCCACTGTAGTTCATCTCCAGATAAGAACAATAATACAGGGATATGTGGACATTAACTATAAGCTAAAATATTTAAAGGAACTTGAAAAATTGGTCAGCAGTGCTGCAGATGTCCTAAGCCAGAATATTGGTCTTCGTTAGGCTGTTCTTAAATACATATTCAATACATATAAAATACATCTGGACCCTACCCTTCACACAAATATATTTTACAGGGTGGTTCACAATAGCAAATTACTTTAGATGAGATTACGTTATTCAAATACTACACAAAAACACAGTTAGAACAAGAGCACCTTGCAAGTTCACAGCTTCAGAGCAAATGCAGGTGGCAGAATGGATGATTCAATCACAGTGTTTAAAACACAACTTTCTTTCCCATATTTTTTTTTAAGCCATTTAAAATATCTGCAGGAATATAAATAGCTTAACCTGCTACCCCAAAGGCAGCCACTAGATGGACTACCCTGGGGGAAAAGATTTTCATGATCAGGGTAAAGGTACCCCTGCCCGTATGGGCCAGTTGTGTCTGACTCTGGGGTTGCGTGCTCATATCGCTCTAGAGGCCGTGAGCCGGCGCCGTCCAAAGACACTTCCGGGTCACGTGGCCAGCGTGACGAAGCTGCAGCTGGCGAGCCAGCACCAGCGCAGCACACAGAAACGCCGTTTACCTTCCCTATTTATCTACTTGCACTTAAGAGTGCTTTCGAACTGCTAGGTGGGCAGGAGCTGGGACCGAACGATCAGGGTACTGCTTATGAAAAAGTCCTCTGTGGAATTTAAGTTTGGAAATTCTTCTAATTAAATCAAAATTCAGGGGGAGTATAAGGCAGAGCACAGTGGAAGCGCAGAACAATAAAGGGATGGGAAGAATCTGCTTTGTTGTTTATTTGCTGCTCCTTTGGCAGTACCTGTGGAGTTGCCCTGCTTCTACTCTGTCCATCTGTAGCCCAGTGAAATGGGGTAGCTTAATGGAGTTGGTCTTTCAAGCAGATCTCTGCTTCCCTTCTCTTCAGCCCAGCGGAACAGCTGCTCTCAGGTGACGGTGGAGGAAGTAAAGGCCCAGCAAACCTGTTGTTTCATCCGAGAAGATTGTGCTTCTTATATCAATGACCTCTATTGGATGACAAGTCCTAAGAACTCACCTGTCTGGTCCAAACATGTTGAAATGGATGTTATAGTTATAGAAAAGCTTTCCATCAAACGGCCTGATCATATTGGGGAACAACAATTTCATTTTTGCACCATAAATTTAATGTCTTCCCTCAGGAAGAATGGAAGATTTTACAGTCACGTAGAAGTGACCCCGGTAGCTGTAGCTGTAAAAAGACAATACTTTCTTAGCCACAGGAGACATTACACAGCAATATCTTTTTTTAAGAGCTACCTTTCCCCCCTCTAGTTTTTCAAGAATAATGTGAAGCCAATTGATCTTTGCTTCTAGACAATTAGAACTTCGGAGGCCAGGAATATTGGTATTTTCTTACTCTCTGCCACCATATTAAAAACTAACATGGCACTGAGAATATGTCACGTATTTCTGAATGCATATAGCCTTGAATATAAGTGGTGCAGAGGTTAATTTTGAATGGAAGACCCTCTCATGACAACCTCTATAGCTTTCTCCCCAAGAGAGTTTAAAAAATGCAGGCAGTTATATCGACCCATTCTCTCACATACACCAAAAAGCATAGCATAAAACTAAATTTATTAAGATCAACATGACTGCAATCCTATGGATTGTTTCCTGGGAGTAAGCTCCACTGAACTCAGCATTGCTTAACTCTGACATGGGTTCAATCTGTAAAACACATCAAACATTGACTAAAGATTCCTAAAATGCAGCCTTTAGCTTTTCATTAGAGCTGCAAACAAACTTGCAAAGAAGATTAGTGTGGAGAAGGAACTCTATCAAGAAAAATAGAAAGACTGAAGCAAAGTCTGGATACGTCTTTCCTTTTCCTTGATTGGGTTCCTTCTTCACACCAGAAGTTTAAACACTTCTTTGCAAGATAGATCTTCCCCGCTTTATGTGACTTCATCTGTGCTAACATGTCACAAACTTGAAAGCCTCTTTAAGTGGTGTAGTGTCAGGGACTGTATTATCTCCAGTTATGTGTCTATTGATGTATGGCACAATTTTGATAGTTACTTTTGCAAAAACCAAAGAACAACATTAATAAAGCCAAAAACATGTAAGCCTCAATGTCACCCCTTTCACTTGCTGAAGCAAGGAGAAGGCATCGGTTACCCTGCTGCTCCAGTTCCAGAATCTTCCCAGGAGCAGGAGGACAGTATAGATTTGAAAGAGTGGTTTGCAGAGGGGCATAGTTCAGAAGGCAGAAGCTGGGAAATACTGGATGGGGAACAGCTAGGAGAACCACCACTGGGAGAGAGAGGGTTAACAGATTCACAGTCATTGGACAGCATTCCTCCACCACCCTCCCCAAAGTCAAGAAGAGCTCAGAAAGTCTCAGAACAGAAAATGCAGAGGGTACAAGCTCAGAATTACAAGACATAGGAGTGATGTAGATTAATAGGGATGGAGGGGGGTGATCCTTAACTGAGAGCACCGCCTGTAATGAACACATCTGCCCCAAGTAGAGAAACACAGCATGAGTTAGAAAGCTGTTAGACAGCTGGGAGCAGTCCCCCACCCCCTCCTCCTGACACGGAACGGAATGTAGATAAGGCGTTAGCAGAGAGTGGGACGGAGAGAAGTCAGCTCATTCAAGAAGCACAGGAAGCCTCTGAAAGCAGGAAGAAGAGGCAATTAATCCCCTGAGCCCAAAGAGTAAAGGTAAAGGGACCCCTGACCATTAGGTCCAGTCGTGACCGACTCTGGGGTTGCGGCGCTCATCTCGCTTTATTGGCCGAGGGAGCCGGCGTACAGCTTCCGGGTCATGTGGCCAGCATGACTAAGCCGCTTCTGGCGAACCAGAGCAGCGCACGGAAACGCCGTTTACCTTCCCGCCGGAGCGGTACCTATTTATCTACTTGCACTTTGAAGTGCTTTCGAACTGCTAGGTTGGCAGGAGCAGGGACCGAGCAACGCGAGCTCACCCCGTCGCGGGGATTCTGATCGGCAAGTCCTAGGCTCTGTGGTTTAACCCACAGCGCCACCCGTGTCCCTAAGAGTAGACGTATGGGAAAGGTATTAGACAGGAAACAAACCCAGAAACGTAAGGGTCATAGGTTCAGGATATTCTGCAGAACCAGGAAGCACTCCTCAGAAGGGTCAACTGACTCATAAGGCATGGATGTTTGGTTAGATGTCCGAGGCCAATTGTTTGTATTGCAATAAATCTTCAAGCTAATTACGACTTGCCTGCTGTGTTATCTAGACAGCAACCTGGGCTTCTGACACCGCCACTCTAGGAGACGTGTTCTTTGTTCTCTCACGGTGATTATTAAAGATTCTAACTAATAAGATGTTCCTTTCATTTGATCCTTTGTTTACTGCCACGGGGGAGGAAGTCTGACATGGAGCTGTAGTACCCTTCATTCCCCCTCCACTTCACTACGTTTAAATATTTCTCTTTGGGCAGAACATACCTTGAAACTACTGGGATAGCTCAGCTGATTTAGCGTGAGAGTTTTGATCTCACGGCTATGGGTTCAAGATGGGCAAAAGATTCCTGCATTGCAAAGGGTTGGGCTGGATACCCCCCAGAACTCTACAGTTCTGTGATTTTATTATGCTTGTGCCAAATTTCGATATGCAAGCTATTTCTAATGAAACATTATCAGATACATTGATGATAAATGAAGTGAGGGTTGTAGGGCACTGCATGTTTTTAAAGTTATACTTTTAAAAAAGTTTAATTGTAGGAGGTTTGTTATTATTGTTATTATGTTGTTGTTGTTGTTGTTGTTGTTGTTGTTGTTGTTTATGTCCCACTCTGCTTCCAGCCATCTTAGGGCAGTGTACGTGGGGCTATTCTATTTCATCCACACAGCAATCCTATGAAGTAGTTTAGACTTGTTTGGTGGTGTTGGGTGAAACCAGGGCTTTTATTGAGCTGGAACTTGCTGGAACTCAGTTCCAGCACCTCTCAGGTGGGCACCATTGCCATTATAAGAGAACAAGGGTTCATGGTGAGTCCTGCCCCCTCTTTTTCTAGAAAAATAGCATTGGTAAAAACTAATAACTAAGCAGGGACTACTGCATTTATATTAAATGCTGCTGAGTTACCACTTCAAACTGAATCACATTTCTCTTCCATCCCTAGTGGCAGTGAACCATAGACATGGCTAGAGCAGGAACTCTCTGAGCTCAGCACTGTGGAGGGGTTTGCGTAGGCCCTCCTTGCTGAACCCGCCCCCCCCCAAACAGAAGAAAAAACAAATTAGTCTAGTGGTGTACGCAGTAACACAGCATTTTAACGAGGTGGGGAAGAGGGCTTATTGACAATTATTAGGGTTGCCATATTTCTGACACCAATGAAGTTGTTGGGTTTGTTGAGCTTTTAGTGGGAACAAAAATCCCCGCAAAATAGGGATTCTAAGCTTTCGGAGCTGTTTCTGCTGCTTTCCCCATCAGTTTCCCCTGACATTTTGCTGATTCTGCAAAATTCCCTCCTGACGCCACTTTTGCACCCAAAAACTAAACCATGGCAAGCTGAACTATTATAGATGGTCGCTTCTTTTCTAAAGCTACAAGCTACAAAATATGTTAAGTTGGATTTAAAAGTATCTTGTTACTGCTGTACAACACCAAAGCTTTAAGCCTGAGGTTTTATTTTCAGTCAGCCAAGCTAGCAACTCTGGTTCTGCTTCAGAAATCTAAAGAAGTTCACAGCTGCAGATGTTTCTGAGCAAATACTTTTTCTCTTTCTCCCTAACAAGGTCTTGTAGTTTTATCTGTTTAGAGTTACAGGCATATGGGGAGTGGGGGGTAGAATTGGCAACAACAATGGAAGGAAGTTTGAGAAATGTGATTTGAATTAGTCCTCTGGTGACAATCTAAACAAATAAGTCTACATTTTTTCCTGCACGATTTACTGTAGCGGTACATCTTTCTGACATCAATACGAGCTGCACAGCACTCCTTGCATTTATCCTCTCTTTAAGGTAGTTTTGAAGATATTGAACTGGAGAAGCTGCAGAGTGAATTGCTTGCTTGCCACCATTCGGTGCAGAACATCTGTAAATAACTGCACACCCGTGAGTTCATATTCTCTGGCCTTGAATACGATAAAACTGTTTGACACTTAAGCCTTTTGCCTCAGTAACGTAGACAGAACATGAAGTGTTGCACACCATTAGAACAAAAACTGCCTTCTGTTTCAGGAAAACAGAAAAGGTCTATTCCACTTTGCTATACAACACAATCACCATGAGTCATTGAGACATAGCTGTCAATGTTTCCACTTGTTAAAATGGCTTCTAAGCAGTTTATAAGTGTAAAACCAGTTATAAAAATATAGCTACACCTAATCAAAATACATAATCATTTCTTATTGTTTTAGTCTCAGTCTGGTTTATTTTTATGTACACCGCATAGAAATGCTAATGATTACATGATATAGTGGTACCTCGGGTTACATACGCTTCAGGTTACACACTCCACTAAGCCAGAAATAGTGCTTCAGGTTAAGAACTGTGCTTAAGGATGAGAACAGAAATCGTGCTCCAGCGGCACAGCGGCAGCAGGAGGCCCCATTAGCTAATGTGGTGCTTCAGGTTAAGAACAGTTTCAGGTTAAGAACGTACCTCCGGAACATATTAAGTACTTAACCCGACGTACTACTGTATATAAATGCCCTACACAAACAGACAAATAAATAAATAAATAAATAAAAAAAACAATCCCAGCAAAACATTAGAAACATCCATAAGTAAAATGAACAGTAAAACAAACCTGTTAAAACATCATAACAACGAAACAAGTTAAAATAATTAGATCAGGAGCTTCAGGCCCGGAGATCAAGGGAATGCCTGTGGGATGCCAATACTAGGGCCGGTCAGCCCATGAGGTAGACTGAAGGAGCTGCCTCGGGTGGCGGAATCCTGCAGGGCGGTGCCCCTGCTGGTGAAGAAATGGTGGCGGCGGCAGCATCCAGTGAGATCTCATGAGATCTCATCAGAAGCTGCCACCGTCTGTCAGGCTTCAGGGAATCCTATCCCTCCCACGATGGCAGCAAAGAAGCAGATAAAAAAAGAGAGTAAGTTCTAGTTACGAATTCATTGTGTTTGGATAGGTGAATTTTCACATAGCAAGTGTTTCCAAAGCAGGATGTGAATGTAGGGGTGAAAATAACATATAAAATGCACTATATTGGGAGAAATTGTTTTGCAAAATTGTATGTTTTAGGCAAAATTGCACAGGAAAAGATGTGGATTTTAGAAGAACTTTGCACTAAAATGCTGGTGAATTCTCATGGGGACTTAAAACAACAACAACAACAACCCACAAAAGGGATGTGGATAGCAGGAAGTTTAAGATCTGAAAAATGAGAAACATTGATTTTGATAGATTTGCCCGTCCCTCTAGCACCAACTGTGATGCCCCTTCTATACCAGCCAAAGGCATTTTTATTTGCCCAAGCATTTGAGAACAGTGTGAGATTTATTTATTTTTTAAATAATAATAATGATAATAATAATAATTATATTATTATTATTATAATAATAATAAATAATAAATAATAAATAATAAATAATAAATAATAAATAATAAAATAATAAAATAATTTATTATTTGTACCCCGCCCATCTGGCTGGGTTTCCCCAGCCACTCTGGGCGGCTTCCATAGAAACCAAAAATACACTAAAATATCACAGATTAAAAACTTCCCTGAACAGGGCTGCCTTAAGATGTCTTCTGAATGTCAGGTAGTTATTTATCGCTTTGACATCTGATGGAAAGGCGTTCCACAGGGCGGGCGCCACTACCGAGAAGGCCCTCTGCCTGGTTCCCTGTAGCTTTGCTTCTCGCAATGAGGGAACCGCCAGAAGGCTCTCGGCGCTGGACCTCAGCATCCGGGCAGAACGATGGGGGTGGAGACGCTCCTTCAGGTATACTGGGCCGAGGCCGTTTAGGGCTTTAAAGGTCAACACCAGCACTTTGAATTGTGCTCGGAAACGTACTGGGAGCCAATGTAGGTCTTTCAAGACCGATGTTATGTGGTCTCAGCGGCTGCCCCCAGTCACCAGTCTAGCTGCCGCATTCTGGATTAGTTGTAGTTTCCGAGTCACCTTCAAAGGTAGCCCCACGTAGAGCGCATTGCAGTAGTCCAAGCGGGAGATAACTAGATCATGCGCTACTCTGGCGAGACAATGAGGTTTCTTTTGCTCTGCTGGATTTTTATGCTGAATGTTTATGTTGTTACTTGGCTCGCCTTTTTGTTATAAATCACAATTATATGATGGCCCTTAATCCTGTACTGCTGCAGAATTAATAATTTCTTTTCTGAAGGGTTGTCTAACCATCTTTTAAGTAAGCGAATAAACAAACCATTCAACCCTCCTGCATTTAGCATAGCCACATTGCAATCTGGTCACTGATCCTATCCAGGTTTCCTCCAAAATAAAGTCACATTAAGTTTAAGTAGGGTAACCCCCAAGTAAGTGTGCATGTCACTGTGCTCTTAGGGTGCAATCCTATACCAAAAGGGGCTACAAGATTTGATGAAAGTCCTGCTATGCTGTTGAAATGTAGGAGGAAGTCAGATACGCTGGAAGAATTGCTAAGAAAGGCCAGAGCCCGGGGCAGGATGTATATTTCCTCATTCCATAGCCATGCCTCCATTGACTGCACAACTTTACACTAGGCACACATCAAGAAGCCCAGTATACCTGAATTAGCGTCTCCACCCCCATCATTCAGCCCAGGCACTGAGGTCCAGCTCTGAGGGCCTTCTGGTGGTTCCTTCATTGAGAGAAGTGAGGTTACAGGGAACCAGGCAGAGGGCCTTCTCGGTCATGGCACCTGCCCTGTGGAATGCCCTCCCATCAGATGTCAAGGAAATAAACAACTATCTGACTTTCAGAAGACTTCTGAAGGCAGTCCTGTTTAGGGAAGTTTTTAATGTTTGAAGCTTTACAGTCATACCTCGTGTTACATTTGCTTCATGTTACATTCTTTCAGGTTATGTCCTGCGGCGACCCAGAAGTACTGAAAAGAGTTACTTCTGGGTTTCGCCACTCGCGCATGGGCACAGGCACCAAGTCGCACCGCGCACCTGCGCAGATATGGCGCTTCAGGTTGCGCTTTTTTCATGTTGTGAACGGGCCTCCGGAACGGCGTTTGCAACCAGAGGTACCACTGTATTCTGTTTTTAATGTTCTGTTGGAAGCTGCCCAGAGTGGCTGGGGAAACCCAGCCCGATAGGCGGGGTATAAATGAATAATAATAATAATAGTAGTAGTAGTAGTAGTAGTAGTAATTAATATTACTATTACTATTATTATAATGTGTAAGAAATTCCCCTCATTTGGACTTCAATAGAAGCAGGAAATGGGACGCAGGTGGTGCTGCGGGTTAAACCACAGAGCCTAGGATTTGCCGATCAGAAGGTCGCGGTTCGAATCCCCGCGACGGGTTGAGCTCCCGTTGTTCGGTCCCTGCTCCTACCAACCTAGCAGTTCAAAAACACGTCAAAGTGCAAGTAGATAAATAGGTACCGCCCCGGCGGGAAGGTAAACGGTGTTTCCGTGCACTGCTCTGGTTTGCCAGAAGCGGCTTAGTCATGCTGGCCACATGACCCGGAAGCTGTATGCCAGCTCCCTCGGCCAATAAAGCGAGATGAGCGCCGCAACCCCAGAGTCATGACTGGACCTAATGGTCAGGGGTCCCTTTACCCTTTACCTTTAGAAGCAGGAAATACTAAAAAAAAAAAAAAAAAGCTGCATGCCCTGGCAAATATATATATATATATATATATATATATATATATATATATATATATCTCATTGGTAAAACCAGGGGTGAGGAACCTCAGACCTGAGAGAGAAATGTATACCTTCTTAGTCATTATTTGGGATTCTCTTCAGGCTGTGCTGCCACTTCAGACCCCCCCCCTCAACAGACCACATCCCTTAGCTGTCCTGCTCTGTGCCCTCCTTAAGTGCTTTGCTTAGCTGGCATGTTTCCTTGATCCGTGATAATATGTATCCATAGGAGCCAACTCCTAGGGGCCACGGTCCCTTTGGCCCACCCCAATGAAATATTTGAGGCGCCCCCCAAAGTTGATGGGCATTGCCGTCAATTCACGTTGGCCCCCCTGCATGTTTTTATTGTGTGGTTGTGGGTGTATCTGACTTTTGTGTGACTGGGGTGTTGCAGACCACAAAAGATGCAAGAGCCACACGTGATGCTCCACTCACTGTTAACATGCAGTTCCTGAGGGGGAATGTGCCCAGAATAAGGAAATGAGGGCACCATGAAATTGCACTTGCAGAAAAATTGTATCTCTTATAAGGGGTGAGCCCCTCAGAAAGTAAAGCGCAGACAGTGGAAGATTATGAGATGCTTTGTGATCTGCACCAGCTTCTCTCACCATGAGCTGTAGCTGATTGTGTAAGAAAGGTCTGGATGTACCTTAAGAAAATGACCCCTTGTCTACCTCACACAGGAGATAAGAAGGCATAATGTTCTCCCCATGCTCTGACTGTTCTTTATCAACACTTTCAGCCCACCTATCCTCCTAAGAATCCATTTGGGCTGGAGTAATGTCAAATGTTTCCTATAATTTACATGGTAATGATGCCACGGTTGTTACATTACACTGACCTGCAACTGCTGCTTAATTTCAGAGCCCCCGTTTACACAGCTTCCATTGGAGGGATTAATTTCACAGCTTTTAGCTTTCCGGTGGTGGTGGTAGGAAGATACCATGTATTTTATGTACCAAAATTAGCAGTTTATTAGAAACATCAACCGTGCTGAAAATCCCAAGGGATCATTTTGCAGCTCTGTAAAAAGGTCACGACGCATGCAATTGTTCCCCGAGTATGCAGTGTGCCTGTATGTCATTAGACCCCAGCCGAGAGCTAATGTCCTTTCATATTCCCACAAACCGCTTTTCTGTCTGCGTTGGAGAGAAGAATTAAATCAGATCATTAAGGCTAATAAATTGCCTTTTAAGGTTGGTTTGGGAAAGGCACATAGACATATGTGGCACCTGGAATAGTGGATGCTGTGGAGGGGCATCGGTGTTCACCTGACCTGCTGACAGCTGAGTCACTCCTGCTTTGGGGGAAGGAGGCGGGGAGGCAGCAGGGAGGTTGACGTGGCGCAAATGCACCAGCAGGAACACCAGATCAACTCTGCCACTGCACTTGCACTGCGTTGACCTCCTCCCACTTTGCCCCTCCTCTTCGTGGCAAGTGGTCTTTTTTCCCTAGCAGCAATGAAAATCCCGGCAAGAGTTATTAAGGAGATGGCAATCGACTGCTTTGGGGGTGCCCTTATTTAACCATAATATATTTTAGTAATTTATGTTTTTTGACTGTATTAAATTTTACCCTTCTGGTATGTAAGTTCCAGATACGTTACATGTGATTTATGTAGTATTGTACAGATGTACATTTTATGCAGTGCTTTTTCCCCCTAAAAAAATGTTTAGGAGTACTCTTATTTTGACTCAAGAAAATCACCATTTTATAGTTCAAATCAGGAAAAATAAATACAGTAAATGGACAAATGAGACTCAGGAAACACTGGGAAAGGAAATGAAGCCGCCATCGCAGGTGGTAACAACGAAACTGACCAATCACCATGCTAGATTCCGACTCCTACTTCACACATTAAACACCCGCTTCCATCTGTGACTCAGGAAACACTGTGACAGGAAATGAGGCCGCCATCGGGGGTAGCAACGGAACTGACGATTCACCGTGCTAGAGAAGAAACTAAAAAAAATAATAATTAAATTTTTAGTTTCTTCTCCTGTTAGACTCACAAAATGTGTCCCCCCAGAACAAAAGCACTGGTTTTATGTATGATTCTAGGCAGCAACGTGATTTTATGCAGTATTTTATACTCTTGCCTTTTGTACTGTGCTTATTGATCTTATATGCGAATGGCCTATGGCCCAAGCATTAATTAACTACATTCTACCCCTTCCTGCTTTGCCCCTCCTCTTCGTGGTAAGTAGCAGCCACTCAGCAGCTGGGAGGTCAGATGAGTGCCTCTGCCCCATGATGTCTTATGCTACATGGCATTTAATAAATGGACATCCTAGCTTTGATCTGTGGCCTAGGTTTCCCCCCCTCTTCCACTTGCTGACCAGCAAACACTGGCGGTATTTCCAGGGATCCTGCCAGCATGTCTGTCAATTTTACACCATTTGTATTTTCAGCCCAGGTGTAAGTTGTTTGTAGAAGTCATCCCAGGTTGCATTACCCCTATAAATGCTCATCTTCCATAAATGTCCCTCTTGCCCAAATGTCGCTAAGCCACTTCCACGATGCTGCCCTCTTTCCCCTCTCTGGATCACCTTTTAGAGAATGTTAGCTCCAGTAGAGCAATAATTTTTTTTTACCTTTTCTTACCAAAGAGGGCCATGCAGCCACACAAGAGATCATTTTTATGGGAAGCGAAAGTAGTTTCTGAAATATATATTGCTGAAGCACCCTCTAGTGGGATAACACAAGACAAATTGGATTTTTCAAAGGCAAGTGCTACATATTAAACTCAATTGCTCCAGGCAGAGTATTTATGCTGGAGGCAGTAAATAAGCAGGTTAACAAGTTGTACCAATGGTTTTAATAGCTTTACTATTCCTATAATGTTGCAAGGAACACTTTGCTGTTGCATTCGCGGCAAATATTCTCCCACATTTTGTACTGGTTCCAAGACTTTCCCCTTGACTTTCATAGAACCAGGATGTCCAAAGAACATTTCAATGCAGTACTGAAATAGACATGGGTATTGATTGTACTAAATTTCACCAAGGCAAGATCCTCCATATGCATCACCAACAACAGGCTAACCCACAGAATTTTGCTAACGGGAGCAAGAGACTTGGCTGGACTCCTGGCAGTAGTGTTGCTGCTTCTTACCAGGAATGGGAAATGGACACAGTGAGTTGGCGTGATTCAGGGATAACAGTGGGTGCAATGGATTGGCTGCGTTGGTGTCAGGATGTTGTCAGTGGCTCCTGGCTAGTTGCCCAGGAAAGTATAAAGACAAGGAAAAGTTTCTCCCCATCCTTTTTTATTTCAATCTTTACAGAGAGAGGCTATAGAACCCACTTCCTCACTTGCCACTTCTACGGGTGCTGCTACATGCCCTCTGTCTTTGAGCTCTTTGCTCTCCTACTTTTAAGGCTCGCCAGGTTCTGGGAGATGGTGGGTCTGGAAAGCTTTCTAATGACAACGTGTCAGCCAGGTATTGCTCTGGCTCTCCCGTGATTTCCCAACTTTCCCCCTCATCTGCTTCTGAGCTGCTACCTCCCTGTTGTAAATCTACACTGTCTTCCACTTCCTCCTCCCTGGAAGGGTCAGGATGGGGAGGCGGTCTCCACCATTCCTCCTCTGCCCAGTCCCTGACAACTGGTGAACCCACATCACCTCAATCTTGCTGCTGGCATGCCCCACCCTAGGAACTAACAGTGACCCTGTTGCTGGGAGCCTGGCTCTGTAGCGCTCCCACTCTGCGCCAACCATGCCTGCTACTGAGCACTTTGTTCCAAAGAGAAGTACAAGCATGACCCACAACGAAATGCTGCTTTTATTTATTAATGCCTTGAGGGGAGGGAACAGTCACCCTCTCATCCCTCACTGCTATCTTACTTCCCTCCTACCTAACACTCCATTTCAGGATTCTAATTCCCTGCCACCCATTTCGCTCCTCTCAGTTAATTTTTTTTGTTCTCCTTGCCGCTCCGTTGACTGTCCTGCAATTTCTCCTACTACCCCACACTGCATACCCTCCAACACGATGTGGTTCAAACACTGGCATATGGAGGGGGGCTGGGGGAGCACACTGCACCGGGCACCATTTGTGGAAAGGGTGCCATCACAACCGCCGCCCTGGATGCGCACCGCACCCTCCCAGGACGTGCGCCACTCGCCACGCAACCTCGGGATGTGCACCATGCCCCCGTGCCATGCTCCTGGGACACGCGCCAGCCACGCCCCCACCTGTTCTCCGCTCTGGGGGCTGCAGCAGGTTGCTCCGCCACTGGGTTCAAATCCAGGGAACCATCCTCCAGGTCTGAAACCCCTTGTGAGTCATTTGACCCATGCAAGATCTCAGACCACCAAAGGTGCTTGTTCGGGAAAAGGTTTGGCCCCAAATCACGTGAGGGCAAGGTGGCCAAAATGGCCGGCATACTCTCATGGGGAAAAATGGGGTGTTGCTGGTTTTTCTGGGGCATGTTATTGCCACTTCCGTGTTGCTTATCTGCCCCATCCTCCCATTCCTGCTTCCAGTGGTGACTGGGCCCCCCAGGGTCTGGTAGGGCAGAAAACACAGAGGCCATGGCAAGGAGGGTCAGAGCCAATGATAGGAGGACCCAACTCATTCTACTTTTGTTCCCATCCTCTGCCCTGTTGAGTTTTACAAGAGCAAAACTGAGATTAAGGAGGAGAAAGCAGACAACCAGGGCCATCCTCTGGACTGATTGTAAGTAAAGGTGTATTCAGACATGGAAAATATTGCATTACAGTGGTACCTCTGGATGAGAACAGGATCTGTTCTGGAGCCCAGTTCGCATCCTGAGTAGAACGTAACATGCGACTGTGCATCTGTGCATGCGCGTTTCGTCGCTTCTGCGCATGTGCGTGATGTCATTTTGAGCGCCTGAGCATGCGCGAGCGGTGAAACCTGGAAGTAACGCGTTCCGTTACTTCTGGGTCGCCACGGAGCATAACCTGAAAACGCTCAACCTGAAGCGTATTTAACCCGAGGTATGACTAGTTTCCTGATTATAGGGGTAGCACCTCTGTCCTGTTTACTTTTCTTTCCCCTTTTTATCATTTGAAAGCAGCGTTACAGAATCAAAGGCTACAAAAACAAAGAACTGCAACTCCCAATCATCTTCACTGCTGTAATAATAACAATTCCCACATAATAATGGCAGGCGTTTCTATGAAAAGTTGGGGGGATGTTTTTAAAGAAATCCACGTATTAGCTTAAAACCTAGGGTCTAGTTTTCTGTTTTCTAGTGTATTTATGAAGGGAATAAAGTTCCACCACTCTCCAGCACAGTGTCATAGTGTTCTGCTCCTCTTACTGACCACAACTTGTGTGTTAGCTTCTCAGTGAAAGCTATGTGCAACACACTTCTATACCAAGATTTTAAAGATGCTCCTTTAAGGTATTTCCAGAAGTTGCCAGTGACCATGCATGCTCCCAACAGAAGAAATCCAATTAAAGGTTTGTCACTCGAGTCCTGATTTTTATTTGTAAGTTCAATAATACCAGCTCTGGGGTTTTCATCACTTGCTGGTGCGCACCAATTTCCTCAATTATCTGATCCCAGAATGTTGGCACTTTTGTGCTCGATGTGTTTTCTAATGTTCCTTTCAGACTGCGGTGCCTGTTGCATTCTGGAACTGTGACTTTTTGACTGGTATATGGGCATATGTTGCGCAAAATTTCATTCACAGCAGCGGGCATGCTGTGACACAACAACAAGCACCATTGGACACCACCCCTCTTTTCCACACGTATGTGCCTCTATGGTCCCCCCACATTCATCACTTTCCTTCCACAATTTCCTGGGGATTTAACGTGGTTGAAAATGAGTGGGTTTATTCCCTAGAAGCAATTAACAGAGAAATGAGCACCAAACTTCCACTAGATTCCACCGGAAGTGGCTTTTGCATCATGCGAAAGCTCAAATATGATGAGAAAATTAAGAGTAAGGGATTTTTCAGGGAAATGGAATAAACTGCTGTGTGAATGCAGCCTAAGTGCAAACCTCACCAGCGTCTTGATCCTCTCCCTCTCCATCCCCATTTGCATGAGTGATTCAGCCAGGGGAAGTTTAGGTAAGTGACGCAGCCCTACCACAACATCTGCTGCTGATACAGTACCTTCATTCCCTTCTTTACAAAGTGTGAAGTGAGCTCAACCATCCTTTTTGATGGCTTGTGGGAATACATTCTCAGCCTGTTCCATACGGACGTGGGTGGCGCTGTGATCTAAACCACTGAGCCTCTTGAGCTTGCAGATCGGAAGGTCGGCGGTTCGAATCCCCGCGACGGAGTGAGCTCCCGTTGCTCTGCCCCAACTCTTGCCAGCCTAGCAGTTCGAAAGCACGCCACTGCAAGTAGATAAATAGGTACTACTGTGGCGGGAAGGTAAACGGCATTTCCGTGCACTCTGGTTTCTGTCACGGTGTTCTGTTGTGCCAGAAGCAGTTTAATCATGCTGGGCACATGACCCAGAAAGCTGTCTGTGGCAAACTCTGGCTCCCTCGGCCTGAAAGAGAGCCACAACCCCATAGTCACCTTTGACTGGACTTAACCATCCAGGGGTCCTTTACCTTTTACCTTTATACCCTCCAACATTTCTCTGATGAAAATAGGGACATTCTGTTCAATACTGCTGCTGCTGCTGCTGCTGCTGCTGCTGCTACTACTACTACTACTACTACTACCCTGCCTATTTGAATGAGTTGCCCTAGTCACTTTGGGCAGCTTCCAACATATATAAAAACATAATAAAACATTAAACATTTTTTTAAAAAAACTTTCCCTATACAGAGGCTACCTTCAGATGTTTTCTAAAGGTTGTATAGTTACTTATCTCCTTGGCTCGGGGGTCACATAGCGCCATACCCTCTAATATTTCTCCAATGGAAATAGGGACGTCCTAAGGAAAAGCAGGACATTCCAGAATCAAATCAGAAACTGGGACAGCTTCTGTAAATCCATGACTGTCCCTGGAAAATAGAGACACTTGGAGGGTCTGCTGTTCTGCATATTAAAATCAGAAGTTGGTTTGAAATTGCAGAATATCCTGCTAGGACCATCAATGTTTCCGCTCAGATGGAAGACTGCATAAAATGTTCTCTTGCATGAGGAAATCATTAGGTCATGGATTTTAGAGAAGCTTATGAAAACGTCCTACCATCAATCCTTTCCGAAGGTTTTACTATGAAGGTTTTACTTCCTGAATGCTTTACTGCTCATTTTTTGAAGAGGAATATGAAATTCAGCCCTGTACTTAACTCTCCATAAGCAATTAGAGTTAGAATTACCAATGATGGTTACAGGAAAAACAGCAGTAATAACTCTCTTTGCTTTAATCAGGACACTGCTTCACAAATCAAAATACACTTGGCTTTCCTCTACAGGTGAAATTTCCAAACTAAACAGGGCTGTGACTGTGGGACAGTTATCGTTTAAGCATCTGATTAATCTCAAATATTGGCCTCATCTGTTAACCTCCAAATATGAAAATGATGAAATTGCACCTTACTTAGCATTTATAGCAGTACTCAATCATACTTAGATGATGCGCATATACCTTTTCTGACACTAGAGGGAGTATATAATTTATTTTGTAAAAGCAAAAGACACATGCACTTAATCACACTGTATTAGATTAAGCATTTCATTTCCTCTTTTCAGGAGTAAAAAAAAATGGAACGATGATCACTCTGTACTTTTTATATACTTTAGCTAATTGTTTAGGGACATTGTAGTAATAGAGGATTTGGTAGTCTTGCTAATCTAAGAGAAAGTGCACCTTGCAAATGCAGGCAGAAATATTTATTGTTTTTAAAGTGACTTCTAAACCACCCTTCATTAGCTAAGAACCAGGGCAGTTCACAACCAGAAAAATCAACACATTAAAATAACTGATGGTTCCGAAGCCATCATTAAAACAAGACAGACAGTCATTCATTTACTGCTGGGCATGTTGGATCAACTTCCTCCTAAGGTCTAGGGAGAGAGATACATTTTCATCTGGTGCCAGAAACAAGACAGTGATAACGCTATCCATGGCTCTGAGGGAAAAGATTTCAACAGATGGGGTACACCACAAAGAAGGCCCTGTCTCAGTGAGACATCAAAAAAGGCCTCCCTTGAAGAGCTTAATATAGGGACTGGCTGACAGAGGGAGAGATTTTGCTTCAAGTATTTGCACCCATTGGAACTGGTAGGGCAGAAGAAATAAAACCCAACGGCAGGGGGCAACTGAGGGAATGGTAGGCGGAGTCAGCTAATTTTTGTTTTCTCCCCATCCTTCTCCCTGCAGCAGGAGAAAGAAGCTGAAAGGCAGTGCCACGCTGTGTAACTCTTGCACGTAAGAAGGGAGGCAGGTGGGGGCTGACTGAGGGAGAAGGGAGGTTGTTAGGGCAGTGCACTATTCGCCTTAATGGACCAGCCCCCCCACCTCCTGCAATAATTACTAATAAATCTGTTTTCGAATTCTTTAATTGTGGTGAATAAAAGGCTAGCAGCGAGACCATCGGATGCATGTTTACTTGGAAGTAAGCCCCACTGTATTTGGTAGGCTTACTCCCTGAAAAGTGGACACGGGAGCACAGCCTAAAAGACGCTCCTTATTTTGTGCACTTTGGACTGCATTTTATTCATGAGTGGAAATCGGGCTCATGTTAGACACTTTTTGCGAGCGAGCAGATATTATTGGAAGTCAATAAAAATCAACCTTTACATTAAAAGCAAACCAAACAATGCAATAAAAGCATTTGGCAGATCGCCAGATGACCTATCTGTTGTAAGTGACTCTTTTGACTAATAACTCGGCTACACAGAATGCAAAAGGTTCTTTTATTCCCCCTCTTCCGCCTGTTATATGGGAAACTGCCATTGTAATTACCGGCTCTCCTGATAGTATGTGACTGTGTTATCCATCACAGAGGGTGTAAATGTGGGTTTTTAACTTTCTAAACTCATTGGTTGCTTTTTAAAGTGGGACACGGGCTACTTTATATTCAGCAGCCTTAGGGAAGGGAAGTTACTACACTAGAATCTTTCTCAGTACTCCAGCTATAATTTCTGTGATGGTCTAAGGTGACACCTGTCTAGGTATTTTCAATTGTTAACAGCTAAATGGAGGAATGGGTTAACATGGTGGTAAAAAGGGTTGGCTCAACTATTGTCTCAATGGGACATTTGTCCTGGATAAGCAGCTTTGAAAGGGGTCCAGCAACTACACAGTATGTTATTCTGCATATTGGCAGCCATTCCAGCTCGCTCAGCAGAGCTGTCAGTGGGATGCCCCAGTCAAAAACTTTGCTGCTACATTCTGCTCCAGCTGCAGTTTCTGGGTTAAGCCCCATATACATCACACTCCAGCAATCCAGTCTTGTTGTTGCCAGTGCCAAGAACACAATGGCCAAGCTGGCTCAGTCCAGCAACACCCATAACTGTCTTACCAACTGAGGTTAGTAAGAGGCACTCCTAGTCAATGAGGCTAAATGTGCCTCAGGCTCTAAATATAGCTCCAGGAGCATGCACAGACTACATAATTGTTCCTCCAGGTAGAAGGTAATCCCATCCAGAACTGACCTATCTCCAAGACATGGGAACCACACACAGGGCCTCTGTCTTGCCAAACTCAGTTTATTGGTGCTCCAAGTCTGCTCCAGAGACTACAAAGACACTCTGATTCATAAGTTACAGAGAAACAGAGCAGTGTGTGATCAGCATACTTTAGACACTTTGTTCCAAATCCCCTAATGACCAGTCCCAACGTCTTCATTAAAGACGTTAAACACCATTGGGGACAATATAGTTCCCCGAACACAAAGGGCAGGATGTTGAAGAGCATTCTCCCAGCAGTACTCTCTAGAACGAAACCTACAGTTGGTCTGGAGCTACTGTGTGTCTCCAACACCAATCCCACAGAACAGGTTGGTGGTATCAAAAACCATGGAGAAATTTAGGTTGAACTCTCCTTGTCCCTCTCCCTCTCCATCAGTGCAACCAAGGCAGATTCAGTCCCCCTAAACATGGTCTGTACCCATGAATTTCATTCACTTCAGTGGAGGGGGCAGCACTGCATGTATATCACGCTGCATGTTTAGAATTGCTCAGTCTATGGAGCTGAACATGGAAGTTTAATGTGTGCACTGGAGTGCTGGGCACATGCAAAGTTTTGCTTGATCAGGGGCACAATTTCTCATTTGTGCCTCTAGATCGGGGATGGGGAACATGTGGCCTTTCAGAGGTTGCTGGACTCCAACTCCCATCAGTCCCAGCTAACATGGTCTATGGCAGGCATCCCCAACCTGCGGCCCTCCAGTTGTTTTGGCCTACAACTCCCATGATCCCTAGCTAACAGGACCTGTGGTCAGGGATGTTGGCAATTATAGTCCAAAACATCTGGAGGGCCGAAGGTTGGGGATGCCTGGTCTATGGTCAAGGATGATAGGAATTGTCCAACATCTGGAAGCTAGCACACTGGCACCCCTGACTGTTGCCTGTCAGCCTGCGTGCCCTCCTCCAGCCATGAGATTGCACAGAAACATCTGGAGAACCAGAAGTGCCTATCCCTGATAAAATTTCAAATCGGCTTAGGATAAGCCAAGGGTAGCCATCATGGTGCCTTCTAGATGTTTTGGTCTACATTTGCCATAGTTCCTCACCATTGGTGCCAAGTGCCCCCAACACCTTGCTTAGAAGAACCAACCCATATATAGGCCATCAGCTTGAGAAAACAAGCCTTAAAGAGAGCTCACACAAAGTTGGCATCGGTGCCCATTTGTCTACAATCATGTGATTTTACTCAGTCACTTGAAGAACATCGATTTGCAGTTTCTGAATTCCCCAGTTGTGCACTGAGTGGAGAAAAGCTTCCTGGCAGCCAAGAACAGGTTGTGGAGCCTGAAATAGGAAAGAAAACACAATGTAGTAATTGAGTGCATTGTAAGCCGGTCTTGATCTCTTATGCCAATAGCTGCATGTAAAGAAACCGGAATCTCTGTTTGGTTTCTTTTAGAGATTTCAGAGAATCCAACTCAGTGTATTTGCACTTCAAATGCAAACTGCTATCAACATGTGGGCAAAGATAGCCTCAAAGACTTGTTTCAGTAATAAAAGTTCTTTTCACTAGACAAAGAGTTGTCAGAACTCTTTGGAACAGCCCACGGTTGGAATGCTGAGCCAGCCCATTACAGGGAAACACATTTTCTTATGTGTCTTGGAATGCCCTGCTCCTAGTCAGGCTGGAAACAACGTGGGCCAACGTTTATCTTTCTGTTATAGATCTGCATTCTCCAAAAGTGGATAAGCCTTAAGCAGGGGGCAGGAGGGATGGTCTGGATTCCATTCTCAGGAATCTGCACTGGTTAGTTCCTCGCAAAGGTGGAATCCCAAGCGCACTTTCTTGCTCTGATACTGTATGTTCCGACAGGCAGTGCTTAAAATAAATAAATATGCAAGAGAGCTTTCAGACACAATGCGTCAGTCACCTCCATGCTGCAGTGGAACAGTCTTAGGGGGGCTGCAGCAAATGTCCTCCCCACTCCCGTAACATTTCAAATAAAGCTAGTGGTCCAATGAAAGCATTGATCCCGAAAAGTGTTTTAATTTGTTTCTATTTAATTAGCTTAATGCTGATGTTGTTGTGCTTGCGGAGGCACCTGACCAAGCTGTGTAATCCTCAGCTCTGGTGACATTATACTAACTCCCATGATGAGCTTCTGGAGAGGGTATTAACCTTCTTTATCTGGCTCTGAGCCCTTTCTGCTTCCTTCCCCTCGAGTGTTCGTTGATTTCTCCCACACACTTGAAGAAGATTATACGCCACCTTTCGATGGAAAGATCCTCTAGGGCAGATGGTGTTGGGCTGTAGTTCCCACCATCCCTGTCATGCTGGCTGGGGCTGATGAGGTTGGAGAACAACAACTGGAGGGCCGCAAGTTCCACATCCCTGCTTTGAGAGGTGTGCCAATCGCAGCAGCACAAATGGAGCAAAGCCTGGTGGGCACACAAACTGCCCAGCAGAGTGGTAGCTTAGTCCCCATCATAGGCAGAGAGGTCAGCAGAAGGTAGAGTGAGAGTCAATGACAAGTGGAGCCAACTAACTCTAGTTTTGGTGTAGTGGTTAAGAGCAGTGGACTCATAATCTGGTGAACTGGATTCGATTCCCTGCTCCTCCACATGCAGCTGCTGGGTGACCTTGGGCTAGTCACACTTCTTTGAAGTCTCTCAGCCTCACTCACCTCACAGAGTGTTTGTTGTGGGGGAGGAAGGGAAAAGGAGAATGTTAGCTGCTTTGAGACTCCTTAAGGGGTCTCAAGTCCAAACAACAACAACAACTCCTCCTCCTCCTCTTCTTCTTCTTCTTCTTCTTCTTCTTCTTCTTCTTCTTCTTCTTCTTCCTTCTCCACGTGGAGTTCAACAAAGGTACAGAGATGATGTTGCACTACAACTCCCATGGGTCCTGATCAGTGGCTATGCTGGCTGGGGTTCATGGAAGTTGTAGTCCAACAACCTCTGCAGGGCATCACATTCACCATCCCTGAGTTAGCCCTTTCTTCTGCTTGGGGAGAGGAGGAGGGGTGTGGTTTAAAAGTTTAAGATTCAGAAAGATTTAAACAACGGTATTCCGGTGGCTCTACTGAATTTTCAGCGGGGGATTAATTACACAACTAAGTTTTGCTTGGTCCTACCAGCCACAACCAGGAGGATTAATTCTGTGCAGTCTCGCAAGGCTGTAATCTCAAGCAGGCAAGTAATGGGATCCCAATTTGCAAAGGGGAAAGGGGAGGCTCTGAAAATACAGAAATCCAGGAAAGCGTTGTTGAAAGGAGTAATGACACGCACACCCCATAATCAATGACTTAAAAATAATAATTAAGCTGAACTGAAAATGGGATTGAAATGGAACTAAACATAATAATTAATTTTGCTTACGGAGCAATAAACATCTGTTCATTTGCACGTTTCATTTCTCAAAACAACTTTAATGCTATACAGTTTTCCATGAATGAAGTTGCTCAAGGGCGATGGCCTTCCGTGTCAAAGGGCAGGGCTTTTGTTGGCTGGTGCAGAACGGGGCAGGGGGCAACATCCAGCCCCCAACCTCATTTGGTACTGTCACCAGAGTTCCTCCCTGCTTGCTTGCTCCCCCCTCACTTCACCTGCCTTTCAAAAGTAGTTCCTCCTCTTTCTATGTTGTTTCAGAATGAATTGGAAAGAACTGCATATTCTTTCATTTTTTTAAAAAAAGTGGTCCCTCTGCCCCCCCCTTTTCTGGTTGTGTGTCTTCACGAAAAGACCCCAGCTGTTTCAAAACAAATTGGTGAGCCATATTCAGGGAGGGAAGGAGAGAGAGGGGGGGAGGGAGGGAGGGAGGGAGGTGTGTGTGTGTTTATACCACAGTGAACTGAGAAAGGAATAACAACAACAACAACACAACAACAATTTCCCCAGCTACTCTGGGTGGCTCCAAACAGAACATTAAAACACTATAAAAGATCAAACATTAAAAACTTCCCTATACAGGGCTGCCTTCAGATGTCTTCTAAAAGTCAGATAGTTGTTTATTTCCTTGACATATGACAGGAGGGCATTCCACAGAGCGGGTGCCACTACTGAGAAGGCCCTCTGCCTGGTTCCCTGTAACCTCACTTCTCGCAGGGAGGGAACCGCCAGAAGGCCCTCGGAGCTGGACCTCATGGGGGTGGAGACGCTCCTTCAGGTATGCTGAATGCTTGTGACATCAACCACAGATGAATTCGGGGCTGGAATAACTTCACCAGCTTCACTCATTATACCACCGGTCCTCAGTGGATGGGTTATCTCTCATGACTGGGATGCTGTGGGACTTAAGGTGGGATTCAACAGCTCCACCAACATATAAAAACAAATAAATGCAAGTTTGGACTCAAAGGTGGCTTCTCCCAGTTCTGAAAAGGTAAAACAATATTTTTCTATGCCTCTAATTACAGGAAAGTCCAATAATGGGGGCGGGGAGGAGCACAAAACATTTCAAGACACTGTGAACTCCCCAAACTCCAAATGTGGAGATGCAATAATTATAAGGGGTATTCACACAGCCAACAAGAGACTTCGTCAGCAAGAGTTACAGCGCCCAAAAGATTTTGCTGCCTTCAGATCCAGGATCAAACATAGACCTCCACAGCTACCCTTGTCGTTTTAGTTTCAATTGGAGGTCTTAGTTAAATGTGTGTTCCAGAATCTTTCTGTTTAACTGCCTGCTCAATTCAGCAATTAGCAGTTCTTGGCATTTCCCTTTTCTTTGTTTCCACTCTTTCGAAAAGCGGTTAAACACTGGCAGGCGGTGTAGGTGTTTGGTTCCAGTGTTAGAAAGCACCAGCACTCGGCGGGGGGGGGGGGGAGAGCTTGGTTACATTTCCAGCAAGCAGTGACCTTAGGAGGGGGGCAAACTTAAAAGGAATGCGTCCCTTTAATGAAACCGACAAGGCAACCAAAAGAAATTGTTCTCATGTACAAGGCTTGCCGGCGGGGGGTCGCAGCACAAAGTAGTGCGCTGTAAGTGACATGCGTCTTAATTAATTGCCTTAATTACATATGTTACGTAAAGAAGAATCGCCCAAGTACAACCAAGTCACGGTCTAGCATCAAAGACTATAAATGAGCACGAGGAAGAGAAATCAAAAGAAAAGGCTGAAGAAGAAAATCACTTGTATTCAGGCCTGAAAGTATTGCTCATACCATTCCAGAGGCAATTTGTCATTTGCCACACAGCGCCACTCAAAAGACTGTCCCAATTTTCATTTGGCTTCCAGGCTACATCTTGTCACACAATCTTGCCAATCTCCGAGCACTGCAAGATTCCAGGGGTTTGAGGCACTTGTCCAGGATTTGTGTTTCCTTTTGGAAATGAGGCACAGCAGAGACGGCGGTGTCTTTATGATATATGGTTTTGTTGTTGTTTAGTCGTTTAGTTGTGTCTGACTCTTCGTGACCCCATGGACCAGAGCATGCCTCCCGCAGTTTGGTCAAACTCATGCTGGTAGCTTCGAGAGCACTATCCAACCATCTCGTCCTCTGTCGTCCCCATCTTCTTGTGCCCTCCATCTTTCCCAACATCAGGGTCTTTTCCAGGGAGTCTTCTCTTCTCATGAGGTGGCCAAAGTATTGGAGCCTCAGCTTCACGATCTGTCCTTCCAGTGAGCACTCCTCAGGGCTGATTTCCTTAAGAATGGATAGGTTTGATCTTCTTGCAGTCCATGGGACTCTCAAGAGTCTCCTCCAGCATCATAATTCAGAAGCATCAGTTCTTTGGCGATCAGCCTTCTTTATGGTCCAGCTCTCACTTCCATACATCACTACTGGGAAAACCATAGCTTTAACTATACGGACCTTTGTTGGCAAGGATATATGGTTTATTTACACATATATACAACCTGAGCCTGTGATGGAGGGCTTCACAGCATCACACCCCCAAAGAGTCTTGTTTCTCCCATAGACTCAGCCTTGGATTAAAGCAGAAATCAAACATTGCTCTCAAACGCTGCTCTGGCTCTCTCCCTCCAACTTGCTGCTTTCCTTCTAGGTCACATCAGCACAAACTCTCAACTCTAAGCTCAAGCTTTGTCCTTCAAACTTTCTTTGTGTTGAATGAGGGCCACACCCACCCATTTTACATCTAGCACAGAGCCTTCTTTCCTTTGTTTTCTTAATGGCCCATCCCCCAGGTTGATCACCTCAACACAGGAAGCTAGCTTGGCTTATATTATTATTATTTATTGAATTTATATATCACCCTATACCTGGGGGTCTTAGGGAACAAAATCTAGATATAAAACCACAAAATACATAATAATAATAAAAACAACAACCCAATAGCCCCCCCCCAGCACATTTTAACACTTGCTGGATCCAGGGGTTAGAAGGGTCTCTGTATAAAGCCTGCCCCTCCACCCCAAACTCATAGCAATATGATGTAATAGTACAATAGAATCACTTATCTAGTGTTTGTATTATTATTTTAAAAGGGGGAAACAGTCATTGTTGTTTCTTGGTCTCAGAAACTGTCATACAACCTGAAATCTGTTTTGTATTTTGCAGGGTCAATTTAATTCAGAAAGACTACACACTAACCAAGAAGAAAGCCACATTGAACTAAGTGAGGCAGGCATGCATAAGATTGTACTGCCTGACATCTCCTGCATTTTATCTTCGCGCTGCTACAAACTGCCCAGTCTTTTCACCTCCCCTGCCTCAGTTTTGCTTAAGCCCTTGGCCTGAAAAACTCAAAAGCTTGCTTACCTTACCCCACTTGGTTTTTTTTAGGTTTGCAAAAAACATTTACACTCAGTACAAAGGAAGTACAGTGTGCATTGCAACGATAACCAAAAGGTGTCCACTCGTCTGTTAGTTGAGCTGAAGAAACAAGTCCACTTCTGCTATATACAATGACAATTAATTTAGTCATATCTGCATCCTCCAAATGGTTAACTGACTATTCTTGAAACCTTGGAATTTATTAATAGGGGTTTTCCAAAACAAAGCAAGAAGCATCGTGGTTAAGACTAATAAGTTTAAGACCAATAACCTTTTTTGTAAATTATTTTTTATTTTCAGAAATAATAATCAATAAAATAAGAATACAAAAATCAAACCACCATCTAACATTTATATTTGATAAAAAAGCTACTATTTTACAAACCTTCTTTTGAGGTTCTTTAAACCTCAAGACTCCCTTCCACCCCCTACTACTGGTTCTTTACATCTTACATCATTCTCTGCATTTTGTTATCATTTTTATTCACTTGTTACACCTTTACATTCTCTAATTCCTCACTACTTACAAGTGCTTAATCTAAACCTGCCAGTGTACCATGTTTAAGACCAATAACCTAACAGGAAGGTGACATTATCCAGCTTGCTGAATAAGACCACTTTAGGATCCAACATAAAGTTAAACTCATGCTCACCGTTTTATGACATATCAGCGGGTCTTAATAAAGGTATTGAGCTACTGTGACTTTTGATTCCCCCTCAACAATCAACAAGGCCTACATAGTTTCAGTCAAAATGATATTCCAAGAACATTTAATAGCAGCCAATTTTGTACGCTCTTAGAAGAATTAAAGATCTGCATCTTCTCTTTACAACCAAACAAAAATACAGAGACCCCTTTAGCAGGTTAGGGTGAGTCACTAATGTAACATACACAGCGTACATTTAAATCACACGGCTCACCCCTGGGTAAAAAGGAAAAGAATAATGGGAACTGTGATTTGTTAAGGGTGCTGGGAATTGTAGTTCTGTGACAGGCAAACCACAGTTCCCAGGATTCTTTGGGGGAAACCACTACTGTTAAAATGATAACAAATGGATGGTGTGTGGACGCAGTCTAAAAAAAGGATAGGGAACCAGAAGATGCCCCATAACTCCGCAGTATTCTGATAGTGTCCTCTCAGATATGATGCTGCAAGCTGAGATATTTGTACTTTGAAAATTTCAATTTAAAATCTTATTAAGAACCAGCAATACAGGAACAGCACAGTGGAATGCAAATTGAAGCAAAACTCCTGTACTGTGACCAGCTTGATAAAAGCAGTCTAAAACACAGAGCATTTGCTATGTTTTTGTAGACAAGGCCTCATCCGCCGAGTACCTCCTGCAGTTCGCTCAGGCAGAGCTTCAGATCCCCGAATTTTCAGGATTAAATCCCAAATCTTGCAGAAGGGAGCAGAGTGGAATGGATAGCAGGGAAGTCCCCGTCGAGAATAGGTTTGAACATATCTCTATTCTATTGTTTCTCTTCTCCAAATCATCCCCTCCAGAAACCCCTTGTAGAAGTACAGGCATTTGTCTGTGACATATAGTTCAGCCCCACTATAGGCTGTAGCTGTCTGAGAAAGAGTTATTGAGAGCAAACTGGAAGTAGCAGAAAGATCATTGAAAACTTCAGCCAAGCATGCTTCATCAGTGAAAAATGAGAGGAACAAAATAAAATGGGATTTTAAATAAAGCAACATGTGCCATAATGCCAATATACAGATCTGGGGTGTACCAAGAAGAATGTTGTGTGGCTCCAAGTAGGCTTGCTAAGATGTACAGTGGTACCTCAGGTTACATACGCTTCAGGTTACATACGTTTCAGGTTACAGACTCCGCTAACTCAGAAATAGTGCTTCAGGTTAAGAACTTTGCTTTAGGATAAGAACAGAAATTGTGCTCTAGCGGCGTGGCGGCAGCAGGAGGTCCCATTAGTTGAAGTGGTGCTTCAGGTTAAGTACAGTTTCAGGTTAAGAATGGACCTCCGGAACGAATTAAGTACTTAACCCGAGGTACCACAGTATAAGACTGAATCAGAGAAGTGCTGGAGATGCAGAAACGTAAAGGGAACGTTTTTTCGTATGTGGTGGACTTGTAAAAGGGGAAAAGAGTATTGGGAAATGATCCAGCATGAATTGGAAAAAATGTTTAAAAGTACTTCCCCCCCCCCAAAAAAAACAGACTGAAATTCCCAAGTGTCAAAAAAGATTATTTATATATGCCACTACTGCGGCCCATGTTTTGTTAGCCCCAAAATGGAAAAAGAGCGAGGTCCCAACCAAAGTGTGGCAACTTAAGTTGAGAGAATATGTCCAGCTTCCAGACTTAATGTATAAAATAAGAGAACAAGAACAACATATGTTTAGAGAAGATTGGAAAACGTTTATTGAATATATAGGAAATAGAGCTGAAAACGCTGGCAGCATTAAGATAAATTCAACAGTGTAAATGTTATGGTGGATGTAGTAATGGAATACCGAATGGTATAGTTTTTGTAAAATATGCAGGGATTTATGATATGTAAAATGAACCATGAAAAGAGAAGAAGGGAAGTCACTGATATTTTAAGGATGTAAAAATGAGAGTTTTAAATTGCAAAACAGAAAATTTAATAAAAATGGTACATAAATAATAATAATAATAAAGACTGTTCTGTGTGCAGATCTCCCCATGTCCAAAAGCATCTCACAATTCATTATCAGGGTTAGGACCTAAACCAACAGGTTGACATTACAAGAAATGGGATTTTTTTCTAAACATTAGGAAGGACTTCTCCATGACACAAGCCCTCCATCAGTGGAACAGACTGCCTTAGAAGATGGGGGGGGGTCTCCTCATTCTCAGAGGTTTTAAAGCAGAGGCTGAAGGACCACCTACCAGGGACGTTGTAGTGCTTATCTTTTTGCAGTGGCAAGGGGTTGGACTAGATATTATTTGAGGTCCCTTTAAACACTAAGGTGTTATGACCTGGAAAAAGTGCAGGAAGGGGCAGCTTGGATGACGAAGGGATTGGAGTACCTTATATGAAAAAAGGTTGGGAAAAGGTGTTATTCTTTTAGTTTAGTTTTCGTTCTGATGGAGATAATGAAAGACATTCATTTATTTATATTTAGAAAGATTTGATCCTATAGTGGCATACAGAATAAATTTATTGATAAAGCACAGCTAAAACCAGTCAAAACTGTTAGAAAACAAGTATTTTTAAAGTTATTGTGTGTTTTTTTATATTGAATCAGATTGTTACTTTTAATGTTTGATGTTTTATTATGTTTTTATATGTATTGGAAGTGACCCAAAGTGGCTGGTGCAACCCAGCCAGATGGATGGGTATAAATTTATTATTATTATTATTATTATTATTATTATTATTATTAGACAAAACTAGTTGGAGCAGCAGTCGTTGGAGCTCAGCTCAGCAATTCTGAACAAGCAAGTTGCTTGTATAGGATCTCTCTCTGGGACCAGAGAGAGGAAAATTATTGGACTATGTTAAAAAACTTAAGAAGGCTGGGCTGCATTGATAGTTTGTTTAAGAGCAATGGGTTGTGTTGCATTTTGCAAAGTTTATTTTGTACCAAGTTTAAGACAGTTTTGCAATAAAACTTTTTGGAACTCATTCTTGCGGTGGAGCTTATTCATTGCTACTCTGCACAAGGTTCAGATCAGGCAACTCCATTTGCAACAACTTTAGCACTCTGGCTGCAATTCCCATTCATCTTTGAGTCCTTCATTTTGAGCTTCCTAACAGCTTTCAGCCTGCCACACTTGGGGACTTGAGTGCTAGGTGAGAAGGGCCTTGATTGGACCCAGCAAGGGAATTCTTGTGAGATTTTATTTAATCATCATTGCCAGCAAGTTGTCATATTTCGGCGCTGAACAACTGTCCCAGGAAAAAGCCCTCTTGTATAATTTACCAGCCCTCGTCTTCATTCTTCTGCCATTTAAACCTCCTGCATTGCATTGCTTTGAACAGAGAGAACCCTAACAACAGAGAGAAGAAAATAAGTAGGGTAAAAGCTCCACTTACGGGCAATTAAAGAAAACACTACACACTGCACATGTTATATAACTAGCTCCAGGAAACATGGAATAATGCCAGGTGAAAGAAAAGGCACAAGCAGCTGCTAAATAGCTCTTTATATGGGATGAAGGTCAGGAAAGCCCAAAATAATCTTTCTTTGACTGGTATGAGGCCACAAATAAACATATTTCTTTGACGGGTGTGAGCATTCGAAGTCTGTAGGTTTCTGTATTGCAAGTGGAGGGAGGGTTGTCAGTGTGTGGACGGATGAGGCATCACGCTGACTTTGACTTTTTAACCAACATTGTAGGCTGCTGCGGAAAAGTCATCTGATCTGTGTAGGCCTCAGCCTTCCATTGCTATTCATCAGTCACATTCCATTCCCCCACACATATGCAGTAAGTCCTGCATTTCAGTAGTTACATAACAATTGCCATTGTCTGATGGGGAGCTTATAGCTTTCCATAGCTTCCAATATTTCTCACATGAAAATAGGGGCGTCCTAAGGAAAGCTGGTGGGACGCGGGTGGCGCTGTGGGTTAAACCACAGAGCCTAAGACTTGCTGATCAGAAGGTCGGCAGTTCGAATCCCCGTGACGGGGTGAGCTCCCGTTGCTCGGTCCCTGCTCCTGCTCCCCCTGCAGTTCGAAAGCACGCCAAGGTGCAAGTAGATAAATAGGTACCACTCCGGCGGGAAGGTAAACGGCATTTCCGTGCGCTGCTCTGGTTCGCCAGAAGCGGCTTAGTCATGCTGGCCACATGACCCGGAAGCTGTACACTGGCTCCCTCGGCCAATAAAGCGAGATGAGCGCCGCAACCCCAGAGTCGGTCACGACTGGACCTAATGGTCAGGGGTCCCTTTACCTTTACCTTTACCTTTAAGGAAAGGTGGAACATTCTGGAATCAAATCAGAAACCAGGACTGCTTCTGTAAAGCCGGGACTATCCCTGGCAAATATGGACCCTTGGAGCATCTGGCTTTAGTGTGCAACATCTGCTCTGTCTAAATGCAACAATTTACCCATGTAACAGGTTATATTTCCCAGATAAAGCATCAAAAATCATGAAGTTGCACGTTCAGAAAACTCTTGATCTGTACTATTTTAAAAATTCATTTGAAATACCCCTATTCCCCTCCCAGAGGTACAATTGCCAGAGTGTCTATCAGTCAATCCCTCTTCACAGGGAACTCTGTGAATTACAGCTCTGGGAACGGGGTCTCCTAAGAGCTCGCAGCACACTTAACAAACCACAGTTCCCATAATTCTTTTGGAGCAACTGTGGCTGTTAAACTGGTATCGGAGCACTTTAAATGTATGGGTGAATTTTTCCCAAGTCTCTGTCCCAAGCTTTCATTACCGGAATACCACTTTTACCCCATGCACAGGTATATTTTTTGCAACTTGGAAAGAAACAACACAATACTTCCCCTTCCTCTGCCTGGGACTCATTCCCATCTCTTGCATTTGCTGTGAGGAATAATAATAATAGTAATAATAATAATAATTTTCCCATCTACTCTGGGTGGTTCCCAACAGAACATTAAAAACATGATAAAAGATCAAACATTAAAAACTTCCCTAAACAGGGCTGCCTTCAGTTGTCTTCTAAAAGTCAGATAGTTGTTTATTTCCTTGACATCTGATGGGAGGGCGTTCCACAGGGTGGGCGCCACTACCTAGAAGGCCCTCTGCCTGGTTCCCCATAACATGGCTTCTCGCAGTGAGGGAACCGCCAGAAGGCCCTCGGAGCTGGACCTCAGTGTCCGGGCTCAACAATGGGGGCGGAGACGCTCCTTCAGGTATGAAGTGATGAAGAACAACAGGTATAACCATTCCCACAGTTGCCTTGCCAATTCTTGAACTGTTCATCTATTTGTTTACTTGCCGGTAAATCTTTGAGGGATAAGGGGGCCTGTCTGGCCAGCTCTAAAGGGAGGGGCAGTCACAGGTCAGGAGACTAATCTGAATGGCTTGCACACTTTCAATATCATTCTAAGGCAACATTCTGTGGCAGCCCCAAAGTCGTGGAATTTCCTCCCCAGAGAGGTGCGCATGGCCTCCTCACTATGCAGCTTTCAGCGAATGCTGAAGATACACCTCTATCACCGCTGAGATGGGTGTTTTCAGGCTCCACCCTATTGCTGTGACTGTGACCTGTTTTAACTGTTTTTAATTCTGAATTATAAATCGATGTAACTTGCCCTGGGACAGGCTGGTAAAGGGCAGGTAATCATCACCCCTCCTCATCACCAACAACATTTAATACAGTGCCATTTAAGACACACGCAAACACACAATGCAGACAAGAGCAGATGCCGTTGGAGGAAACAAGCAAGGAAAACAGCTATGGCTTTCCCTAATTTCTTCAACGAGGAAAAGCAAGGCACTGCTATAAGGGTGAGTGGGTGGCGGCGGCAGCTGTCTTCTTGTTGGGAATGTGGAAGAAGGCAGCAGCTAAAATGGCTTTGCCCACAGCCATTTGCAATAGCTGTCAGCACCGTGGTGACCACTACAGGCATAGAGAGACTTCTGCACATAGAGTCTTTCATAAAGAGGTTAATGTGTCACTCAGATTTCAGGCCAGGGACCCGAGTAAGTACTGATCATAATTAATTCCATGTATCAATTAATGATGATCAGGAATTGGATATACAGCTTAGAATATGACAGATGGGTTTAGTTCCTGGTAGATTACACTAAAAATGGTGCAAGATTCTATTTTTAAACAGCCACCATTCTGCTCCCTTTTCTCTCTGTGAAAAGTTCTGACAACTATAATGTATTAGTGAAGAATTAAGCTGCTTGAAAATGTATTCATTTATTCATTCTTCTTCTTCTTCTTTTACAAAACATGTACTTAACCTGTAGAAAGCTTTCAATTTCCTATTTTGCTTTCTAGGGATGATTTTTTTTTAAAAAAATGTAATAATAAATGCATTTACAGTATGAATGCATTCACAATATAAATATAATTATTTTTGCTTCCTCTTTTTCTTTTGGTATGTTCTACATCCCCCACACTCATTCTCAATTCATGGCATCCACTTTTACCAAGCAAAACCTTAACACAATTGGTGATTGTAGTCTACATAAACGTAAGTATAGAAAGGGGGAAAATAGTAAAATCCAAGTAACTGTTAACTTTGCTGTCAGCACTTAACTTTGTCCACACAAACCTTTTGCCTAGCCTATGCCAACCTGGTACCCTCCAGATCTTTTGGGCTACAATTCCCATCAGCCTCATACAGCACATCTGGAGTGAACAATGTTGAAGAATGCTGCTCTATTATAACTGTGCTTCTTTTTGCCCATATTTCCTAATTTCCTTCTTTATTATTCACATAAGGTATGCTGTGCGGCTCAGGCTGCGATCCTAGACACACTTTCCCGGAAGCAAATCCCATTGAATCACATGGTGTTTACTTCTGAGACTACATGCACAGGATTGCACCATAACGGCACTAATTCTGTTGCTTGGATGTCTATTTGTGAAGGTGCTTGTGATCTCCAGCCTTTTATGACTTACCATATTTTTCCATGTACAAGACTAGGTTTTTCCCCCTAAAAAATAATGTCAAAAATTAGGGGTGTCTTATACACGGGCCATCTCCCCCCAATTTCTTAAATCTGAATCCCAAAAAATAGGGGGCGTCTTATACATGGGGGCATCTTATAGACGGGAAAATACAGTACATTGCCTGTTGAACCTTGACTAGTCATTCAGGCTCCACAGGGTTACATACAACTCCTTGGCGTTACTCTTAACACTGGCCTGCGGCAGGGGTTTCTCCAAGTCAACAGTAAACGAGGGAGGGAAGGACGGGGCGCCATTAGTCCACTGAAAACAACTCAATGATTGCAGTGATTTTTATTATACACCACATTCTTTTTTTTTTTTTTTTTAAAGATATTTATTGAAGTTTCAAAAAGGATTACAAAGTAAAAAAAGAAAAGAAAAAGAAAAGAAAAAATACAAAATACAGAAAAATAAAAAGACAGTTAAAAACATCAATCTTTTCATGTCTTGTCTTTCATTTGCTTGTTTCCCTGACCTCCTCACACCTCCCTTTTTTGTATTCCAGTTCAGTTAGTTAATTCAGCAAATCCTTTCCCTCCTTGTTTTTATCTTAGTCCTTTACCTTAATGTATTGTAACTTTGCATTCTCACCTAATAACAGATCATTTTTACATACTCCTTTATGACATTACCGCTAAGACCACTTAACTTCATTCCGACATCCTTCTAACATTCATTAATTTTACAGTATTTATATAAGTAGTCTTTAAATTTCTTCCAATCTTCTTCCACCGACTCTTCTCCCTGGTCTCGGATTCTGCCAGTCATTTCCACCAGTTCCATATAGTCCATGACCTTCATCTGCCATTCTTCCAGGGTGGGTAAATCTTGTGTCTTCCAATACTTTGCAATGAGTATTCTTGCTGCTGTTGTAGCCTACATAAAGAAAGTTCTATCCTTCTTTAACACCAATTGGCCGACCATGCCCAGGAGAAAGGCCTCTGGTTTCTTCAGGAAGGTATATTTAAATACCTTTTTCATTTCATTATAGATCATCTCCCAGAAAGCCTTAATCTTTGGGCACGTCCACCAGAGGTGAAAGAATGTACCTTCATTTTCTTTGCATTTCCAACATTTATTATCGGGCAAATGATAGATTTTTGCAAGCTTGACTGGTGCCATGTACCACCTGTATATCATTTTCATAATATTCTCTCTTAAGGCATTACATGCCGTGAACTTCATACCTGTGGTCCATAACTGTTCCCAGTCAGCCATCATAATGTTGTATCCAACATCTTGTGCCCATTTTATCATAGCAGATTTCACCGTTTCATCCTGAGTGTTCCATTTCAACAGCAAGTTATACATTCTTGATAGTATCTTAGTTTTGGGATTTAACAGTTCTGTTTCCAATTTTGATTTTTCCACCCGGAAACCAATTTTCTTGTCCAAATTGTAAGCCTCCCTTATTTGATAATAATGAAGCCAATCTCGCACTTTGTCTTTTAGTTTCTCAAAGCTCTGCAATTTCAATTTATCTCCTTCTTGTTCCAAGATCTCCCAATATTTCGGCCATTTGGCCTCCATATTGAGCTTTTTCTGAGCCTTTGCTTCCATCGGTGATAACCACCTTGGGGTTTTATTTTCAAGTCTTTATATCTTATCCAAACATTGAACAGTGCTTTCCTGACAATATGGTTTTTAAATGCTTTATGTGCTTTGACCTTATCATACCACAAATATGCATGCCACCCAAATACATTATTGAAACCTTCTAAATCCAAAATGTCTGTGTTCTCAAGAAGCAGCCATTCTTTCAGCCAGCAAAATGCTGCTGATTCATAATAAAGTTTAAGGTCTGGCAGGGCAAATCCACCTCTTTCTTTTGCGTCGGTTAGTATTTTAAATTTTATTCTGGGCTTCTTGCCCTGCCAGACAAATCTAGAAATATCTCTCTGCCACTTCTTGAAACAGTCCATTTTGTCCAAAATTTGCAATGATTGAAACAGAAACAACATTCTTGGCAATACATTCATTTTTATAGCAGCAATGCGGCCTAGCAAGGAAAGCTTCAAATTTGACCATATTTCTAAATCCTTTTTCACTTCTGACCAACATTTTTCATAGTTATCTTTAAAAAGATTCAGGTTCTTAGCGGTCATATTAACCCCCAGATATTTTACTTTCTTAACCAATGTTAAACCTGTCTCCTTCTGAAACCTCTCTTTCTCAATCGGTGTTAGATTTTTCTCTAAAACCTTAGTTTTTAACTTGTTCAACTTAAATCCTGCAACCTGACCAAATTCTTGAATCAATTCCAATACTCTTTTAGTACTAGATTCTGGCTCCTGTAGTGTCAGTACTAAATCATCTGCAAATGCTTTCAATTTGTACTGTTTGGCTCCGACTTGTATACCTTTAACCAATTGGTCCCTTCTAATCATATTTAGGAGAACCTCCAGGACTGAAATAAAAAGCAGTGGGGAAATTGGGCAACCTTGTCGTGTCCCTTTCTCTATCTTAAATTCCTCCGTCACCACATTATTAACAATTAGTTTAGCCTTTTGTTCTGAATAAATTGCACCTATACCATTTCCAAAACCTTGACCAACCCCCATCCCCTGAAGATTCTTCTTCATAAAACTCCAAGAAATGTTGTCGAAAGCTTTCTCCGCGTCTACAAATATCAAAACTGCTTTAGTGTTAATGTTCACTTGTAATTTTTCTAAGATATTAATTATATTTCTCGTGTTATCAGACAAGTGTCTACCCGGGAGAAAGCCTGCTTGGTCTTTATGTATCTCTTCCACTAATACTTTTTTTAATCTTTTAGCCAAAATGTCTGCAAAAATTTTGTAATCCACATTAAGCAAAGATATGAGGCGGTAATTCTTAAGTTGTGTCTTTTCAGACTCGATTTTCGGTATAAGTGTAATGTAAGCTTCCTTCCACGACTCTGGTGCTTTTTTCCCTTCCAAAATTCCATTACAAACTTCCTTTAGTGGTTGAATTATCCAATCTTTCAAAGATCTATAATATCTTGAAGTTAAACCATCCGGCCCTGGAGATTTACCCAATTGCATATTCTGGATGGCACCTTCTACCTCCTGTTCAGTTATCTTATAGTTCAACATCAACTTGTTTTCTTGAGAGATTTTTTGTAGTCCATTTAATTTCAAAAATTGATCCATATCAATTTCTTTCTGTGGCCCTTGTGTATATAGTTGTTTAAAGTACCTCTGGAAACATTTTCTAATCTCAACTGGATTCTGTATATTCTTTCCTTCCACTTCCAAATTTGTAACAGTATTGAGTTTTTGTCTTCTCTTCATTTGCCAAGCTAACAATTTCCCACATTTGTTGGCCGATTCAAAAGTCTTTTGTCTCATCTGTTTGATTTTCCACTCTATTTCTTGATTCATCATTTTCATATATTGTACTTGATGTAACTTTATTTCTCTCAGAATCTCTTGTGATTTTGGTTTCGCTCTCAATTTCCTCTCACCTTCTTTTATTTTGTCCAAAATTTTGTCTTTTTTCTCATTTTGAGTTCTCTTCTTTATTGCATTCTGTTGTATCAGAAACCCTCTCATAACCGCTTTGCTTGCATCCCAGATTACTCTTTTTTCAACACTAGTATTCATATTTATCTCAAAATAATCTCTCAATGTTTTTTGGGCCTTCTTGGTCACTTCTTCGTCTCTAAACAAGGTGTCATTCATCCTCCATCTGAAGGAACCAGTTGGTGTTAGTTTCATCTCCATTTTCACAGCATTATGGTCGGAGCAAGTTTTAGGACAAATTTCCACTTTTCTAGTCTTTGGAGCCAGTCCTCTAGTTATCCAAATTTGGTCAATTCCTGTCCATGTCATTTTGGCTTCAGAGAAGAAGGTTCCCTCTCTACCCAAGGGATTTTTTGTTCTCCAAATATCAACTAGGTCCAAATTGTCAGTCATCTCAAAAAAAGTTTTCGGTAGTCTACCATCCTTGGTGACTACCTGTCTTTGTGCCTTGTCCATATTTGTAGATACCACTCCATTCATGTCCCCCATCAAAATCACATTGTAGTCTAAATAGTCCATCAAGGTCTCATGCAACTTCTTAAAAAATTCAGATTTCCCCTCATTTGGTGCATAGACTCCTACTATCAGAAATTTCTCTCCTTGTGTTTGAATTTCAATTGCCACAAATCTTCCTTGGTCATCTTTAAAGATAAATTTCGGTGATAGACTCTCCTTTGCATAAATCACTACTCCTCTTTTTTTAACTTTGTCCGATGAGATAAACTCTTGACCCAATCTTTTGTTGATCAATACTTTTCTATGTAGCCTTATCACATGTGTTTCCTGTAGACAAATCAAGTCCAATTGTTCCTTTTTTAATAAATGAAACACTTTTTTCCTCTTCTGGGGGGAGTTAAGACCATTAGTATTCCAGCTTAATAGTTGCAGAGCCATGATGTAGTTACTTTGCTTTTCCTCCAACTGCACCCAGTGTTTGTTCTTGTTCTGTTGGTGGTATCACTTTCTCTAAGCTGTCCAATCCAAAAGGTAATGTTGCTATGTCTAATATTCCTCTTTTTAGTGCTCTTGGCTCTTCTTCAGATTCTTTCTGCAAATCTTCTCCGTGATCTTTCAAAAATCTTTCTTTGTCGTCCACTGATCTTATTTTTATCTTTCTTCCTTTGAAGCTAAAGGACAGGCCTTGGGGAAATTCCCACCTAAAGACGATTCTGTTACTTTTCAACAGGGCAACCAAATCTCCATAATTGGACCTAAGGTCCAAAAGGTGTTTCGGAATGTCTTTAAATATCTCTACTCTTGACTGATGTATTTCCAGGGTCTTCTGAAAGTGCAGACTCAGGATTTTATCTCTCTCCTCTTTTGTTCAGAGGGTGATCAAACAGTCTCTCACCCTGTTCTCCCCCCCCCTCTTCCAAGCCTAAAAGCACTCACTATCTTGAAGTCTTCTTTCTCTAAGTCTAGGTTCCAGAAGTCTGCAAATTCCTTCATAAGAAAGTCAATCAGGTTGTCTTTCTCAAGTTCAGGTACAGCCTTGATCCTCATTTGTTTTTTCTTCAATTCAGTCATAGACAACATCGACCTATGGTCCTCGAGTTGCCTACATATCGGTGGTATCTTCTCCTCTACAGCAACTGCTTTTTCCTTTGCTTCTTCAGCTGTCTTTCGGGTCAAAGTAGATTCCTGTAGCAATTTCTCAATAGTTTCTGTATTAGTATTCACCTTCTGTCCCAAGTTATTAATGCTTGTAGTATTTTGGTCAATTTTAGTTGATGCTTCAGCTACTTGTTTACTTAATTTTTCCAAAGATTCATTAATTTTACCTAATGCCAGAGCTAAAACATCTTCAGATGCCATTCCTTTTGATTTAAATTGAACAGATGCTGCCCCTGATGGTGCAGAAGGACCAGATGCTGATGCTCTTCGCTGCTGCCACGATTTACCAGACCTCGTTGTTTTTTCCTGAAGCAAGTCTATTTTTTTTCCCCATCTGCCATAACACTCTGACTAAAGCCCAAGGTCGATCCCATGGCCAGAATTTGTTTTGAAGTGGAAAATTCCCCTGGCCCAGTTGTTGTAACAATTTCAAGCTTCCTCTAGGGGGACACAGTAGCAGTCAATACTTGTTGCATTAAAAAATAACTCTTTTTAGTCCCCCATTTTACAAAGATAGGCAACAGTTTCAATTTCAGTTAGTTTCCAATTACCTTAAAATCAGGAGAGACCAGTCAGAAACAATGTCTTTCTCTTGCAGAACTAGCTGTCAAAAAGTACACTGTTCATAAGCAGCGCGTTTCACAATACGGCAATCTTATTGTCCGTTGGCAGCCTGTTCCCAGGTTTTAAGCGGTGGATTTCTGTTTCCTTTCCTCTCTTTTTGCAGGAAAATATAGTTCACCCTTTCCCCCTCCTCTCCTGCAACCAAGGGAGGGAGATCTCTTGTTTTGATGTTAGAATTATAGTCCTTTTCAATCGACTTCCCAGGTCTTAGCTTACAGCTTCTTTGCTTTGATATGTTTACAAGAAACGGAAGGCAGACTTCCTGTTTATGCCTTCCCGCTTCGGTGCCGAATTAAGCCTTTGTTTCCCTTATTTTCAGATTTAACCTACTCACGGGTAGTTGTTTTGGTAGCCGAATTGTCACAGGAAAAAGGTCAGCGCTCTCCGGTAACGGCTGTGCGGCTTCGCTCCACGGAAGAAGCAGTTAACTCTCAGCACCGCGCCACTCTCCCCGCTCGCTCCGGAGCCCGTAATCGGGTTCCCTTGCAAATTGGGGGGGGGCGCTGAAGGTGCCCGCCGAGTCCCACGGTCACAGGCTTCACCCACCTGTGATTTTTTAAAGGGTCCCCGCTTCGCCGTAGCGGCAAGACCCGATTCCCGCAGAGCTAAGTGCCTCAGAACCAGAGGGAATCCGCCATTACCGATGGCGCTGACCCCGGAAGCCCACCACATTCTTTTTTACATCAGCTAGGGATGCTACAAGTTTTCATTCAGTCTGCTTTTGTAGGTGAACCAGTGTGATTCTCATTTCCCAAATGAATATACAGCTTGAATCCTTCAGTTTTCTTACTTTTGTGATACAGTTAAAAAGAAATGTGCCAAAATGCCTACAAAAAGAACTACAGTCATACCTCTTGTTAAGGTTTGGTTCAGGTTACGTTCTTTCAGGATACGTCCCACAGTGACCCGGAAGTAATGGAACAGGTTACTTCCAGGTTTTGCTGCTTGCTCATGTGCAGATGCTCAAAAGGACATCACACACATGCACAGAAGCGGCGAATCGCAACCTGCACATGCGCAGATGCGGGTTGCATTCTGCTCATGTTGCGAATGGGGCTCCGGAATGGATCCCGTTCGCAACCAGAGGTACCACTGTATTTTAGGATAAAATTGATTTCGTCTGTTTGCATTTTGTCAAGTGGATACTTTATTTATTATTTATTATTTATACTTGGATACTTTATTTGTACCAAATGAATAGCAAACATAATAAACAATAATAGTAATAGCAACAATACCAGAATGCATATTTCAGGTAGAATGAGGACCAGAAATGTGAATTTTCATTGCCCCCCCCCCCCCGGAAAATGATGCAGAAATGGAGTGGAATGGACTTCTTGAATGAACATCATGCAAAGCAGGCATGGAACAGAAACATGTTGATCCATCTATTCCTAGCGTCCTCTGAACACCTTTTGGGCGGGGGCAGGGAAGACTCTATGGGATGTCTGGCCCAAAAGCCTCGTGCCTTTCCTGAAAAGAAGATAGATTCTTAAGTTTCAGGAGGAAGGAGCACCACTGAACCGGGGCCTCCCTTCTCATGGCTTCCAATTTATTTCACAGGGTGGGGGGGGGATTTGATTCATTTTGCATTCCAAGGCAAACTCACCAAATTTGCATTTTCTGAAACAGTATGTAAACTAAAATGCAGCTATCCTTCAAATTTCTCATTTCCCTGAGTATTTTCAATGCGGTCCTCCAGCCACGTAATTCGTGCAAAAATATATAGACTGGATTAATGGGTGCATATAAATGCATAAATTAGTGACAACAGAATGAAGAAATGCATTACATTAGGGGAACTTGCTTAGACCAAAAAATGTATATTGGGCGAAATTTGGATAAGTAAAGCATGTCTAGATTTTAATTGTTTTTAAGAGGACCTTTTGCTTTGTTTTTAAATCACAAACTAGTGTAGAGATGTAGAGAAGTGAAATGGAGACTGGGAAAAGGATAAACTTAGAAGCCAACACGGACATATTCACCCATACCTAACAAATGGTGGCTTAGTCCTCCTTTCATGCAAGTCCACCTCCACCTTGTCCTTCAGAACTGAGAAGCAGAAGATGGGAAGGCCTCCCACTGCCTTCACCCATTTCTCTTCCTCTCCCTCCCGTATCGCTTTCCACCATGCCACCAGGCTCTGCCCACCATCAAGCCCTCCAGCACTGGCAGGTCTTGCACTGTCGACATCTGAACCACAAGGCCAGGGACAAAAGTAAGTAAGGACAGGCAAATCAGCAATTTTGCTCATGTGGCCATGGTAACGATGTGCAATTCAGGCAGGCAGTTTTTCACCCTGAAATTAACGTGACTTTGTGCTTCTTGGTGCTTTGAAACAGCCTGCAAATGTGATCCCTTTACAGTATTCTTCTGATGGCAAAGATGAATCATTTCCCCTCTCCTCCCTCCCCACCCACCCTGCCCAATTGTATTGTGATGTTGCATATATTTCTGCCTTTGATAGCCTCAGCATGTGACTCAAAGTGAACTCTAGTTGGAGGGTCCTTTTATCTTCATCCTCAAAGGAAATTTTGGTGCGGATTTTTGGCACTGGGGGAATTATGTAGCAACAAGTCAAAATCTGGGGCTGAAATGCGGCGATTGTTTAAGAGGCATAGAAGGAGATGCTACGTCCCTGCAACCAGCTGGCCGCTGTAGCCTCTGTTAAAATTCCAGAGCCCATCAAAGCCCTTCCAATAGTTTTGAGGTACAAGGGGATCCATAAAACTACCAGGAAATAATAATGGTAGATTTGTAGGTTTCTTAGGGAGCTCACCATTGCAAGCCTCATAATTTCTCCATCTGAAGGAAGATCAGATTGTTTAAAAGAGCCAGTGGGTTCTTCTGATGGTCTGAGAACATGGACCATGTGCTATGTCTTATTCAGGTCTCCATCTTTTTTTCCAGCCCAAACTAGGTCAACATATGTTTCCTGCTCCTCCTCCTTTTAATTAACCAACTAGTGCTCCATCCATGTTTTCTCTTTGTTATCCTTCAGCTCTCTTGTGTTGTGACAGCCTGAGCACTTAGAAATAAAGTATTCACTCAGAGCAGGCCGATTGCAATTAATGGACCTAACTTAGTCACCGTAGTCACTAATTTTAATGGATCTACTATGAGCAAAACTTAGCTGAATACCACTCAGGTAGTTATGAGTTGGGATGGGGGACCTGTAGTCAAGCTGGCTGTGGGATGGTAGGAGTTGGTGCCTAATAACATGTCAGGGCTACAGGTTCCCTATCTGTGGTATGGAGTGTTTCCCACTTTTTTGATTTATTTTTATTTATTTAACTTTGACAATTGCTTTGAAGCATGGTTCCCCATTTAGGGGCTTCCGACAGCCTTATTTGTTTATTTATCACATTTCTGTAGAGCTCTTCCAAAGAGCTCGATATGGTTCTCACCCTACCCATGTTATCTTTATAACAGCCATGTGGGTTAGGTTGTGCTGAGGTACAGTGACTAGCCCAAAGTCACCCACAAAGCTTCAAGGCTGACAGGAGGCTTGAATCCTGGTCTCCTAGGCCAACACTGTGACCACTAGACTACACTGCCTCTCACTGGGTCTTGTCATCCCCAACTGCTAGCATTCTACCTCCTCCATCTCTTCTCTACCTCCTTCACCCATGAGTGTTCCAAGTTCACTTTATGTGAGAATGCTCAGAACTTGCATTCTCTGTTCATTACAATAAACCAAAGTTGGATCACCAGAATGTCTGATTCCAAAGTAACCTGTGACATCATACCTATGGCTTAGCCTATGGCTTGAGAGGGCTCTCAGACTGATTGGTAACCAAACAGGTTGCATTTACCAAAATCAGGGATAGCTACCGTGATGCCCTCCAAATACTTGTCAGGCTACAACTTCCACCAACCCTAACCATTGGGCCATGCTTGCTGGGGCTGATGGGAGTTGTAGTTCAACATCGTCTGCAAAACATCACATTGACTCCCCCCTGCATTATATGTTTGCCCCTTGCTGAGTTTTTCTCAGGTTTGTTGTTTCCACGATTTCTTTGCAATTCTGAATGTTCTGCGCTCTGTTTCTATGACCATCATAAACAGACTCAAATGGCAGAGGTATGGAACTGATAATAGGATATAGATTTCTCTGCCTTTCCCTGTGTTCACATGAACAAAGACGACTCGGGGGGACCATTGTGCATCCCCATCATAGCATTTTATTGTCTGTTGAACTGGAGACAGTCTTCCTTTGATTTCCTTTCATTCCGTGCTCCTTCCTTGATTTACATCGGGCTACATTGACTATCTTATAATTATAGCTGTCTAGAGAATTTGTGGAATGTGGTAATCTGATGTAACGCCAGTTGTGAGAATAATCATGAGAGTGACATGCATTGTGTCTCGCTGAGAGGTCTCTAACAAACAACTGAGGTGAACCAGGTGGGTGACTGGAAATTAGTGCAATTCAATCATAGGTTTAGATTCACAGGAGGGAAGAAATGTGGTACTCAGACAGCTAAGGAATGAAGCTGGATTGGAAGATATTCAGCAGCAGGAGCCATTGATCGAAAAAGCAACACCAAAGTGGAGGGGAGTCTTCTTTTTTGTCCCCCCCCCCCAAGAAAGACAAAAACCAAAGAAAGAGATGTGTGGGGAGAAGGGCGATCCAATATTAACAATAAAGCGTGTTCTCACTAAAGGAGAGCACGTGTTGCGGATGGGGCCTAGCAAGACACCCCATAGTTGCCAGGCAGTATAAGATAGAGGGGCCTGGCAAGGATTGGCTGTTTGAGTTGCTGGGATAAAATTGATGCTGCCAACTTGGGGGTGGGAACAGGTTATTTAAACAAGGTTCACAGCAAGCTGCTTTCTCTTTCAATGTGGGAACCGGATCACCCGCCCGCCCTCCCTTTTGGGCTTGTGCTTTGACCTTGCTATGCCTATCATGGGGTCGTCCGCCTTGGTGCGGGGGCCTGGTAGGAATTTTTCCATTTGGCTGATTAGTGTGTGCCATTTGGTTTTTGCCTACTGCGTAGCAAATCGTCACAACTTGTAAGGTTGGCGGTTAGGCATTGGTTTAAATTGGTTGGTGGAGGGGTATGGATTGGCTGTGCCTGCCCCTCCAATGCTGCTGCTGCACGGGAATTCTGTTAAAGGAATTCAGGGGCTTACCATCCTCTCGTCCAAACCCTTGGTGCAGGGTGCGGGCCGCGTAAGCTCCTGGGAGCATGCGGGGAGAAGCTGAGGGTCTGTGTCGCAGCTCCAGTTATCCCTGATCTTGTTCCTCCACACTGGCTTTCGCTGGAATCCGGGAGTCAGTGCTGTCCCCCAAGGCGGGGGGGACAGATAGTCATAACCAATGCCTAAGCAACCACTCACAATTTGTATGTTTAATAAAGTTGTGGCCAAAACTATGCCAAAAACCTTAAACAAAAATTTATGAGTGATGTGTGAGTTATTGGGGTAGGGGTGTTTTGGGGGACCTCAGCACGCAACTGAATTGTATAATAATTATAATAATAATTTATACCCCGCCCATCTGGCTGGGCTTCCCCAGCCACTTTGGGCGGCTTCCAACAAAACACTAAAATACAATAACCTATTAAACATTAAAAGCTTCCCTAAAAAGGGCTGCCTTCAGATGTCTTTTAAAAGTTTGGTAGTTATTTTTCTCTTTGACATCTGGTGGGAGGGTGTTCCACAGGGCGGGTGCCACTACCGAGAAGGCCCTCTGCCTGGTTCCCTGTAACTTGGCTTCTCGCAGCGAGGGAACCGCCAGAAGGCCCTTGGCACTGGACCTCAGTGTCCAGGCAGAATGATGGAAGTGGAGACACTCCTTCACGTATACTGGACCGAGGCCATCTAGGGCTTTAAATATGAAGGATTATTATTATTATTATTATTATTATTATTATTATTATTACCCAACCTATTTGGTCTTAGGGGGTCGGTATTGTTGGGCAATCCCAACTCCAATCCCTGATGCCTCCTAGACCTGATTCCCTTCTTCCTGACTTGTTCCTGCATCTTCAGCTTGTGGGATGTATCTTCACTGAAGCAGTCAAACACAACATTTCCTGTTTTCTAGAGTGGACACACGGGGGAATGTTGCTCCACACAGAGAGGATTTCCTGTCATACCTGCTCTAGAGCATCCTCCCCCTGTATATGACCAGGTAGATGGGCATGACTGTAGCAGACCCTATAAAAGGGCTAGCCATGCAGCCATCTTCCTCTCTTTTGACTCTTTGGCTCTTTGGCTCTTTTGTCATTTTCCTCTCCGCTGGCTCTTAGCCAGCAGCCCATGGCTCATCCTTACAGAGGCTGGAAACCATAAGGTAGAAAGTCTGAGGCCTAGCTCAGACTTCTTTTCTCTACAAATGTAACTGTAACCACAAGATAAAGCCTGCCTTCGGGACACTACTGTGAACTGAATGTAAGTAAACTTTACCATTACTTTTAGAGAAGATTGTCATGTTATTATTGTTTTAAAGAGAGAAATAAAGGGGAAAGCCAGACTGGATTGCTTCACTTAAATGATTCTAACAAATCCATCAACTTGCTTCCAGCAATATGCAAGGGAATGTGCTCTGCTGCTTGCTCACTAGTGTGAGTGAGGAGGGATAATATTTAGTCAATATATCCTCTCCTACTTTCCTCAACATTCCCACACAACTGCTCTCTCCCAGAGCCGCAGCAAGAGGATCAAAGCAGTGCTGGATCTACAAATTTTGCCATAGGGGACAAAGGTCTCTCCTTCATGGCCCATTTAGGCTACCTTCTCTCAGCAGTGGAGACACAAAGGGGACACAAACATCACTGCTGTCATGATCACCACCAAGAGAAGCAAGTCTGCAAGGTCACATCCAGTCCTGCCGCAGCTTCTCATCTTCCTGTCCCTGGGGTGTGCAAGGAGGCGGGCCTTTCTCTGGCCACCCACCTCTTCAAATGGAACTTCTCCTTTTTAGAAAAGGTGGGTGGGTCCTAGCCAGCCATGCCGCATTGTCGTCAGGGCCTGACTCCTCCTTTATGTTCCTGCAATACCCACGTGGTGACTCCTTACGCTGTAGCCAGGCTCTGTGTATTAAAAGAGGTGGGTGGGTCCTCAGCAAGGCAGGGTGCTGTACTGCCAAAGACCCCTCATCCGTCCCCCTTTGCTTGTCCTGCTTGATCCGGGCCTGGGGTCAAGGGGAAGGAACAGCAACTTATGCATGCTTTGACCCATCCCTCTGGGAAGTAGTATAGATGGAGAGAAAGGCAAGTGAATGGGCAGCAGAAAGAGCAGTGAGTGCAGTCAGGGTGGGGTCCCCTTGGGAACATCATGCCCAAGTCCAGCCTTGGAACTGGTACTGTTTGGACTCATTCACCTTTCCACATGGAATCCTGGACTCATTCACCTTTCCACATGGACTCATTCACCTTTGAACATCGACTCTTGGATTCATTCACCTTTCCATGTGGACTCATAGCAGATAATCCACAGAGTCTCAGAAGCGTTAGTACTAATTCTGCCTTGTGACCTTTGGACACTAAATCACCGGACAATTAATTAGTAGAGCAGGCAGGCTGACGTATCTACAGAATTGGGAAGGTGGGGAATCTAAGCACAAAAGGAACAAATAATTCTTTGAAAGATCAGCAAATGTTGAGAAGCAAGTAGAGGTAGAAAGTGCTATCCTTAAATATTGAAAATTGAGATGAGTGAAGAAGATGAAAGGCCTAAGATGACAATACAACCTATTAAAGCTTCATGTTTTTCCACAGTATAAGTTAGTAGAGTCAGGACTCAATTCAGTCTAGTATCAGACACTGTTTTGGGACATGTGAAATCGGGAACTTTATTGTGAAGTTTGTGTTTCAGTTGTTGTAACTCACCCCGGGAGCTTAGGTAATAAATGACAACAACAACTGACAGTGCCCTGTGCAAAAAAAAAAAAAAAGGAGTGAGCTGGACTCTATTCTATGACATGTTTTGGGGCATCCCCCCTGTATGGAGGGGATGTGTCATTTGGGGTGACCCAATGTTTATTTTGAGGTGCACGGCTACAGGTCACTTATTCAAAGCTACAGAATGAGATCGTTGCATATTAATGTGTCGTGTGCAAAAGAAACACTTTTTGCCTCAGAGAACATACCCTCCAACATTTCTCTGATGAAAATAGGGGTGTCCTATTCAATAATCCCCTTACCCAGTCAGATGGCGGGGTATAAAGAGTATTATTATTATTATTATTATTATTATTATTATACTATATATACCCCACCCATCTGACTGGATTGCCCCAGCCACTCTGGGCAGCTTCCAACATATATAAAAACATTAAGCATTTTAAAAACTGCCTTCAGATGGCTAGGAGGTCTTTAGACGGAGTGCTTTCAGACAGCGGTGGAGCAAGCCGATTGGGTGCCTGGGGCGGCGTGCGTGCTCTGTGCCCAGGGGCAGGGCCAGCCATCCGCAGGACGGGGCGAGCTGGGGCAGGACGCTTCGCGGAGCCTCCAAGGACTCTGCCTGCCTCCTCCCACTCAGCCACCCTAAAGCTGAGAGGAAGGTGGTGGGCGGATCATTTGGGGCAGTGAGGAGCCTGCGGGCGCCCAAGCCACCCTGTCACTCCCAGGAGAGACACATGGCTCGGGCGCGCTGCAGGCTCCGCGGTGAGTGCCGCCCGGCATTTTGTCACCCCCCTCAGTGGTGACACCTGGGGCGGCCCGTACCCACCGCTCTCCCTTCCAATGCCTCTGCTTTTAGATGGCTCGGGTGTCCGTTAACTCCATACCCTCCAACATTTCTCTGGTGAAAATAGGGACGTCCTAAGGAAAAGCGGATCATTCCGGGATCAAGTCAGAAATCGGGATGGCTTCTGTAAATCCAGGACTGTCCCTGGAAAATAGGAACACTTGGGGGGTCTGAGAGAGTGATGAGGAAGAGTTCACTTCTGATGGAGTTATGTGATATGGGGAAATACTATGCATATCTTGTGATGTTTTCTACATAACGAACCCCCTCCCATCAGTTGTGGATTCAGGGGAAGACGCGACTTGTCCTCCATTGCAAACTGGAGAACCAGGAATCAGGGCCTTTCGTTACAAGGCCTCCTCAGTAGTGGTTCGCTGCCTGCAGAATGCTTCCTCCCTTCCTATCTCCTACCTTGATTTCTGGGCTAGTGAAGCACCTTCTTTATTTTTCCAGGCTTTTTAATCCAGTATATTCATTGCTTTTCTGGTGCTTTGTGTTTGTTCTAATTTAGTACTGTTTTTATACTGCTCTTTTATATTACGCAGATCTAATGCTCTTACTAACAATGTTTACGCCTGTAATTTCTGTTATGACCCACTCTGAGAGCTTGATGTAAGGCCAATCAAACAGGCTATAAATATACTAAAATAAGTACATCCTCATTATTTCCTTGCCCTGTGGTGATCACAAAGTTATGTCATAATTGCCTGTTGTCTGAAACAAGTCTTCAGGCTGTGACTCTGTTGTGTTTTTATCCGTAGATGAGCAATGAAAAGAAAGCTTATATTTGACAGGATTATCACCATGGGAGTGGATCTTACTTAGTCATGTGTATCAGTTATGTACCACATTTGTTCCACATGTCTTGTTTATTTAGATCGGTATCATCCTGGCCTGGTTTGGAAGGTAACATAATATTTTTACACCCTCCAGAAATTATTCCCAGCTAAATGTGTGTCATTACATTGAATTCAAATCCTTTAGCATAAGCGTCTCTTGATCTCCACTAGCTAGTTTCCAAATCTTTTTATTTAAAGATTCCCTCCACCCACCCACGATTCCACATTAAAATTAACATTCATAATAATCCCAGTAACATATATCTGCCAAAATACAAAATAACACACAAGATGAACCATGAGTATAATATACTCATGGTAAATCTCCTTGAAGATCAGGTGTTTGGTCCCCTGAATGGGAAATGTACAATTGTGTCTTCCTGGGTAACTGATTCCAAGGAGTGCAGGCCATGACTGAGAAATCCCAGCTCACAAGATTCACTGTATTCTCCTTCGGTATAGATGATATTTTGAGCCAAGCCTCTCCTAGTTGACCTTATAGGTCAGCTGGGTTCATACAGGAGGAACACTGAGCTGCATTATGGTTTATGGTTTCCCAGGAAACAGGCGAGTAGCAAAGGTTATTTTCAGTCACTCTTAGCCTCTGCTGCTTAACCGCGTCTTCTCCAGAATGTTAGAAACCCAAAAGAAACAGGTCTCCTCTGTTTATACACCTATAGCTGAATAAGGGCTGTGGAGCTCCCCTTCCTTTCCCTCTCCCATTGACAAATCTCCAGCTTTTCAATATCAGTGGTCCCTTTCCTGTCACTTTCCCAGCAGGTTGCACCCCAGTTTTTGGCACATCCAAAAACTGATTGGCGGCACAGCTGCCAATGAGAGAGCTGCTGTATGCATGCATGTACATGGTGTCAAGAACATTTTAATGTCCTTATGGCCTGTCGAATTACTTAGGAGTACCCATCGCAGTGTTCCCACCAGGCCTCAGGGAGATGCAGTAAATCCCAATTTGAAGAAGCCAGGTGGGAAGGAAATTTGCAAACATATTCTCATGACAGAGTGGGACCCCAGCCAGGCAGCAGCCATTTTCAACTGCAGTTGCACCCCTGATCAAACAGCTAATCAGGCCAGGGAGCTAGAGAGAATCTGTGAAGATAAAACGAGGAGAGGTGTCCCCTTTCCTTCTCCACATGTAGTCACTGAGAAGGCGATAACTCTTCAAGATGCAGCTTCTAGAGCTGCTGAAGCTCTAGGGTCCAATTAGAAATTATGCCCAGTTGTCTATTTGTTCTTTTCTAGCAGAAGCTAGAGAATTGGCCTAGAGCAAATACAACCTACTTTACCAAAATGAGATTCCGACTAAATATTAGAAATAACTTTCTGATGGCCAGTGCTGTTGACAGTGGAACATACAAACTCAGAGAGAGAGAGAGTTTGGATTTGATATCCCGCTTTATCACTACCCTCAGGAGTCTCAAAGTGGCTAACATTCTCCTTTCCCTTCCTCCCCCACAACAAACACTCTGTGAGGTGGAGTGGGGCTGAGAGACTTCAAAGAAGTGTGACTGGCCCAAGGTCACTCAGCAGCTGCATGTGGAGGAGCAGAGACGCGAACCCGGTTCCCCAGATTGCGAGTCTATCGCTCTTAATCACTACATCACACTGGCTCAGAAGAAGATTGGATGGCCGTCTGTCATGGATTCTTTAGCTGTGATTTCTGTATGGCAGGGAGTTGGACTAGATGACCCCCCAGGATCCCGCCCAACTCTATGATTCTATAATCCTATGACAAACATCTTAGGTTGGTGTGGAGGTTATTGTGATGGCCTGGGGCTCGGGCTCGGACTCGGAACCAGAGAAGACTCAGTCTGCACCGGATCCTTTGCCTCAGGCATCATCTGAACCAAGTCTGGGGCCTGATCCTGAAGAGTCCCAGTCTGCACAGGTTCCCCTGCAACAAACACCAGCTGGGCCGAGGCAGGGGCCTGAGCCTGCCCTGACTTCAGATGCTGGGATTACCTCGTTGCCTTCAGCTGGGCCATCACTTACAGCTGCTCCACGACCGGCTTGGTCAGGGGAGACTGAGGCGGCCCCTGGGTCTAGTAACCCACCGACGTCTCCCAAGCTGCAGAGACTAAGGTCTGAGAGAAGGAGAGACCTGAGTACTCACAGGAGGAGTGCTCGCCTTCAGGTGAAACAGGGAGGTGAGTCACCAGGGGATCAGGACCGGCCGCTACCCCGACAAAGATAAAAGGCTGTCGGACCCTGCCCCAGGTTGCGGGAGCAACATTGCTGTATGCTAGATCCTGCACCTGTCCTTGCCTGGTTTCCTGCCTCATGTCCTGCCTTGGCCCTGTTGGAATGACTCCTAGCAGAACCTCCAGATTCACGCTCCTAGACCGTGTTTCATGGGTTACCCCCGGACCCAGCAGAGTTATACTGCTGGATGCCAATATATCCAGTGAGAGATGCAATGTAAATTGATGCTTCTAAGACTGGATTTGGCCCAAGGATTTGCTTTTGTAATATGCCAAGTTAATAAAACTGACAAACATGGCAAGAGTGTAGGGCTTTCTCTGTGGTGGCACCAACCCTCTGGATCACCCTCCAATTTACAGTGCAGTAGGCTGAGTGATAGCTTCAAATGACAGCTGAACAGCCATCTATTCTGGCAGGCTTTCCAATATCCTGTATTTGTGTGTGTGTTCAAAGTGTGCTGCTACGTTATTTGGTTTATTTGTTTGCCTTTTCTTGGATTTTCTTGCATTTCATAGTATTGTTATATTTTAGAGAAAGAGATTTGTTATGCCACTCAGATACTGTTTCAGTATTAAATAGTGTATAAATATAATAAAAAGGTGGTGAGCCATACAGTTGGACATGAATGGTTCTTTGCTATTTGTGTTTGCAGCTATTTTGTTTCACTGTGCAGTATAAGAAAGCAGGGAATGCTAGTGTTTTGGCACCAATAAATATCTACTTTCTACCAAAATGCGCTAGCATGCTTATGAAAGTCAGATCTGGTTCATTGTGGGTCATGTTGTTCATTCCCAGGGATTTGCTAATGGGAGGGACATCAGAGATCTGTGGCATTTAGCGATTAGCACAGAATGCAGGACTCAGCTCATTCCGATCTGAAATCTAGAGGAAAAGGAATGCCAGGGGGTCATGAGACAGCTTTCTCTCTGTGTAGCCGATCTGTTGCTCAACCCGTCATTGTAAAATGGACTCGAGGATATGTATTATTGATAGTATTCATTGACAGAATTCCTGGTAGCTGCCTTAGCAGCAGCTTCCAAAAGTACCCTGTGAGTTAATTCTATGTCAAGCGGCATTAACTGTAGCTCAGATTTCCAATCAGCAAATCCCTGGGTCAGTCCAGGACAGGGATATGGTGAAGCAATTGGCTCTAGGCTCTGCTCCCTCCAATCCCACCCCACAGAAAATTCAGCATACAAGATGTGCAGCAGCGTAACCTGCATTCAGCCCGAGTTCCCAGATAAAGGGTCCTTCCTTTTCTTCTTACCCAAAACACAGAACGGGCTGCACGTTTGCTTTTTCAGCCCACATAAGATTAAAGAACAGCCTGTCATTGTGCATTTCATTACTGCAGCCTTTTTCAGGGTAGGGCGGATGCATCAAAATTTCCTATTCTGAGCTGGAATATTTCCCCCACGATTATTCTATTTATTCCTCTGATCTGCTGCATGCAATATTGGTGCGAATGAACCTGCAAAGACTGAGGGTGTCTTCACACTTAAATGCACATTTGAGCCTCACTCACTGCATCGGTGTCATGTGAGATTGTTGTTAAGACGAGAAAGATTGCGGAAGATAATGTAGCTGCGCGTTCTGTCTAGGTTTACAGGCACATTGCAGAAGGTTGCTGCCTGTAGCTTCTGGTGTGCAAAACGGCTCTGGATTTTCACGTTTGGCACAAGGTTAACAGGGTCCCAGTTTCCTTATCCATTTGACCGGGACAGAAATGTTAGTGGACTGAATAAGGGGAAATGGGAGGCTGCCTTATACAAATTCAGTCAAATCTAGCTCTGTAGTGTCCACACCAACAGTGGGCAGAAAATAAATTGGGAATTATACCGTATTTTTCCGTGTATAAGATGCCCCCATGTATAAGACGTCCTCTATTTTGGGGGACTAAATTTAAAGAAAATGAGGGGAGATGGCCCAAAGTTGTTGACCTTTTTAAAGGGGGAATTGCACGCATGCCATCACCCCAGGATGGCCGTTGCTGGGGGTTGGCAAAGTGGGCAGCCGCTCCCCCCAAGCCACTGCGGGCAGGAAGCTCCCTAGAGTGCGGGCCGCCAACCAGCTGGCGGGTGGGCGTGCAGCCCCCCCCCACGCACTATCCATGTATAGGACGACCCCAGTTTTTGGACATGATTTTTGATTCAAAAAACCTCGTCTAATAAACGGAAACATACGGTAAGTAGTTGTTTTGTAACAAAGCACCAAGGATTTTCAAGATTCAATTGTTTAATGAGCAGCTCCCCGCTCCCCCAAATTAGCCTTTTGTTGTTGTTTTAGGGGGGATGTTAGAAATGGTATGTTTTAATGAGGTGACTTGTTCTGGGACTAGAAGGAAATTTCTGGGCTGAGATGCACTCAGGGGTTCTTCATGCAATGTCTGCCCCTCTTTCTAAGTCACTATTTGGCGCTTGGTGCTAGCTGAAGGACCTTGGAATTCTAGGTAAAACGAATGCCAATTCCAGAAGCTTGACGTTTACCCATCCCAGGTCTGGCAGTGACTTCCCAATGTTCCATGCAGTGGACTTTCCCAGCCCTTCCCAGAGATGACAAGGAATGAACCCAGCACCTTCTGCATGCAAAAAGACCGAGCTTTGGCCCATTTTAAATTTAAATAGGTTACCCAAGCCACAGGAAAAAAGGAGCGAGGTCACACATTTGGGGGTGGCGTGAGAGTTTCTGCATGTTGCACCCTCCCGGTGCACTTCCACATCCCCATAGGTCCTCAGAGCAGCTTGTGTGTTGATCCGTGTCAAATGAGCAAAACAAACAAAAACCAAGCAGATCTGAAACTTCTGGCCCTGCCAAATATATTTCTCTTGGTTCTGGAAGCTCAATGAGGGAAAGCAAAGGACAGGGAAAGGGAAGAGCCAGAAAAGAGCTGGCATTGGGCCAAACTTTCTGATTAGGTTTTGCTTAAAGATTTGAACAAGGGATTTCAAGGGAATCTGGGTCAGGAAAATCAAGGATCAGTATGCATGTCGTTCAGTTATGAAAGGGATGCCATGGATTTAGGCACCGCATATGAATCACATAATTTTGCTTCAAATACACAGACTTACAGTAATTGTCAAATTAATTTACAATACAGTAACCCTAGGTTGTGCGTTCAGTGTTGTACTATGGACACACACACACACACACACACAAACAAAATAACTAGGAAGGGTTTAATAAAAGGTCCTAAGTATGCACTTTTTATTTACATTGGCTGACATTCAATCATACCTTTAGAGCATGTTTTCCTACACACACACACACACACACACACACACACACACACAGTACAGTGGTACCTTGGTTCTCAAACTCAATCTGTTCAACTTCCAAAATGTTCAGAAACCAAGGCGCAACTTCTGATTGGCTGATTGGCCCTGGAAACACTGCCAGGGTTCGGCCTCCAAAAAATGTTCGCAAACCGGAACACTTACTTCCAGGTTTGTGGTGTTTGGGAGCCAATTTGTTCATCAACTAAGCTGTTCGGGAACAAAGGTACCACTGTACATTAAAACCATGTCAAATGAGTCACATAACAAAGCACATAAACAATATGATTTAACAATAAAACCAGAGAACATGACATGGCAGCAAAATATAACATTTCAATCAACACAACATAGAATCACTTGCCCAATCTCACCATCTATTTTACATAAGCACTATAACCATTCCTTACCGCAAGCATGATATCGAGCAACCACTCATACATAAGCCACTCACACTCGGCAATATTACAACCCCATCTACAAAGGACTGCTGCCAAGCACACACACATAAGGCACTCACCTCATCTCTGAAACACTAATGAAATCGTGCTCTACGTCCGTTGAACTATATAATAATCCTCTTCCATCTCTCATCGGAGAAGGCCCAGATCTGTACTACAACATGCTCTCACCCAGGAGGGTAGAGAAATAATTGCACCTACTCACACACTACTAACTACAGGCAACTCCTGATTTGTGCGGGTGTTGCATTCTGGGTCATCGAGTGTGACAGCAGAGCACCCATAAACCCATTATTCCCCCTTTATGTCCTGATTGCACCCCCTCCCTTTCTTCCTCTTTTCCGGCCACTTCTGGTTCACTGCAATGCATGTGTCATGAACATATCAAATGTCCGTAAATCAGTCATTACTTGTACATGATCATAACATGCATAGTACAGTCGTACCTTGGAAGTCGAATGGAATCCGTTCTGGAACTTCCAAAATGTTCAGAAACCAAAGCGCAGCTTCTCATTGGCTGCAGGAAGCTTCTGCAGCCAATCGGAAGCCGCAGAAGCCCCGTCGGATGTTCGGCTTCCAAAAATAGTTCGCAAAGTGGAACAGTCACTTCCGGGTTCGTGGCGTTTGGGAAAACTAAGCTATTCGAAAACCAAGGTACGACTGTACTGCACAACCTCAGCAACTGATGAACAATCAGCACTGGCAGCCAACTCATCACCTCGGCCTCATTCTCAAGGTGGCCCTGAAGGTCAACATGAACTCAACTGAATCACTTCCCACTAACACACTGGTCCCACCCTATATATGTAATACAGTGGTACCTCGGTCTACGAACAGCCCTGTTAACGAACTATTCAGTAAATGAACTCCGCAAAACCAGAAGTATATGTTCTGGCTAGCAAACTTTGCCTCGGTCTAAGAACAGAAGCCAAATGGTGGAAGGGCACCGGCGGCGGGAGGCCTCAGTAGGGAAAGCGCGCCTCGCTTTAAGAACGCTTTGGTTTAAGAACGGACTTCCAGAATGGATTAAGTTTGTAAACCGAGGTACCACTGTATCTGTTGTTTTGTGGCCATCAACGCTTTGATTGGAATATATAGATGCAATTCATGGGGCTTTATTGCTAAGCACTGTGGTATCTGCTAAGGCCTGTTGGGAATTCTTTTTCAATATTCCTCATGTGACTCCACTTAATACTGACTTTAAGTAGTAGCAGCAGTAGTAATTACCTAAAACTCATCTAGGGATTTATTTATTTTTAATTCTCTTTATACTCTTTTAGTTAAAGATGTGATTTGTGAGAACTGCTCCCAAGTCCAGATGGAAGTTGGCAGTAGCAATGGATGCATATGTCTATTTTGGTTTCTCACTTTTGAAAACTTAAGTTCTATATCTGTTTGTTATTTTTGCTGTGTGTGGTGGTGGTGGTGGGATGTCCTCAGGAAATTTTGTCGGTATTGTAGTGCCAATTTCTCCTACTGTACACATTTTTGTATGCAATTTTGCCTAATCTGCACATTTTTGCAAAACACGTTTTCCTAATAGAATGCTTTTGGTATGCTATTTTCACTAATATACACATTTATATGCATACTTTACACTAGGGTATGCATTTTTGTACACATTACTTGGCTGGAGAACTGCAATACAAAATTCAGAGGAATGTGTTTCAGTTTTCCTATTGCTTCAGAAACTGTGAATTAGCTTTCTTTCTCCAAATGATCTTCTCCTTATCAGTTAGTACAGATGTACTAATTTGCCTCAAACATTCTCTGTTATGTACTCACTTTATGTTGCCCCTTGCCTTATGTTTGTTCCATTACTATCACCATAAAACATGATTTATTTGTTATGAAAAAAATTCAAAAGAAAGGAATCACTAGTTAGCAGTAATGGGAGGTTTCTGTTAACAATGATACCTCTGAGAGCATTTGAATCCGAAGGGTGCAAAACTATATGAACTGAAGAATTGCTTTTATGAGTGCCATAAATAAGAAATTCCTCTAAGGAACAAGGCCTCTCCACGTTACAGAATCTTCAAAGATCTGTTATTGACCCTGTTGCAAAGCTCTTGCAAGCTAAACACACACAAGGCCTTTCTCAGCAGCTGATAACAAAACAGATTCCATGGGTACCACCCTGATGACCTTGTTTACATCTGTGTTTCCCTCCCAGATGTGATTGGCAGTTTATGCATAAGCTGATATATCTAGCAGCTGCCACAGAATGATTAATCTGAACAGCCTACCAAGTCGCAGGCAATTCCTAAAGATCAGGAACGAGCAGAAAGTGAAATACGATTAAATGCAAGTGTCTTTCCCCGAGTGATAGAAACACAATATCATTCATTTTTATAGAGACACTGAAATTTGCTGTAATGGAGATTCTGGGTTCTGTTTGACTGATGTTGCCGGTCCATCCATTTTATTTGTTTCTGCAGTAGGGCATTCTAAATATCCAGAAAATATTACAACAAAGTATTTCAAGTTGGCCTTGGGAAGGTCCTTTCCTCCTCCTCCTCTTCCTCCTCCTTCTCAAGCATTTTATGAGCTGAAATGCAAGTGAATAGGAGAAATGTGCTTCTTCCAATGAATGGAAGCTTCTTCAGTTCAAGGAAGGACCTTCCTCTGATGGAGGATGCTTCTCTGGATCCAACTCAATTGACGAAATTCAGCCTTCAACCAACCTGATGCCTTCCAAATGTTGTGGATCACAATTCCCATCAGCTCCAGCTAGCATGTAGTCCAAACAAACCAGGTCAGGGAAAGGTTGATGCAATGAGTAAAGAAATCCAAGATTAGGGTTGATTCATACAACACTCTTTTGTTGTTCTTCCATTGAAGTGCACTCCCTTGTCCCCAAGGAAGGAGACACCCTCTCATTGGTCGTTATAGTTTTTTGGCAGTCCAAACAACACTGCCTTGCTGTTTCCATTTCCATCATGGCAAATATGCAGATAAAGGCTGCTATCTGAATGCACTTCCCCTAGACATACTACAAAGGTGATAGCAACCGGCGATGAGGACGATGTCACACACAGACCTCCCAGCAGCAGAATTGTTGCAGCTTACCAGGAGGAATAGAGGATGGGGAGAGACAGCAGGGATACTGATGCTGTGTGGGTACACCGGGGGAGACGATCCCTGCCTCTTCCTATCAGCCATTACTCCAGAGAAGGATAGCTTTGTGCATTTGACAAATCTCTTCTATGAATAGAAGCACTTTCAGGTAGGGAAGTCCAAGACACATTTCAGATCCCAAGGACCATTGAGCTTTTGAATCAGTTCAGTCTAGTGCTCTCAGGTCTCATACTGATTTGTGTCAATATTTCAGTTCTATGGTTATTGCTATTTTATATATTATATAAATCAAATGTATTTATTTATTTATTTATTTATTTACTTACTTACTTACTTACTTACTTATTTACAAGTCACAGCAACAGTTTCATTTCATTTCCCTGTTCAACCAATTTCGCCGATAAGGCCCTCCAGATCCAAGAGATTTCAAAAAGATGTATGTGGGCACTAATTCGTTATTTTAATTATATCGTGTGCAGACCAGCTAGTAATCTGACATGACAGCAAAATGTGCGGTTCCTTCAATAAGCACTAATAAACAGATTCTACATTTATTGCAACTAGGAAGCATTAAATAGCATGCCTTCTGTCTCCTAGAGATTTGTTTTTCATTAACATCTATAATCAAAAATTCTATAGCTTGCTCGAGATAGGAACCAGCTCTGAGCGTTTTAGCAAGATTAATTAATTAATTGCTGCGTTTATATCCCACCGTTTTCTCCAAGGAGCTCCAAGTGACACGCATGGTCTCTCCCCTCATTTAATCACCACAACAGCCCTGTGATGTGGGTTAGGCTGAGAGGAAGTGACTGGCCCAAGGTCACTCAGTGAGCTTCACTGCTGAGTGGGATTCGAACTCTATTCTCTGAGGTCATAGTCCAACATTCTAACCACTACACCACACTGGCTCTCTCTTCTCACAGGAATAGAATTGTTGGATCAGGCCAAAGGCCCATCTAGTTCAACATCCTGGTCTCCCAGTGCCCACCTAGATGCCTGTGCGAAGTCCACAAGCAGGACATGAGCAGAACAGCACTTTCCCCACTTGAGTTTCCCGGCAACTGGTATTTCGACAGAGGTTTACTGCTGCCAACATTGGAGGTAATAGAGAACCATCATAGCTAGTAGCCACTGACAGCTTCCTTTTAAAGCCATCCATATTGATAGTAGTAGTAGTAGTAATTTATTATTTATACCCCGCCCATCTGACTGGGTTTCCTCAGCCACTCTGGGCAGCTCCCAATCAAACATTAAAAACACAATACAGCATTAAACATTAAAAACTTCCCTAAACAGGGCCGCCTTCAGATGTCTTTTATAAGTAGGATAGTTGCCTATTTCCTTGACATCTGAAGGGAGGGCGTTTCCACAGGGCGGGCGTCACTCCCAAGAAGTCCCTCTGTCTGGTTCCCTGTAACCTCACTTCTCGCAGTGAGGGAACTGCTAGAAGGCCCTCGGAGCTGGACCTCAGTGTCTGGGCTGAACGATGTGGGTGGAGACACTCCTTCAGGTATCCTGGGCTGAGGCTGTTTAGGGCATTAAAGGTCAGTGCCAACACTTTGAATTGTGCTCGGAAACGTACTAGGAGCCAATGCAGGTCTTTCAGGACTGGTGTTATGTGGTCTCGGCGGCTGCTCCCACTCTAGCTGCCACATTCTGGATTAGTTGCAGTTTCTGAGTCACCTTCAAGGGAGCCCCACGTAGAGTGCATTGTAGTAGTCCAAGCGGGAGATAACTAGAGCATGCACCACTCTGGTGAGACAGTCTGTGGGCAGGTAGATAGAGCTGGTAGACAGCCGCCCTGGACACAGAATTAATCTGCACCTCCATGGACAGTTGTGAGTCCAAAATGACTCCCAGGCTGCGCACCTGCCTCCTTCAGGGGCACAGTTACCCCATTCATATTGATACCCATCATTACATCTTGCAGGAGCGAATTTCACAGTTTAACTACAGTGGTACCTTGGGTTACAGACGCTTCAGGTTACAGATTCCGCTAACCCAGAAATAGTACCTCGGGTTTAAGAACTTTGCTTCAGGATGAGAACAGAAAATTGTTTGGCGGTGGTGCAGCAGCAGCGGGAGGGCCCCATTAGCTAAAGTGGTACCTCAGGTTAAGAACAGTTTCAGGTTAAGAATGGACCTCCAGAACGAATTAAGTTCTTAACCCGAGGTACCACTGTATGTTTACTTCTTGTATCCTGTTCTTTAACTGACTAGTGGTCCATGAGGGCCTCTTCTCTTATTCTGTGACTGCTAAGCCTAATCAAGTGTCTTTGGTGATGGACTTTATCAAAAGCTTCTTTTGAAATAGCACCGTGTTGACTGCAAGACTCTTATTTATATGCTTCTTGACATACTCATTCTAAATGGTTCTTGAGAATCCATGCTGGTTCTGCATCAGCTAGGCTTGTTCTATATATTTGGCAATTCTGTTTTTAATAATCTTTCCACCAGTTCTACAGAAACAGGTGTTAAGCTAACTTTCTGCTGAATGGCTGAATACTCCGCGTTCTTACTGCAGTTAACCAAAGTATAATGACATCATGAAAAACCATGTTTTATCTTGCAGCTAAGACAGCTTGCACAAGCAAGCAGAAGCAACATGAGGCTCCAACGCATAAAGACTGGATGTCTAAAGCATGGGACATTATTATGATAAAGTACGAGCTGACTTTATAGGCTTTGTGGGGCTAAAATTTGGGATAACAACCCTTCTGTGCTATAAACATAGTTCTTATTCTTGGTATATATCAGTTCCCCATCTTGGAATGTGGAAGTTCCTTAACACTATAAATCTATTTCCTTAAACTGATGGGGAAAGCAGAAGTTCTCCTAAGACCCTTTGAGAAGACATACAGTATTTCCTCCATCTCACACGGCTTCTGACAAATCTTCATTCTCTGGCTGATTGAAGATTTTATTAATCATTTCTATCCAGTGATGTAGATTAATCAATGAGCTGTTTTACAGCTTGTATTTCTTGTGGTTCCTTTTTGTTTTAGTTTTTTTAATTGAAATCTTCAATAAAGAGGAGAAAGAGAGAGAAGGGGAGATGTGTGAGACCTAGGTTCGGTGCAGTTTATTCCAGTCAAGATAAATCCTGGTACATCATAGAATTCAGCCCTTAATTTGACTGCATTTATAAATTAAGGGAGGAACTGCCCTCAACATTCTATTGGAAATTTGACTCAAAGCCATTAATAAGATTATACAGTGCAGCTCTGTAGCCCAATGTCTCTATTAATGTATTTAATTATATTTATGGTGCTTGCATATATAAACCATAAATTAAATTATTTATATCTTCACGCATCATCTAACATGAAATTATATTTTCAAATTCCCTTGATTATGCGCACCAGGGAATTAAACCGGTTGTGCTTGCAATACAAATGCAACATTACTCTTGCTAAATTCAGGGGAATCGATGCCAAAAAAAATGGAGCAACAAATCCTTTTTATCAACTTGCATTATTTTTTCCGGTGAGCTGTATTTTTCTCAGTATATTCAGACACGTAATTTTAAAAAGGTAGCTAAATGCTGTCAAATTCATTCCTCTGATTGCATTGTGGCTGAGATCTCAACTCAAAATGCTAATCTCTCTAAGTCCTTCATTATTGTACATTTTAATGTTGAAATATGGAGTCTCCTGAATTCACCAATTAGTTTCCATTCAATTACCAAGTGCTAAACTGGGGAAAAACTGGAAACAGAGGCGCTGGACACTGCAGGACTAAATGTTGCTTGGTCAGAGGCTGTAAGGTTTTTATTGAGTATGAAATTAATTCATGGTGCATTTGATACCCAATCCAGAAATTAAGATTTCTCCTCAATGGCTTTTATTACCTTAAAACTTAAAGGTAATAAGGCTTAATTAAGGCATAAAAAGACTATTTCACGCAGTGCCAGGGCAATCATACTACCGTACTTTACGACAATGCGTTTTACTATTATTTAATGGACTGTTGAGCAAAGAGACTTGTATATATGGCTCATGCAGCGCCAAACACAACACAGAATGCTAAGAAATAAATAAATAAAATTCTCAGTGAAGCGCAGCCACCAGGCTGGATAAAGTATAGAAATGGTTGCACTATGCTTTTAATTTAATAGCCAAAAGTACAAGTAAGGTGAAAGAGAAAGGGGGCAGTGGATTTCCTGTTCAAGAGAAGTGAGAAGAAGATTAGCGATGCAGAAAAAAAGGGGGGGTAGGGAATCCTGTGATGTTGTGGAACTGTTTTGTGACAGTTCCAGCCAGCAGAGGCGGCTCTAAGGGAATGCAACTGGTATGGTCACACTGCGTGCAGTTTCTGGGGCCCTGAAGCAGGTACCACCACTATTATGTCCAATGGAAAGTGAGAGGCAGGAGGCACCGGATATTGGCAGAGATCAAAAAATAGTGTAGACTCACACATGTTGGCCAGCTTCTGAATAATAATAATAATAATAATAATAATAATAATAATAATAGCCAGGCCTCCCCAGCCACTCTGGGTGGCTCCCAACAACATATTAAAAACACGCTAAAACATCAAACATTAGAAATGTCCCTAAACAGGGCTGCCTTCAGATGTCTTCTAAAAGTCAAAGATAGTTGTCTATTTCCTTGACATCTGACGGGAAGGCGTTCCACAGGGTGGGCACCACTACCAAGAAGGCCCTCTGCAACCTCACATTTTGCAGTGAGGGAACCGCCAGAAGGCCCTCGGAGCTGGACCTCAGTGTCTGGGCTGAACAATGGGAGTGGAGATGCTCCTTCAGGTATACTGGGCTGAGGCCATTTAAGGCTTTAAAGGTCAGCACCAAAACTTTGAATAGTGCTCGGAAACGTACTGGGAGCCAATGGATATCTTTCAGGACCGGTGTTATATGATCTCTTTTGACTTGAAATGTCCATTTTGGGCTTCTCAGAAGTATGTAAAGGCAAGAAGTGTGGGGGGGTGGGGGTGGGGAGCAGCGGCCGACCATCTTGTTTGCTGATGGCGGAACCACATCATTCCTATGCAGCCAATTTTGAGGGAGACACATGAGTTAGTGAATGACATAGCTGCACTTCTGAATTTGCCACTACACTACAGCTGCCAACATTGGGATTACCCACGTCTTGTTTCACGCTTCTTGTTTCTCAGTCTCATTTTGGCTAGTTAACTGTCATCATAACCCAGCACCCGAGGGTTGCTGTTTGTGTGAATGATGATGAATTATAATTATTCTGCTTGCCCATATGTAGTCTTCCGCCACAAGCCGCCATTGCGCGAGCAGTGTGGTTGAGCAAAATGGAGGGGTAGAGAAATGCTTAATTTCTGCTGGACATATGTTTTCCTTTGGGGGATATCTGCTTCTAGAATTTTACAACAAGTCTTGAGGCACAGTACCTTGAAGACTAGCACATTTATGAACGGCTCTGTTTTTAAGGTGCTGTAAAACATAAATGTGCTGTTTTCGCTGCAAGATCCTTACATGGCTAGCTCTCTGGAATTTTACAGTTCTTTTTTTAAAAAAAGTACTGATTTTCAGTTACAAATGAATTATATATTTTTAAAGGAGAAAAGGAAGAGACTAATGTCAACAATAACAAGTCAGAGTATGGAGCCATCATACACACAAAAAGGGAAAAGTTTTGTTTTTTTAGTTCATCAGCCATGTTGTATATCTAGTCATAAGACAAGTGGAAGAAAGCCGCAAAATGTACCCAATGGAAGTGTGTATGCATCACGGAGTTATCATTGCTGCTTTGGGTTTGTTTTGTCTTGTTCCAAAGGAAAAACTACTTATCTAGATTGCTTTACAGCAGCTAAAAACTTCTCCAGTGTCCCATATACAGCTCACTTGGAAAAAAGGAAAAGGAAAAAGAAAAGCAGGCAGCATCGAAAACAAATTTCACTGCATAATTTAATAGCAGGGAGGGGTATTCCTCCCCCCCACCCTCTGCAGTTCAGATAGAATAAAAATACTGTTTAAGCATCCTAGTTAGATATGCAAAATGTTCTTCTCCTAAGGCTTTCTCGTTAACAGTTTGCTGGCTGATGATGCTTGCCCTGATTCCTGAACAGATAGGTAGCCGTGTTGGTCTGCCATAGTCAAAACAAAAAAATTTTTTTTCCTTCCAGTAGCACCTTAATCAGAACTTAGTTGGTCTTTAAGGTGCTACTGGAAGGAAAAATTTTTTTTTTGTTCTGATTCCTGAACACAGCCTACCCTTCATGAGTGGGAACTGGAGGAAAGAGTTTGATGTTGGAGTTTGGAATGTAGCCCACAACGGAGATAGAAATTTGAGTTTTGGAGCTGGCTGGCGAGAAGCAGCCTTGGGGAAAACTAAAAAGCTGTGCATTGTTGTTTGTTTGTGGTGCAGTGGCGGGAGGAACTGATGGTGTTAATGCTGTCACTGTCTGCCTTGATATCTGGCTGCTTCCTTTGTTCAATGTACAAATATAGGAAACTGAAAAGCAGGGAGGGGGAACTGCTGGTGTCTGGGCCAGACTTGGACCACTGAGCCTTTTGATCCAGCCCATGTTCTCACCTCTATTGACTTTCTTCCCCTCTCTCTCTCTCCTCCTTGAGATGTACCTGGATTCTGGACCCCAACAAACACCTTGAAGCTTCTGCCTTCTTTTTTCCTGAAGGAATGATCAGGCATGCATAGGGATGAGTGATTCTGTCATTTGACCTTCATTTCACATTTTTCCACATTGCCACATCAGTTTTCAAATATATATATATATTTTTAAGTCCTCATCAGAATTCATCAGGATAAGAAAAGGTTATTCTTATATGCCACAGCCTCAGCCAGACTATTACTTGCTAGGAACTGGAAGGGAGATACTATCCCCACAAAAGAAGATTGGATAAGTAAATTATGCGAATTTGTAGGATTTGCCAAACTAACGGCAGCCATGAGACACCAGTCCAACCAGAATTTAAGGAAGGAATGGCAATGCTTTGAGGATTATATGAAAAAACACTGTTCTAAAGAGAACATGTTGATATGCATAGATTAAGTATGTAAAGTTGATCTAAACTAGGGTAAAATTAACAATGGGGATATAACAATTAAGGGACGCAGGTGGCGCTGTGGTCTAAACCACTGAGCCTAGGACTTGCCAATCAGAAGGTTGGCAGTTCGAACCCCGCAACAGGGTGAGCTCCCGTTGCTCGGTCCCGGCTCCTGCCAACCTAGCAGTTTGAAAGCATGTCTTTTTTAAAAAAATAATAATAATATTTATTAAAGTTTTAAAGGTTACAGAAAGAAAAAAGAGAAAACACCAAATTACACAAAAACAAGACAACACATCACAATAATAAAAAAAGAAAAAAAGAAAAAAAGAAAAAACAGATAAATAGAAACAATTAAAAAAACCCACAACCAACCTTCCCATAACTTATCTTTCATTTGCTTGTTTCCTTGACCTCCTCACACCTCCCTTTTTTGTATTCTAGTTCGGTTAGCTATTTCAGCAAATCCTTTCCATCTTTCCCAGTTTTTGTCCTATAATTTATCTTAATATAATGTAACTTTTCTTTCCCTCCTTCCACCAATTAACAGTCTATTTTTTCTTAATCCTTTATAACATTTCTGCTAAAACCATGTAACTTCATTCCAACATCCTTCTAAGATTCCTTAATTTTACAGTGTTTCTGTAAATAAACTTTAAATTTCTTCCAATCTTCTTCCACCGACTCTTCTCCCTGGTCTCGGATTCTGCCAGTCATTTCCGCCAGTTTCATGTAGTCCATCACCTTCATCTGCCATTCTTCCCTGGTGGGTAGATCTTGTGTCTTCCAGTACTTTGCAATAAGAATTCTTGCTGCTGTTGTAGCATACATAAAGAAAGTTCTATCCTTCTTTGGCACGATTTGGCCGACCATGCCTAGGAGAAAGGCCTCTGGTTTCTTCAGGAAGGTATATTTGAATACCTTTTTCATTTCATTATAGATCATCTCCCAGAAAGTCTTAATCCTTGGGCATGTCCACCAAAGGTGAAAGAATGTACCTTCAGTCTCTTTACATTTCCAACATTTATTATCGGGCAAATGATAAGTTTTTGCGAGCTTGACTGGTGTCATGTACCACCTGTAAATCATTTTCATTATATTCTCTCTTAAGGCATTACATGCCATGAACTTCATACCTGTGGTCCATAACTGTTCCCAGTCAGCCATCATAATATTATGTCCAACATCTTGTTTGAAAGCATGTCAGCGTGCAAGTAGATAAATTTAATACTGCTCCAGTGGGAAGGTAAACAGCGTTTCCATGCGCTGTTCTGGTTCACCAGAAGCGGCTTAGTCATGCTGGCCACATGACCCAGAAGCTGTCTGCGGACAAACGTCGGCTCCCTCGGCCAGTAAAGCGAGATGAGCGCCACAACCCCAGAGTCGTCCACAACTGGATTTAACGGTCAGGGGTCCCTTTACCTTTACTATATAACGATTAATATAAAGACACAATATCAACAAGATCTTATAGTATAAAGGATGTCGGGGTGTGGCGGAGGGAAGCCACACGGGTGTAAATTATAGTTTTTTTATTCTGGTGTATACAGGTTTACGTTTGTGAAGTATGGTACATAAAGTGTAATTATGTTTTTTTCTTTTTTGAACAATAAAAAACAATATTGTTGCAAAAAATAAAAAATTAAAAGTAATTCAACAGCATTTTAGGCCACATTTCTGTGAATATACACATTTTTGCCTAATATACACATAATGTACACACATATACACGTGAGCGATTTCCCCCTAATATAATACATGTTTGTATTTTCACAAATATATGTGTGCCCATGCATGCTTTTCCCTAGCACAGGCATGTCCAACCAGTCAATCGCGATCTACTGGTTGATCGTGGGGCGTTGCTGGTTGACGTGGGGTGTTCTCAACCAACCCACCCCCCCTCAAAAAAAGCTCAACAACTCTGGTCAATCATCCAATGACAATGGGTAGATCACTGGCAGTTATTTTATACTGGGAATAGATCGCAGTCTGAGTGTGCCTGCCTAGCATATGCATTTTTGTAACATTACATAGCTGGAGAACTAAACTACAAAATTCAGAGAAATATGATTTTTGAAAGATGGCTGTGTTTTCATTGACATATTGTTTCAGGAATGTTCCCGCTATCTTTTCTTCTTAACTTCATGAGTACTAGAAGCATGCCTCAAAATCTTACCTGAGATTCTCAAGGGAGGCAGGGAGCATGAAACAGCACCTACCTCAGTTGGTTAGAGCGTGGTGCTGATAATGCCAAGGTCGTGGGTTTGATCCCCGTATGGGGCAGCTGCATATTCCTGTTTTGCAGGGGGTTGGACTAGATGATCCTCAGGGTCCCTTCCAGCTCTACAGTTGTATGATTCTATATTCACAACTAACAGTTAGCCCTTGCTGGGTTTAACTGCAAGATGTAAACAGATGGTGTACCTACTTGGTCAAAACAGAGCAGAATATGACAATGATTACACTCCTAATGGGCAGCTACAGAGGAAAAACGATTGTAGTGCAAAGAGAAAATGAGATGCGCACACAGACAAAAACAGGAAACCTTTCAAAAGCATCATGATCTGTTTGTTACACGTTCAAAGTAAAAGTCAGCAACAAATAAGCAGACTAGATTTTATGTGGATTTGATGGGCTTAGAAGATTGCTAGTGCTTTTGTCTTTCTGTTTTCCTGTTTTGGATCTATTCCCGAAAAAGTAATGACCATAGGTTTTCACCAAGCGCTGCCTGTTTAGAGGTGTCTGAAAATGACTAGGGGGGCCCATCTAGAGTATTGCTGTCACTGAGTCACACTTTGACATTTCGTGACATCTCGTTCCTAAATGGGAAACAGGAGAAGAAATTGAAAGCAGAGCATTTCCTTTTCTCCTGCGATCATTTCTACAGCATGAGATGCCCACAAGGAGACGACTAACCTGGTTGTACACTCCATGGACATTGAACTGCAAACCATCCCATGTATCAGGGTTTCTTGGCAGCGAAGGAAAAGGGCTCTCTGCACTAAAGCTGTGCACCTGTGTTTGGGTGAGACCTAGATAGTCATACCTTGGAAGTTGAACGGAATCCATTCTGGAAGTCCGTTCAATTTCCAAAACATTTGAAAACCAAAGCGTGGCCAATCGGAAGCCGCAGAAGCCCCGATGGACGTTCGGCTTCCAAAAACCATTCGAAAACCGGAACACTCACTTCCGGGTTTCGACTGTTTGAGAGCTGATTTGTTCAGGAGCCAAGGAGTTCGAGATCCAAGGTATGACTGTACACTAAATTGGCAACACTTTGTAGGGATGGGGGAAATGTAGCCCTTCAGAGGTTATTGGATCCCATCATTAGCCTCAGCTAGTCACTGGGCAATAATTTTTTACTTTTTGAATGTTGTCTAGATTTCTACAACTGATTTAGGGTATTTTTGCACTGCTGAATCAGGAAATGGCATCCGTTTCTCTCCATCAGGTCAGGTTTACTGTAAACTGAATGGTGGGCATTGATAAAGGTAAGTACACATAATTTGCATGTTGCTTCACCATTTTTCAAACTTCAGGGCTTGAACTTCCATTTCTTGGAACTCCTGGAATGCTCAGCAGCAGGGAGGTCTCTCTTCAGAGTCCAACAGTAGTCAGCCATCATGACTGTGTCCCAGCGACCCTGATACCTGGTCTCCATCTCTTTCATGTCCTGATGGAATCTCTCTCCCTGCTCGTCACTCATTGAACCCAGGTTCTCAGGAAACCGGTCCATATGTGAAAATAGATAGTGCATCTTGACGCTCATGTTGCAGCCCAGGTTTCTGAAAGCAGTCAGCATGTTGTTGACAAGTTCTGCGTAGTTTCTGGCCTTATTGTTGCCAAGAAAGTTCTTCACTACCAGAACAAATGCCTTCCACGCTTCCAGTTCCACTTCGGTCATTGAGTTTCCGAACTCTGGATCTCTGATGAGCTGACGGATCTGAGGACCGTCAAAGATGCCAGATTTCAACTTCTCCATGGTCAATCCTGGAAAAGCCTGGCACAAGTAAGTGAAGCAGTCACCATCCTTGTCCAGAGCCTTGGTGAACTGCTTGATTAAGCCGAGCTTGATGTGCAGCGGTGGGAAGAGTATTCTGTCTCTGTCCACCAGAGGGTCGTTGATGACGTTCCTTTCTTTGCAAGGCACCAGTTCCTCCCGCACAGGCCAGTCCTTCTTCGTGTAATGCTGAGCACGGTCCCTACTATCCCACATGCACAGAAAACATGGGTACTTGGTGAAGCCAGACTGTTGTCCCAACAAAAAGTTCACCATCTTCAGGTCAACACAAATAAACCACTTATGCTGATCATAACCAATTTTCTCCAGCACATACTTCACCACTTCAGTGTGGTGTAGTGGTTAAGAGCGGTATACTCGTAATCTGGGGAACCGGGTTCGCGTCTCCGCTCCTCCACATGCAGCTGCTGGGTGACCTTGGGCCAGTCACACTTCTCTGAAGTCTCTCAGCCCCACTCACCTCACAGAGTGTTTGTTGTGGGGGAGGAAGGGAAAGGAGAATGTTAGCCGCCTTGAGACTCCTGAAGGGGAGTGAAAGGCGGGATATCAAATCCAAACTCTTCTTCTTCTTCTTCTTCTTCATAGTTCTCCTTCAGTGTACTCGAGTGAGCCAGGGGTATAAAGGCAAACTGGTTGCCGTTGTGTAGCAGAACACATTTCAGTGATCGCTTGCTGCTGTCAGTGAACAGTCTCCAATCGTTGGGTTTGTACTGTGGTACTCCAAGCTTGAGCAGAAGCTGCGCAATATCTGCACAGTACACCAAGTCCTTCAGATTCGTCCTAAATCAACTGAAAAAATGCAGACAACAAATTTGTTGTTGACCAGTGAACAGACTGGGATGATCTAAGTTGGGGGAAGTTGCACACAGCACCCATCAATGTGAGGAGAAGACAGCAAATGCTCCAAGGAGGAGAAAAAGACCACAAGGGGAAGGGCAGAGGGGGGGGAGGGAGGGAAGAAGACGAGACCCCCATTGGCTGAAACCATCATGCAGTTGCCAAGCTCCACACAACCCCAGCCTGCCTCACATAGTTCATACATCATAGAACTGTAGAGTTATGAGGGACCCTTAGGATCATCTAGTCCAACCCCAAAAGTCACGTATCCCAATTTTCATCAGTGGAATGTTGAAGGGTATGAGGGTACAAGACAGCAGATAAGTAGAGGCATCAGGCTGTGCTCAAGATAAGAACCAGCATGAAGGCCAAGAAGGGACTGACCAGCAAACCTACCCTACCCACGAGCAAGAGCTGAATCCTACACCTCATTGCACAGCCTCATGAGTCAGGATGTACTCAGAGGCATTTTGTTCTTTACCAACATTTCTTCTATCCAAAGTCTGAGCCCTGGTATTGAGAAAAGAATCAGGAAATGAGCTCTGGTGAATATTAAGTTCTGCATGTCTGGAAATAACTGGAGAGCTTTGACTCAGACAGGCATTAATTCTCCACTTCCTGATTTGAAAAAGTGCTACATTAGCAGGATCCATTAATCAGTAGTATCAAGGAGATTTCTCCATGTTTACTGGATGTGTTCTACTGCCTGGGAACCTGGAATGAGAAGAAGTTTCTGGAAGGCAATCATCTGTTTATTGTTTCGGGCAACGCCACACAGGGAGAATCATTTCCTGCTACCTGTAACAACAATATATATATATTGTTTTGGCAACAGAAGAGGTATTATGGTTTTGGGTATAGAGATAAAAACAGTTTTTATCTCTTTAATGCCATTAATTGCTCTGCTGTATGACCGATGATGAATACAGAGTATTGTTTCTATAAATAGGATCTGTGTGACCATGCTGTTCCTCCTCCCAGAACATGTCCACACAATATCAAAGAAAGTAAGCAACAGAGAACAAGGAGCAATAATCCTTCGTGCACAGAACGCTGGACTAGAGAGTGCGGACACAGTCAAAGAGATATGGTATTTGCTCTTTTAACAGAGGCCAGGCCTTGTGGGAGCTTGTCATTTTGTCAAAGGTGCCTGTAAGCCAAGAACAGTGTCAAAGTAAGAAGCTTTCATTAGCATGTAGTATCTATTGTGTGCAAAAATTCTGCTCCCCGCAAAATGACAGAATTAATGTTTGGCTAAGGAGCAGGCTACTAAGGATAGCAAAGTGCTGTTAATCAACATTTTTTAGCTTTGGGAGTTTGGTTTGGACTGCATAACCATCTAAGGTTGCCCTCCATCCTTAGAAAAATGGGATCTCCCCATTTTTGGACAAAAGTGTCCCCTGTCTCGTTTGGACTTCTTCCCGTATTTGAGCTTGGCCTGCCCAAAATGGCGGTTGCATCACTGTTGCTGCAGCTGATGAGGAACCTGGCCCAAAGCAAGCGACCATAGAGAGAAGAAGGAAGGAGCGACCTCCTCTGTCTCCCTCACCCCTTCCCTCCTTCCCTCTCGCTGGTGCTCCTCCTCAGCCACTGCCCACAAATCTAGCATGGGGCCAATCTGCCACCGCTTGGCCCCTTCCTCCACCCCAACCTGACCTCTCCTCCTCCTCCATGCTCAAGTTTCTTCCGACTTGATGTAGCCTGATGTTTTTGGACTACAACTCCCATAAACCCCAGCCAGAGTGATCAATGGCCAGGGATGATGAGATTTGTGGTCCAAAAGATCTGAAGGGCAGTGTTTTGGAGAAAGCTGGTTTACACACTCAGTGAAGGTGGCAAGTACAAGGGGACTCGCCAGGCTGTGACATGGAAACTCTCTTGACAAGTATTCTGGTTTTGCTCCTCTTTTTTTGCAATGAAACCAGAGCACCCAGCCTATGTGAAAGTGTCTCATCAGCAACAGATAATTTTAATGGAGTTTTCTGGAGAGGAGTCGTAGCTCAGTGGCCGAGCACATCTTTTTTTGTATGCAGGTCCCATGTTTAGTCTTCAGTGGAGAAGACCTCCGCCTGATACCTTAGGAAGCTTTTGTAAGTCAAAGTAGACAACGCTAGACCAGAAAAACCAATAATCTGACTCAAGATAATGCACCTTCATATGCTGTGTCTCATAAATCAAGCCTGAGTAATTATATTAGACCCTCAATAACATTTGCATAATTGATGTCATTTTTCTCATTTACTCCGCATGCAGCGAAACTGCACAGTTTGTCTTTCTCGGTTGCGGATCTTTGGTTTGTGACGTGCAGTAAACCAGCAGTGTGGAGTGTTGCCAGTTACAAAATGAGATCACGGTGAATGAAAAGCAGGGCAAAAGCAGGACAATAAGTATTCCAATCAGGCATAAGTGTTTTGTGGGTTGTTGTTTTGGGGTGGAGGGGTAGGATAGCGTAAAGAGAGGTCAATAAAAATGACAGCAACAAAATGTAGGTGCCGCGTCCTACCTGGAATAGAAATGTCAAATAAAATGGAGAAAGCAGGTGTCTTCATGATGAGGGTCCAAGTTTGTGAGGAGATGCCTCTGTGGAGATTAAGCATGTGAGAGAAACATAACTGGAGCTGAATATACAGGCCGGCCAGGGAACGAGTCAGCCTCCCACAGCAATCTTGAGGAAAATTGCCACCGTAGATCTTGAGCTGCTTGCCTCAAGCTCCCCAGAGCTTAAAGGACACATGGCAGCAAACACTGCAGTGCGGAAATGGTTTGTACACAATGCGTAACCAAACCATGATGGGGGGGGGCTCACTGTAGGTTAGATAACCACAAGGACCTAAGTACAGCGACATTACCCCTCAGATTATATCTCTCTCATATCACTTCTCCCACTGCAAATACAGTGTTCCCAGATGCCAGGGGATCAGGGAAATGTGATTTTCCCAGGGGGCCTAGTCCTGGTGCCAGGGAAAGAAATGGGAGTGGAGGGAAAGAGAGCAAGGGAGGGGAAAGGGAGACCTACTTCATGGCTGTGTTTGTTGTTTCTGTAGTAAACAGCCACAGTCAGTGGGTAACAGCTGGAGGGAAGAACAACTCATTCTTCCCCTTAATTCTTCTCTGGTTTATATTATAATCCAAGCCAGAGAAGAACTATGGAAGACATATTTTCTATTCAGAACATAAATGTGCATTACAGGAGTGCCCAATTCATATTCTGAATCTGAAAAATAGATCAACATCTGTAGTCAACAGATATAGAGACCTCTTAATCTACTGTACTACCCCAGAATCCAGGTGGGGGGGCATTTATTTCCTTTTTTGGGTAGAAATCACACACATCAGAAAGACGTCTTCTGGACCAAATAAAATGTTTTTGAAGAACACGTGGCGCAGTCCTCACAGACCAGTATCACCTTGCAGTATATTGCATAAAGGGGATAACAGATTTGAAAGTGTATTGATGTCACGGTCCATGTGGAAAGTATCATCCCATGTTTGCCTTCTAAGAGGCCTTTGCATTCCAAGCAATATTTTACACTTGGAGCTTCCTGGAGACAAGTCGTCCTCACAGGTCTTCCAGGGTGACTGAGAGGACTGTGCCACTTAAGTTAAGTGCTGGCAGGTTTGATTTGACTCTAAGCCTAGCTGGAATTAGAAGCTGTTGTTGATGCCAGTGAGCTGAGGCAAGGGTGTTTTGTCAACCTGTGCAATCGACTCCAAATTGCTTCCCAGCAGATCTCTAGAGGCCGAAGAAGAGCTCAGGCCAACTGCGATGGCTGCCACAACTGTCGACGAATGTGCTCGGATGGAGCCTCTCTCATGACAGTCCTGTCAAAAGATAACAACCAGCCCTGTTTGGCTATATATCCTTTAGGCACCGACAACCCTAATAGGTTGGTATGAAAAAGAAATGAAAAGCTCAGCTGTTCATAAAATGTCTGGTCAGCTTATAAACAAAATCAATCCAAACCAAGCAAGGAGAAAGTGATTGTGGGGAAGGGGGGGTTGACATCTGGAACTGCTGAGTTGCCCTGCCTGCACAACAGGCACAAATTTAACTCAGGCAGTTTATTTTCTCATTCAGTTCATTTCCATGCTGGGGAAAGCCGCATGCTGAATTTCTATGCATTATGCAGTTATTAAAGGCACATGAGTCCTGGAAGACACGAGAGAGAGAAAGGAAGCCGATTAGATAGCTATGCTTGGCATTAACTCGTTTTTTAAAATGCCAATTCAAGGTGAATTGATGGCTAGAATAACAGGCTGAATGATTTAATGAGCCCAGGCTATTGGCACACTGCCTTAAATATCTACCTTCAGGGTACAAATCAATCAATCAATCAATCAATCAATCATATGGGTAGGGAGATGCTCAGTCAAAACCACATTATTTGTCTGTGATGATCTTGGTTTCTTTATTGGCATGTGGTTTCATAAAGCCAGAACTACGCTGGGAAGCTGGGAAGATATGCCTCTTGTTTGGAATCATTTAAAAAGACAGTTTTCTGCCACAGAGATAGACTTTGGGTAATAAATGTGCCCAGGTAGCTTATATTTGCATTACATGAAATACAGGCTGTCCTTGACTTGAGAATGTCTGCTGGATGTGAGGTGAATATCATTCAGCGTCATGTACTGTGCAGCTCTGGGTCTTCCTTTCCCATACGCTGTTAAAGCGTTAAAAACTCCCCTAACTGGAGCGAGGAAGGCGTTCTGTTCTGGATTCAACTCAGGTGTGCAGTCTGATGGAACTACTGCAGTTGCCAGCAGAAAATTAAAACAACTTTGGCTCGGCTAATAAAAAGCTGTGGATATTAACGTGTTTCTTTCACGCTGTCAGAAGCATCAAATGTTCAACGTACTGTAGGCAGAGCATGTAGAGATGGGGTACAGAAAGACGGATGGTGCCGTGAGTTTGGTTTTATTATGCAAGAGGCATGTTTTAGGGTTCCCTCCCCCTCCCCTGGGGTTGCTTTGTGGTTTGGTAAACAGTAATTAGAAAGGGATGCAGGTTCATCTGTTACCTTTGCAAACAAGTTAACAGCACGATCAAAGTCCAAGAGCATCTGGGAGGATGAGCGAGTGGGCTATCCTGGCTAAGACAGCATAACTCCTATGCCAGTGGGGCTTACTTACACTGGCCTAAGTCTCAAGCAAGGGGGCATCTGAGGTGTATGGCAGGAGCAAAAGGGGTCAAGGAGGGACTTATGACCCGGCAGCCCTGCAGAACCTACACTAACAAAACGGATGGCGTAAGCCTAGCTCTGTTTTCCCTCTGCCACACAGGCTGGCTCAGCCGGCAGCAGCTCTGCTCCTGAATGGAGTTCAGAATAGGGGTAACTTAAACGGGCTTAACATAAGCTAGTGTTAAGTTCCACTAACTTGCTATACTTTGCATTGCTCTGTCAGACTGGTATCTGAGGGTACCAGAAATAAAAATGAATGGCAGTCTGAACAGGAACACACAGAAAAAGGAAGGGGGGGTAACTTAATGTAGCTCTATGTCCACTGACAACCTCAAGGGCAGGTTCAGATGCAAATGTGCACTTTCAAACTGGGTATTTTCAAATGACCACATTGCAGATTAATTAATTAATGCAAATTACTCATACTTTTCTTTTTGCATTAAAACGCGAGTGAGCACATTAAAATCAGAAGAAACGCTGGGATATCTCCGGGTTGACGATAGTAAAAACAACAACGTGCAAACTGCATTGAACTCACTTTAAAATGTAGTGTGTACACAGCTTCGCCTCATCTGAAAATTATTGGTTCAGGTGGCAGAAGAGACTCCTTGAGTGAAACACCTACAAGTCAAAGGAATAAAAATAACGGTGCCTTCCTGGCCTGTTTTTTTCAAGAACTGATGAACACTCGTGGAAGGCAATCATCATGACAGATTTTCATCCTATTGCTCCTCTGCTTTCATAGCTATGATATGGATGACTATAATAATACATTTTCTTTATCTTGCCTATCTGCCCGGCATACTAAATCCTTTGGAGGAATGATGGATGGCAGCCACTCGACAAGCTCTGGCAGTCGTTCAGGAACAGAGCTGGCCCGGCCACAATGTGTTGCCCCCAGATGAGGCTCTACACTCCACAGAAGGGGCATTGGAGAGAACCGGCCAATCTACTTCCCCCTCTCTGAAATCCAGAGCCACAAGCCACTCCACCCCTGAGTGCCAGCCTTCCAGCCCATCTGCTCTTCCTTCCTCCTCCTCTTCCAGCCAAATCATGCTGATGGAGCCGAACTACCCATGACAGCATACCTTTTTAATCTGTGATCTGTAGTAAGGATAATTGTGTGGACAGGCGGAGTCCCCCCCAACCCCAGGCGACTCCCGAGTGGAATAACGACTCAAGACGACGTGCTATGGGATTAAAATTGGCCACAACTTTATTAAAGTTTCAGATGTAGGGAGACCCTGGCTTAGGCATTGGGCGTTTATCCCTCCCAGTCCCCAGCCAGGGATCTGGGGAACATCAGGGTTATCCAGGATGAGTGGAATGGGCTGGCTCTGGAGAACATATGTTCAAGCAAAGAGCCCGCCCCCCGTTTCACCTCTGTTGCAGGGGAGAGCAATGACAACCTCTTGGCATATGGTCAATGCCTCCCCTCAAAACAACCCCTTTAACGGGGAACCCCGGGATCTCTGCCACAAGGGGGACATGGGTCACCGCTTCACGCCCCCCCCCCATTAAGGGAAGATAGACTAAAGGATGCCCAATGCCTGAAACTGCCAAAGTTGTGACGTTTTGCTATAGGGAGGGAAAACCTGCCAATCCAGGGAAATTCCTTTCCAGCCCTTCAACAGCAACCATGATGTAGCAGCGCCCGCGTACCTGTGGAGAAGAGGTTAACCTGCAAAGGAAGGCTTAACGTTAATCAAAATTTTATTACTTATACCCTGTCCATCTGGTTGGGCCTCCCTAGCCACTCTGGGCAGCTCCCAAGAGAATATTAAAAATAGAATCAAACATTAAATACTTCCCTAAACAGGGCTGCCTTCAGATGTCTTCTCAGCGTCAGATAGTTGTTTATTTCCTTGACATCTGATGGGGGGGCATTCCACAGGGGGGGCGCCACTACGAAGAAGGCCCTCTGCCTGTTTCCCTGTAGCTTCACTTCTCACAGTGAGGGAACTGCCAGAAGACCCTCGGAGCTGGACCTCAGTGTCCGGGCAGAACGATGGGGGTGAAGACGCTCCTTCAGGTATACTGGGCTGAGGCCGTTTAGGGCTTCAAAGGTCAGCATCAACACTTTGAATTGTGCTCAGAAACTTTCCTCATAAGATCCCAGGGTTGTTCATAGAATAAAATACAGGATAAAAACAAAGTAAAACAAAACAGCAAAACAATAACCTCCCTCTTCCCACAAGACACATTTAATAGGCTGTAGAATATTAATCAGCCAAAGACCTGGTTGAAAAGGAATGTTTTTGCCTGGCACCTAAAAATATATAATGAATGTGCCAGGTGAACCTCTCTGGGTAGAGCGTTTCACAAATGATGTAGATGTATCTGCACACACATGACATTAAACAGTTTCACATGCAAGCCCTGATCGGCATCATGTGTGTGACTCCTGCTGCTGCCCTGATGACAATCCTCCCCCCACCTTCTCATTGAAAGTCTACTCAATATTGATCCAGAGTAGATTCCAATGTATAGTTAGCAGAGTAGAAACTTAAAACACGTTGCAGAATTCCCAAAAAATAGACCAGAGGCAATTGTATTTCATCCAGCAGAGCTTTACTGCTACTGAAGGTAAAGGAGCATAATGGTCACAAATCCAATACAATCAGGATTGACACTGCTCGTAAGAAATCCAGTTGCAGCAGACTTAACTTAAACTTACAGTACCTTATAATAAGTCTAAATCTTAACACTATATACAGAACACCGCACCAGAAGGAAAAGAGATAGAAAAAGAAAGAGTGAAAACCAGGCTCCTTCTGGCCTTACTTTTATAGTCAGCATGACCTTGACAGACAGAGATAACAGAACTGGTTTAAACCAGCTGTACTCAGCTTCTCTGAAGCTATAACCCAATCATGAACCTTCTGCTTTCTTCTTTCACACAGAGAAGCTTCCAGAAGCTTCCAGAACCCTCTTGAATTGAGTAGAATAGGAAAGATCTCTACACATCAGATCTCTACACTTTCTGCACGAAGAAATGCAAACTGACATACACTTGCTGTTAACCCTTGACTGGAAGTGCTTGCTGACATCTCGGTGTTGTGATTAGCAATAACAGGATGGGCTTGTGTTAGCTCAAGCTGCCCTAACCATGCGTTTCCATCACCCCCGTGGTCCCCAAGACATCTTGCTGAGTGCAAGATTGCACAGGCCATGCAATCCTATATGTGCTAACTCAGAAGGAAACCCCACCATGTTCAAAGAGCAATCGCTCCCAGGTAGAGATGTGGGGAAATTGGAGGGAGGTGAGGATTCAGTTCCGTTCAGATTTGAAGACACATTAGTAGCACTTTCGTCTCAGGCAATGCAGTTGGGGGGAAGAAGATGGGGGGCAGAGGAACTACTTCAAACGGCTTGCAGGACCTGATCCAGACAGTGGGCCACACCTGATCTATAGGATTAGAGAATAAAAAGCCTAGAAGCTGACCGTCGAGGAGCCCTGATGGACAGAAGAAAGGAAAAGGAGAATGAATTATTGATGGTGGGAAAGCATGGTAACTATGGTAGAAATATGGTGTGAGAATAAGAATTTCACAGGAGTACTAAAACTAGAGTATACAAAAAAAGAGAAAAGAATGATCGACTGTGTCAAAGACACTGAATAAGAAGAACCATCTGCTTCTTAGACAGTTGAATACAATTAAACCAAAAGAGTAACCAGTTTAGAAAAGACTGAAAAAGAGTTCAAGGCAGACCACAAAACAGACAGTTTTAGCAGAACATTGGGAGTGTGGGAACTTCTGAGCATGGGCAGAGGGATAAATGAAGTTGCCGTATTAGGAATAGCAAAGGGAAATAGGAGTACCCACAAGAAAGAAAAACAATAGCAGAGGGTTTGGGCAAAGGAAAGCAGAGCAACATGTTTGACACCAGCTTGGCTGCAGGAGTTGCTGGAAGGAGGCATACAAGATGCTGTAGATTTGTGTAGGATTTACTCCTTAGCCTTTTCTTCTCCTGAAGAGATTGCACAAGGCAGCAGAGGTTTAGGATCAGAGCTTTCTTTCCCCCTAGATGGGCTACCTTCCCAGGTTGACGAGCCCCAACCGTTGGTATCTAACACCAAGTAAAATTGCTAAAATGTAGAAAAACAAGTTCAAAATTGTGTTGGAAATGTAAAGAGACGGAGGGTACTTTTTATCATATGTGGTGGACATGTACATTGGTAAAGGCTTTCTGGGAAATGATATATAATGAATTAAAGAAAATGTTTAAAAATACTTTTGTTAAAAAACCAGAAGCCTTTTTACTAGGTACTGTATAATAGGAGAAGAACTACCAAGAGAAGACAAAAGACTTTTTATGTATGCAACAATGGCAGCGGGAATGCTACTAGCCCAGAGATGGAAAGAAGGATCAACAAAAGAAGAATGGCAAAACCAACAAAAGAAGAATGGCAGATGAAACTGATGGAGTACGCGGAGATGGCGAAACTGATGGGGAAGACCCAAAACCAGGAAGATCAAGTATTTTCTAAAGACTGAATATGTAACTTATTTAAAAGATCACTGTAAACAGTTAAAATCTTTGGCAGGGATGTAATGACGCTTGTAATGTGCAATTATTTATGATAATTATGGTTATATAACAGATGGATAATGGTAAAAGATGCAACAAATTTAAACTTAAATATGGAACCCATGGAGGGAGGCAAGGAGGTCCAAAAGAACCTTGTATTTTAATGTTTGAAATGGTTATGTTTTATATGTATAAAATTATCAAAACCCCTACATACACACACACACACACACACTGAGCCCCATCTGCCCCACACTTCTCTCTACAGCATGTGCAGAAACTGCCTTCTTAACCATTGGATCCACTATTGGTCTCATCCGCTCAGGCCTCCAGAGCCTATCTTCACATGCAGGGGGAGTCCCTAACTCACTGAGGGTTTGAGATCCGTCAGCTGCCCTCACCTGGTTTGGCCGACCAATGGAAGTCGTTTCCGGGGTGCAACCCCGCTGTCTCATGCTGACAGCTTCTAGGAGCCACAGGTGGGAGCAGAGGGCAGGTGGGGGACCAAAGGCGGACAAACTACTCCAGAAGGAATATGATGTGTTCCTTCTCCCCCAGAAGTACTACCCCTCTCTTAACACCCCACGCACCCTGGAGGAAATAATATAGCACAATGATATAAGACAGATAACACTCCATAGAGAATGAAAAAATTACACGCAGAGAAAGAAAGCTAGCAAAATTATAGAAAGAAATAGATATGGAAACACAAGGGCCTGGCAGTTAGAAAGCCATAGATAAGATATCCGTGGTAGGAAAGAAGCAATTATAAAAAGTTGGGAAATAAATTATAGGAGCTTAGACAAGAAGGAGAAATGTAAATGTGTCTGCTGAAATTGAAATCCTGTGTGTGAGGGGGGAGGAACTACTTTGTGGAAGAAAAGGAGCACCCAGCTGTTTAGAAGGTTAACTCAGTGCGAGGGAAATTGTATATTTTTTATTAAAAAAAATAACCAGGGTGTTCATATACTTCATTCCTTCCAAAGGCAGGAAGATATAGAGGCAATAAAAATAAGTGGGGGAATCATAGGATTCAATTTAAGCTACATTCATGGTTTTTAGAAATTAATAATAGCATAAAATAGACTGGCACAAATGTGAGCAGAAAAAACGCATGAGCAGAGAAAAATAAGAAAATTTCTGGAATAGACTAAAGAAGTGTTTATAATTATATTGTCAAACCAAGAATAACTCCCCACAACAATGAATAATAAGAATGAGCGACTTTTTATGCTGACTGCTTACAGATCTGCATTCTCTCTTTTTAATATCACATTTTTACAATGTTTCCTTGTTGAAATGAAGGGAAGCAGAAAAAAACTGTGGGGAAGCTGAATGCAGTGTTTTATTATTAAAGCATTTTGTTAAAAAGAGGTGCTAAAATAGTAGAAAGGGGGGAGAAATTAGATTCAGTTTGCATTTAAAGGTGAATCTACCAAATTCACACTTTTTGAAACAATACACAAAGCAAAGCAAAACCATTCTTCAGAATTCGCACTTCTGAGAATTTTGTATTGCAGTTCTCCAGTCAAGTCATGTGTACAAAAATACAACTGATAAGTGCATTAAAATGCATGTACTGGTGAAAATAACATATGAAATACAAAAATACGTTTTATAAGGGGGAATTACTTGCAAAAATATGTATATTAGTCAAAATTGCATACAAAGAAGAAATTTGCACTAAAATGCTGGTGAATTTTCACCAGCATTTTATAAAATAACAACAACAACTTGCATATTGTTGCAGAAATATTGTAAAGGGAAATAAATTCAAGATTGGAAATAAGGAGAAACTTGGAAAACCAAAACTGACAGATTTGTTTAGCCACAGTGAGCAGCCATAAAAGCATTAAAAGAGTTATTTTTATTTCTCCTCATCAAACATGGGATAACAGAGCAATTCAAACCACCAGATCCACAGGCTGAGAGACGTGATTATGTGGTGGATCACTCACACATCTGATGGAGAGATCAGGCTGACAGAAAACCCACACACCAATGGAATCATATGTGCCTACCAAGGGAGAGCATGGTGTGTGGAAGTTTTGCCTAGTGGGAGCCACATCAAGCGAAAGGTCAAAAATAGTGCTGAATCTTGGTCGCCAAGACCCAAGTACTCTGGTGAGAGAACCCCAGCAGAGATTTAACATTGCAAAACATGCAGCAAAGTGTAGAAATATAGGCTGTAAAACTTTTTAAATGTGTCCTTCCCATGAGTCCCAAAATATCCCCCTTTAAAGTCTCGTTCCAAGCTACCCCACTTCTCTAGCATAGAAAGAGATCACATGTTCGGTAAGTGATAAAATACCTACAAAACTCTTCAAAGGTCAGATTCATGGGCTTTTCCATACAGCAGTCAGAATAGATGCAGAGGCAGTCAAAATGTTGCTTAGTCACAAAATGTAAAAATGCCAGACTATTGGTATAGAAAACCCCCCCACTCGTTCTGGACTCTGTTCTGGTCTGAAACCAAAGAGGCTGGTTAAAGCCATGCTCAGAGCTCCTTACATATTGAAATCCACATGGAGAGAGAGAGAGGGAGAGATCAAAGGCTTGATGACTCATTTCTTCTCAAGGTGGGAAATGGTGACATAGGCAAAGCCTGGCAGGACAGCCTACTCTATGGCTTAACCCCTTCGTGCACTAATTAGATTCAAACATGAGGCTGGAATCCTACAAATGGGGTTACTGAGGGTTGGGAGTGGGCATGGTCAAAGCTAGGAGGCACTGATCTGCCACAGCCAAATCTTGTCAAGTAGTTACTGCTTCCTCAGAACCTGGCAGGACTTCCAAAAGGCCATTCAAAAGGGCAGGTGTAAATAAATCCAACCCGCAGGAGAAAATGGAAGGGAGGAAATTAATTTCACAGAGTGCCTCCCCACACTTCCCCAGCTCATCCATGTAATGTTAAACTCTGGTTACCATTATGTGGATAATGCATAATCACAGATTTCAGTGTCTGTTTTCAGAAACCCAGTGGAAGCTCCAATAGTTCGATGAACATGCAGGGCATGGGAGTAGTTAAAATTGCTGCACCAAAAGATTCTACCTTGCCTTGTATGCTTTCCAAAATACATCTGCCTGCGGCGCATGGTCGTAATGCGGCATTTAAAACATGGCTTAGCATCGCTATATAATTTAAGTAAAAAGTCAAACTTTTCTGCAAATGAAGCACACATTTCTGCATGCAAAATCCATTATGTTATTGCTCAAACTCTTGTAAATAAAAATTGGAAGCAACACCTCCGCTCTGTCCTGGAGAGGTTCATTCTAAGGAGTTTCAGCACTCAGCGAAAGCCAGGAATGCCTTTGGCAAACAACAACCTCTTTCGCAGATGAACCAAGGGAGATTATGTGTTTAATGAGGATAATGATACATTTTTGTTGCGTTGTGCCCATCTGAATAGCTCTGAGAAGGCTTCCCGGTGTGCCCAGATTACATTTTTTAAAAGTAAATTAAATCATGTAAAATATGAGAGAACGATCTATATGAATTACAGAGCCTGGGGTAGTCAAGTAATTATTTTCAAACGCCATGACAACAAAAGAAACGACTTGTGTACCCTGTAACTATCCTTTCTCTGCAGAAATGTGATCTTTGCTGACATCAGTCCAACACAGAGTCCAAACCACCCCCACCCCCGCAACACATGCATCGCAACTAAAGCATTCATGACTGATGGCCATCCAACCTCTGCTTAAAAACCTCCAGTGAAGGAGAGTCCTGATTCTGTCTTCTGCAGCATTAACCACCCTTCCCAGTTTGGCGTCATCTGCAGATTTGACAAGCATCCCCTCAATTCCTTCAAGTCATTTAGAAACACGCTGAACAACAGTGGGCCCAAGGTAGAACCCTGTAGCACTCCAATAGTCAATTATCCCGGGATAAAGGGAACCATTAATGAGCACTCTTTGGGTTCAGTCAGTCAACCAGTTACGAATCCACCTAACAGTTACCTCGTCCAGTCCATATTTTACCACAGGTGAGAGCTGAGTGCAGGGTGGGGACCAAAGGTGGGTAAACAACCCCAGGAGGAACATTATGTGTCCCTTACCAGTATAAGATTATTGTATAATCTTAGAAGTGGCATGGCTATGAGGGGACATGGTTGTGACTATCATGAAGAGACCCTATCCTTGTGAATTTGCTACTACACCACTGTGTACAATGGAGTTAGATGAACCAATAGCGTGAATAAGCACAAGCCACTTCCTATGTTCCTATTTCTCCACCTGCTTACAGAAACCAAACGGGGCATAGTTTGTCCCTCTTCAGAAATGCCTTGTGCTTTGTCTCTTCCTCTTGCCACACCCCTTTTCTCCCTCCTGGTGCTACCACAGGAAGAGCCTTGTAAGTAAGCACCAGTGCCGGATTTATGTATAGGCTAAGTAAGTTGAAGCCTAGGGCCTCTAAATCTAGGGGGAATCGTGCGGCGGCAGCAGGAGGCCCCATTAGCTAAAGTGGTACTTCAGGTTATGAATAGACCCCCCGGAACAAATTAAGTTCGTAACCAGAGGTACCACTGTACTCACCAGCACCTCTTTTTTAAATTCATGGCTTCCCACAATGTGGAATGAAAACATACACCGTCATGTGATACAAACAATCCCATGACTGCAACACGGGAAAAGAATCCTAACATTGGGGTGGGGAGGGGCCTCATAAGTGGAGTAGCCTGGGTCCTCTCTTCATCTGAATCTGGCCCCGGTAAGCACTAGAAATCCATTTAATTTTGTTAAAGGCAAGTTCCTGGCACTATAAAATATGATCAGAGTGCAAACTGAGGAATTAACAACCTCTGCAAATTTTGTGGGAGAAGAGACAGTTAAAGGCTCTGGCAGAGACCAGTTTTTAAGCTCAAGGGTGGAAGTCTAAGAATAATGATGATGATTAATAACATTGAATTAAATCTTTATAGCCTATTAAAGGGGCTCTGGTTTTTTAACTTTAGTTCATTATCTAGGGCATCTTTGTCCATTAGATTGCTTAGATGGAGTTAACTGTAGCCTATGGACAATGATAAAATCCCTAATTCCTGCATCTTCTCCCTGCCTTTGGAATATCCTTGCCTCTTGGATTTTGAGAACCAAGAGGCAAGGATATTCCAAAGACAGGAAGAAGATGCAGGAATTAGGGATTTTATCATAGTTTATCATACATTGCATAGGAGACCGTTCCTAAATTAATTTTTTTCCAACTTTTATTGCCTAAAACGAAAATACCACTGGGCTCTACTGAAGCACAATAGATTGGATGACCAGCATCTTACACAAGTCACATCCATACCATACAAAGAACCTTAGCAACTGTAGTTAACCCTCCCCAGGGCTACAATTCGCAGCACTCTTAACAAATGACAGTTCCCAGAATTCTTTGGAACAACCCATGTGCTTAAAATGTATGGTGTGGTTATGACCCAGGACTGTATTGTACCACTACAGGTTCTAGTTTTGTTTTTCATTTTTCAACGCTTCATAATATATAAATTTGATGCATCCACGTCACAAACTGATGTATTAAAGAGAGAAGTTTAGCATAGCCCTCTCCTTGATAGGGACGCGGGTGGTGCTGTGGGTTAAACCACAGAACCTAGGACTTGCCGATCAGAAGGTCAGCGGTTCGCATCCCCGTGACGGGGTGAGCTCCCATTGCTTGGTCCCTGCTCCTGCCAACCTAGCAGTTTGAAAGCACATCAAAGTGCAAGTAGATAAATAGGTACCGCTCTGGCAGGAAGGTAAATGGCGTTTCTGTGTGCAGCTCTGGTTCGCCAGAAGCGACTTAGTCATGCTGGCCACATGACCCGGAAGCTGTATGCCGGCTCCCTCGGCCGATAAAGCGAGATGAGCGCCGCAACTCCAGAGTCGGCCACGACTGGACCTAATGGTCAGGCGGTCCCTTTACCTTTTACTCCTTGATATAATAGGGAGAAAGTGTTCTATTGCAAGGCCACATTCAAAAATATGTCCCCTTCTACCTACAACCTGAAGTAGCACAGGGTTAACTGTACAGCATGCCAACAAGTACCCTTTAGCTTATGAATTGGGCGTTAATAGAATTGGTTATGCTTCTCACACCTTCCATGAAAAATGTTTCTTTATGAATGATTGCATTTTGAGAGACGTTTTCTCGTTTCGTCAGAGGACCCGAAATACTGTGTGCAGCAGGAAGGATACTGCTAAAATCAGAATACTTGGTTCAGAGAAATGTAGGTTGTATTGCCTTTGAAATACATTAGAAGTCCCATAGAGCCACATTGCTCACTCCAGGCTACTCCAACTGTTATACATACAAATGTGAAAGCACTGCAATGGAAATTATATTCCAATTTGATGGGCTGCTGAGTATGTCCTCTGATCTTGCAGGTCAGCGACCATGCTGTCACTTTGCCTTGTGGGCAAGTTTTAAAACATTAATCACTTAAAAGTATTAAGCTGTGGATGGGGGTAGGGATTAGTTGAGCACTTTTCAGTCTCGTTGATTCAGATCTAGGCTTCCGATCTAAATTTACCTGAGAGTAGGTCCCATTGAACTCAGTAAGATTTACTTCTGAGTAGAAGTAGAAAAACATAGGATTGCACTGTTAAGCACCGGGTTACTGTCTTTCAGCAATTAGCTGAAAGGGGAATTAGAGCTTCTACAAAGCACTGAATTATCTCAACAGTCAAGATCCTTCAAGAATGTCTATTCACGTGTAAATTCCATTTAGCAAAGATCCTTTCTAAAGCTGACTGAAAGCTCCCAATTTGCAGATTCTGTTTGTTTTATTGATTCTTGTTGAACCAGCCTAGGGGATTAGCGAGGAATATCTGCTGTTTTGCCCCTTGTATAGTCCAAGTCTGTCGTGTTATATCCTTCGAGTAAGTCACACTGAAATCAAATATTTCTGATTTATTTTTATTTTTACTTTTCTTTGTTTATTTGTTTGCTTATTGCACAAGAAAAGCCTCAATAGAAACCAATTCAAAAATAATAATAATTCAGAGTAACAAAAGCAAGCTCAAACACTTCTTTACTCATTCATTCATTCATTTGTTTGTTTGTTTGTTCGTTCATTCTAGGGTCCTGTTTCCTTTAGAGCATAATACCTCAATTTGTTTGCAAATCACTCTCCTCACTAACATCAGAAGCGCCTTTCAGTTCTGCATTTATAGCAACAAGGGCAGTGCCTACTTGCACATCTTCCTCATCTGACTGGACCACAGGTGATTCTCTGTCACTGGAATCTTGGCTGGCAGAATCAGTCCAGGCTGATGTTGTGGAAGACAACTCTCTCAATGCGATTGAGTAGGAACTTGAAGGCTGATTTCATTTTGACCAGTTCTACAGTCTGATCCAAAGGGACGCGGGTGGCGCTGTGGGTTAAACCACAGAGCCTAGGACTTGCCGCTCAGAAGGTTGGCGGTTCGAATTCCCGCGGTGGGGTGAGCTCCCGTTGCTCAGTCTCTGCTCCTGCCCACCTAGCAGTTCGAAAGCACGTCAAAGTGCAAGTAGATAAATAGGTACCACTCCGGTGGGAAGGTAAACGACGTTTCCGTGCGCTGCTCTGGTTCGCCAGAAGTGGCTTAGCGAGATGAGCGCCACAACTCCAGAGTTGGTCACGACTGGACGTCCCTTTACCTTTTACCTTTTTTACAGTCTGATAGGAGATGGCATAGTACTGTCCTCTCCTCCTGAATTAAGGAAGATATCTAAGGCTTCTTGGTCAGACATATCCACAAGGTCCATTTGTTCCAATGTGTCCATATTTACTTCCATAGAAGCAATACTATTTTTCTAGAAACAGAGGTGCCAGAACTCACCATGAACGCCTCCCTCATTCTCTTAGCATGGCAGTGGTGCCCACCTGAGAGGTACCAGAACCGAGAAGCCCTGCATAGAATACATGCTTCTGATCTGACAGGAATCATAGTGTCCTGCAATTCCCTCAATGTCAGTTTCTGCTGGGGTGTAGGGAGGAAATCGTAATACAGTGGTACCTCGGGTTACATACGCTTCAGGTTACAGACTCCACTAACCCAGAAATAGTGCTTCAGGTTAAGAACTTTGCTTCAGGATGAGAACAGAAATCGTGCTCTGGCGGCGCAGCAGCAGCAGGAGGCCCCATTAGCTAAAGTGGTGCTTCAGGTTAAGAACAGTTTCAGATTAAGAACGGACCTCCGGAACGACTTAAGTACTTAACCTGAGGTACCACTGTAATGTAATAACTGATATCCTGACATGTTTTTTTTTATGGTGAATAGAAAAGTTGGAATGAGTAATTAAAGCTTTCCACCCCTGTGGGAAGAGAAACTGACAATGAAGCCACTTAGAGAGGCAAACAAAATGATCATATATATATATGAACATTTTGTTTGCCTCTCTATTTCTTTAAAATTTCTTTAAGAATTTTCTTTAAAAATTCATAGATAGATAGATAGATAGAAAGAATAAAGAATTTTTAAAGAAAATATGAATACATCTAACAAATCACACGTTGACTGTATTTTAATTCAATACCTTTGAAATATGTTTTAAGTATGTTTTCTTGTGTGACGATGCAAGAGAATATATGGATAGTACCACATCCATAAGGGAACTGCGATAGTTCCCTCTGTATGCAATTGAAATAAATAGAGTAAGAAGAGAGACAGGCTATCAGTGTTTTGAAATACTGACTGTGAAGTACAAAAGATGCTGAAATTAACCTCCATAAAGGCTGATGGGAGTTGGAGCTCACCAGCAATTGATGGACCACAGCCCCCCACCCCACCTCCGCTTCCTAAATCTTAGGCAGCACAGATGCTGTTCCTCAGCCACAATGCTTCCTTTCTAGAAAAGAAATGTGCCAGTACTCACTATAAAGTTGTTACAGTAAGTGCCACAGTTTTAAATCAGTACTTTACTTCTAGAAAAAAGAGGTGCCAGTACTGCACCAAAAACTTAGGAAAGTTTTTAATGTTTGATATTTTATCGCTTTATTATTATTATCATTACCATCATCATCATCATCATCATTATTATTGATATTCTATCGGGAGCTGCCCAGAATGGCTGGGGAAACTCAGCCAGATGGGCAGGTTATAAGTAATTTATTATTATTATTATTATTATTATTATTATTATTATTATTATTAAGTACCCCCAGAAAAGAAGCACTGGTTATGCCTGCCCTCCGTTTCTGACCCTACAAATCTTAAGCTCCTCAACCTTACGTTGCAAAAGAAAGTCTCTACAATGATCTCATTGCACCAGCTTTTAGAAACAGCCACACTATAACTTAAGTGCAATAGAAACAACAGAATGGAAGTAACGATAAAAATGGAAGATGATTGGCATACTAGGTTGAGTTCTAAGATGTCCAAGGGCATTCAGTTTCTTATAGCAATATCCTCAGCTCCCCCCCCCCCCGCATTGAAAAACAGTTCCAGGGCAATGCTAAGCTGTGGCTGAATGATGCTATGGACTCCTTTTTGTATCTTGCTGTCACACCTGACCCTTCAACGAAAGAGGGTGGAGCGTCACTCCCAGCTAAACCAGATAATCAAAGCATTGCTCAAGGAGCCGTGTAAGCTCAGGGCGATGTCATGGAGCAGAAATAGCAATTCTAAGAATCAAAATGACCTCAGGTTCATTCCTAAGCATGAATCACCTTATCTCTGGCCTCCGTCTTACTTTCTGAGGAAAGCCAAAATTACAATTGGAAAGCATAGCTATTCCAAGGACTGTAAACGGGCTGAAATGTCTGCCAGGGGCAACACAATGGAGTCTACAGACTAGGACTGGGACGTAGCGCCATGTCGGCAATACTGCAAAGAAGCAGGAGGTTTGTTAGAAGGAAAAGAGTGCTCTGACTCGTTCTGTACTCTTGATTCCTGTGAATCAGTAGTCACGGACTTGACTAAGCAATGTCAATCTTTCTTAATGTCTGTGGATGACTTCCTCCAGGCATTCCAGCTGCAAGGGTGGGGTCTGAAATGAAGGTCTCTTGGGTGTGTCTACATACCTTCCAACATTTCCCCGATGAAAATGGGGACGTCCTATTTCATGATAATATTAATAATAATAATACCCCGCCCACCTGACTGAGTTGCCCCAGCCACTCTGGGCAGCTTCCAACATATATAAAAACATAATAGAACATTTAACATTAAAACCTTCCCTATACAGGGCTGCCTTCAGGTGCCTTCTAAAGTTTGTATATCTACTGAACTCCTTGGCTCAGGGGGTTGCAGAACTCCATACCCTCCAACATTTCTCCGATGAAAATAGGGACATCCTAAGGAAAAGCGGGACATTCCGGGATCAAATCAGAAACTGGGACAGCTTCTGTAAATCTGGGACTGTCCCTGGGAAATAGAGACACTTGGAGGGTCTATGGCATCCTTTCTCAACCTGTGGGTCCCCAGATGTTGTTGAACTACAACTCCCATCACCTCTAGCTAGCAAGGCCAGAGCTCAGGGATGATGGGAGTTGTAGTCCCACAACATCTGGAGACCCACAGGTTGAGAACCGCTGGTCTATGGGATTTCTAATTCTTACATAGGAGAGTGTGTGGGAGGGCTGGCTTGGAAAACTCTGTCAATATCCAGTGTGGTCGATGGAGGTGCCTGTCTTCCATACTGCAAAGTAAGCAGAACCAATTGTTGTCTACCTGCTGCTGTCCTTGAAACCCTACTGAGGAAAGGCAGGTTGTCACTCCACTAAGGTGGAACTGGTATAAATTAATGCTGACAATGTTGGAAAAGCGCACCTGTAACACTGTAGTGGCTGAGCTCTCCTGCTAGCATCCCTTCCTCGTGCTCCCCTCCCTCAGCCTGCCAGCATCTATTCCCTTGCCTGGATCAGCAGTTTCTTCTCTTCCATTTGGAGTGGCTAAGAAGAGCGTGTGGCTTGACACACATCCATCTATGCTCCCGCTGTCCTTTCCTGTTGACAGTGAAACAATCAACAGTAGCCTATGTGCGTGTTAAAAACCCTTGCCATCTTCCGTTTTGCTTTGCATGGCTCTATGAGCGTGTATATCAACTGGGGGTGGGGGGTGGAATTTGTTTGAATACTGAGCTAGCAAGAAGGCATGACTCAGAAGGATATGCAAAGCTGTCTAATTTAAATCACTGTCCCAACAGGTAAATAAAATCCCACTTCTTAACATGGATTGCTCATACTGAAAGGGCAACCAAAGGATACGTACGATTTGCTAAAGTCAGCATTGACTTTTTTCAGGGGATGTAAAAGGTCCTGAATTTTCATAGCACGGCTAGGCATATGCAAATAGGCAATTAGTACACCACTCAGAGGACTGAAGCTATGTACTCTGCAGACAGAAATCGCATGTTAATAGGCCATTAATGTATGTCCTGTTGAGCTTCATGGCAGAAGTAATGTACTGCAAAATGTGCCGAGACCATTTAGGGAGCAAACCAAGTGATACCTCAAGCTCAATCCTATGTTCATAGGCAGAGGTGCAATAGGCTCCAGGTGTATGAATTCTACAAAGGTGACCTGGAAACTACAACTAATCCACAATGCGGCAGCCAGACTGGTGACTGGGAGTGGCCGCCAAGACCATATTACACTGGTTCTGAAAGATCTTCATTGGCTCCCAGTACATTTTCGAGCACAATTTAGTGTTGGTGCTGACCTTTAAAGCTCTAAATGGAAGTTCCCTCACTGCAAGAAGTGAGGTTACAGGGAACCAGGAAGAGTGACTTCTCGGTAGTCATCAGGGCAGCGGCAGGAGTCACACACATGATGCTGATCAGGGCTTGCATGTGAAACTGTTTAATGTAATGTGTGCGCAGATACATCTACATCATTTGTGAAATGGTCTCCCCAGAGAGGTTCACCTGGCACCTTCATTATATATATTTTAGGTGCCAGGCGAAAACGTTCCTTTTCAACCAGGTCTTTGGCTGATTAATATTCTACAGCCTATTAAATGTGTCTGTGGGAAGGGGGAGGTTATTGTTTTGCTGTTTCATTTTACTTTGTTTTTATCCTGTATTTTATTCTGTGAACAACCCTGGGATCTTATGATGAAGGGTGGTATATAAAATACGTTTCCCAGTATGTTTCTGAGCACAATTCAAAGTGTTGATGCTGACCTTTAAAGCCCTAAATGGCCTCGGCCCAGTATACCTGAAGGAGTGTCTCCACCCCCATCGTTCAGCCTGGACACTGAGGTCCCACTCCGAGGGCCTTCTGACGATTCCCTCACTGCAAGAAGTGAGGTTACAGGGAACCAGACAGAGGGCCTTCTCGGAAGTGGCGCCCAACCTGTGGAACGCCCTCCCATCAGATGTCAAGGAAATAAACAACTACCTGACTTTAGCAAACATCAGAAGGCAGCCCTGTTTTAATGTTTAATGTTTGATATTTTATCGCTTTTTTAATATTCTGTTGGGAGCCTCCTGAGTGGCTGGGGAGGCCCAGCCAGATGGATGGGGTATAAATACAGTGGTACTTCGGGTTACAGACACTTCAGGTTACATACGCTTCAGGTTACAAACTCTGCTAACCCAGAAATAGTACCTCGGGTTAAGAACTTTGCTTCAGGATGAGAACAGAAATCAGGCTCCGGCAGCGCGGCGGCAGCAGCAGGAGGCCCCATTAGCTAAAGTGGTGCTTCAGGTTAAGAACAGTTTCATGTTAAGAACGGACCTCTGGAACGAATTAAGTACGTAACCAGAGGTACCACTGTAATTTTATTTTGCATATTTTTTTAAAAAACAAACTGTTAATTTTATTGATTTTTTAAATCATTTGTATTATGCCTACTGTGTTGAAAGTCTGCTTTTATTGCTATTTTTAATTAATATTTTATACGATTTTATGTCAACTGCCTACATTTTTAAAATTTTTGTGGCATATACATTTTGTTCAACAAACAAATAAATAATTCATTCCTAGCCTCAGCTGAACATACATTTCATGATAGGACTCAGATGTTGCACCTACTGTGGCTCCAGAGGTTTCAGCTGTAAATGGAAATGGAAATATCCCCCAAATGGATTTTCCCTTTAGAGTTTGCAAAGTCTTGAGTGCTTTTCAGAAGGAAAGGAAAAAGTTTTCATTTGTATGGGTCTCTCTGCCTCTGTGTAAAATGGGATAGAAAAGAAATTACCAGCAGAGTGTTGCTAAGAGGTTTTAGCAGTGAACACTCTCAGCAAAATAATGATAGTAAGAAAAAAGGATGGATTATACACATTGCCCCACTTCTGTGAACAGCGAGAAGTTCCAGGATGACTGTTGCAACACTTAGTTTTCTTTGGATTAAGGGCGGGGGGGAGTACTGAAAACTTATACTGCTTTTTGCTATTGTTGCTTTATTTACAAAGATGCATACGGAGCCCACTCAAAACAAACAGACTGATAAAAAGAAGCAGCAGATCTCCCAGGAGCAATTTGTGCAACCTCCCCAAAGTTGCGCCCTGAGTTTCAGCTACTTCTAGATAGAAACTCTCCGTTCCTGCTGTCTCTAGGCCAGGGGTCAACAAGGTTTACTGGCCATGGCCCAGATTATTCCCACGGAGATCATCCGTGGGCTGGACTGGTGTGGCGCGATGCCAGAAATCGTGTCTGCATATGTCTGCAGCGCCGGAAATCACTTCTGCGCATGCCCCGACGCCGAAAATCGCGCCTGCGCAGACACGATTTTTGGCGCCACTCAGTGAGTGGGTGGCTCAGTTTGGGGGCGGCTCGTGGGCTGGTAAAATGGTTTTCGTGGGCCGCATGTGGCCCATGGGCTGCACGTTGCCAACCCCTGCTCTAGGCCAAGGATCTCTGCAAAGCAGATGCTGTTATCATATATGTTTTTCCTATTAGGGCAAACACCAGTTTCAGAAGGGGTATGTAACTTAGTAAATAAAGAAAACACATGACTTTTTCTGTCTCCCATTTTTAAACTTTGATCTGCCCGCTTCTCACAGATCCTATTTTGCAGGATTTACAGAAGCCGTCCAGATTTTTGATTTGATCCTGGAATGATTCACAAATAGGGTCCTTTCAGGCATCTTATTGTTATTATTGTGCATTCATGATTATTTGTGCCAGAGATGATGGTATCCCGCAAAAGCTATGGGGCGGATGTACCGCGTTGCTCACAATCAAGTCAGGGTCACTTTCAACTCTGCAGTTTTATGATTCCAGTCTGGCCCAAGCCTCTTTTTTAGGTTATGTCCGCCAACACCACAGAATTGTATTTACAGATCACTCATAAGTGGTGGTTCCTGAGTCCCCACTAAATTGGAGAGGATGTCATCTTATTGGTTCATATTCATATGGCAGGAATGGGGCAAAGTGCAAAGTTTATGGGAACTAGCATTCAGAAAAATTGGATGAATTGTGAAACTATCAGTCTTGCCCTCTCCACAATCGGCATTATTGAACTCTTTTTTTTGGAACAATATGCTGATCTCGAAACCACTTCTTGCAGCAACGGCTGTTGTTGCCAGACTTATGAAGAACATCAGCATTACTACGTTGAAATCTTGTTTCCAAAGGTCTAGCAGGTAGCGCTTCAGGAAAAAAAATTATCAACAAATTGAAAATATTAAAATGGCCAAAGTAAACAATATATTTTTGTTAGAACCTGCTTGGATTTTACTAAATGTACCAGTGGAAGTGTTCCTTTTCCAGAGTATGCCCATTTATGGACCTGGTAGTGAAGTAGGGTTATTTCCCTCTTTTTGTAATTAAATATGAATATAACAAAAACAAGACTGAGGAATGTGTTTATATGCATTCCCTCCTCCTTTCCATGTAGCTCATTTAAACTTAATTTAAACTCCTTGTGTATGTATTTTGATGAAACTTTATCAAAATAAACTTAATCATAACCTGTTACTTCTGTTTCCTGCCGCACCAGAATGGTGGATACAAGAAGGTGCAGTCACAGTTAACTTGTTACCAACGGTAAGAAAAAGTATCGATTTCTCTCTCGCACACACCAGTTGCCATCAGAAATAATTGTAATATGAATGCTGCTGCGTTTGTTATTTTTAAACTTTCCACGGCTCGTGTGTCTGCAGGCGCATTCCTTAGAGCAATAACCGAGCCCACATAGAAAAATAAGCAGATAGTTCCCACACTGACTTCTAATGTAGAAGCACTCTGGGGATAACTTGTGTTAGATGGTATGACACTATTTCAGAGTAAGTTACTCATACTTTTAGAACTCTCTAGAGGACTAAGAGAAGATCTGCGAATGCACTGTTTCCTGAAATTATTCAACTGCACTCAAAATACTGTGTACCTCAAAAAGGATACTGCAGAGATGGAAGAGTTGAGGGAATGAACAATCGAAATGATCAAGCGAGTGAAGCAACTCCCCTCTGAAGAAATGCTGAGTTTGGGACATTTTAGTTTATTTTTTAAAACGTGAGTAAGAAGGGTATAAAATGGATGTGAAGAAAGTGGGTAGTATTAGTAGTAATAATAATTTATTTATTTATAATTATTATTATTTATACCCTGCCCTTCTGGCTGGGTTTCCCCAGCCACTCTGGGCGGCTCCCAACAGAATATTAAAAACCACAATAAAACATCAAACATTAAAACAGGGCTGCCTTCAGAAGTCTTCTAAAAGTCGGATAGTTGTTTATTTCCTTGACATCTGATGGGAGGGAGCTCACCCTCTGCCTGGTTCCCTGTAACCTCACTTCTTGCAGTGAGGGAACCACCAGAAGGCCCTGGGAGCTGGACCTCAGTGTCCGGGCAGAACGATGGGGGTGGAGATGCTAATTCAGGTATACTGGGCTGAGGCCGTAGTTCTTCTCCCTCCTTTACAAAGCTAGAATTTAGGGCCATCCAATGAAACTGAATGTTGCAAGATTAAGGACCAAATTAAATCCTCAGCTAACTGTGGAACCTCATAACCTCCAACATTTCTCCAATGAAAATAGGAATGTCCCATTCTATACCAACAACAACAATTTTATTATTAATACCCTGCCCATCTGACTGGGCTGCCCCAGTCACTCTGGGCAGCTTCCAACATATGGAATAACAAAACATATGGATAATAAAACATTAAACATTTTTTTAAAAACTTCTCCCTAAGGGCAGCCTTCAGATGTCTTCTAAAGGTTGTATGGTTACTTATCTCCTTAGCTCGTGGGTCACGTAACTCCATACCCTCCAACATTTCTCTGATAAAAATAGGGACAGCCTAAGGAAAAGTGGGACATTCCAGGATCAAATCCTGGGAGCAGTCTCCCTCAGGAGGTTGTGGACTCTCCTTCCTTGGAGGTTTTTCAGCAGAGGTTGGATGGCCACTTGCCATGTTTGTTTTAGCTGAGATTCTTGCATTGCAGGGGGTTGGACTAGAAAGATGATCATTGGGGTCCCTTCCAACTTGACAGTTCTATGAAATCAGAAACCAGGGTGGCTCCTGTATATCCAAGACTGTCCCTGGAAAATAGGAATACTTGGAGGACCTGGTCAATCTGCTTTCTCGGGATGTAGGGATGGCCTCCAACTCAAAGACTCCGAAGGGAGATTCGGCAAATTCATGTAGCATGAGGTTACCACCCCTGATGGTTGTGCACTGCCAGTGTTGAAGGCAATTTGCCTCTGAATACCAGTTGTTGGGAATTGTGAGTGGGAAGATGAGTGCTGTTGTGCTTAGGTCCTGCCTGTGGGCTCCCCATAAGTCCGCTGTGAGAAACAGGATGCTGGCCCAATTAGGAATTCTGTCTGATCCATTTGAGCTTCTCATGTATATATATTTCTCCTGATTCAGAGACTCTTGTCTACTATGATACACACAATGAACTCCTTCCATGTTGTGAGTCATTATTCGCATGATCTGGCTTAGCTTTTGGGTCGCTTATAACAAGGCACTGCTGTTCACTTTCAATTCCTTGCGAAAAACCATTCAATTAAAGAAGTGTTTAATTTGTTACATTTACAGTAGCTCGTCTCCAGCAAGAATAAAAATCCTGCTTGACACAGCCACAGATGAATGGCACACAGCTAAAAAGCCACCGGCAGTCTCTCTTTCTTTCTCTTTATATATATAAAAAAGACTTTCATCCTACCTTTTGAAGGTAGGAGGTCAACTGTGGCTTTCAGACAATATTCCCCTACCTTGACTCTAGTCGGCAACTTTCCTGCTTTTTTACTTTCCAAAAAGAAACCAGCCCCTTAAGCTCTCACAAGTTGCCTTTTATGTTTCACCCAAAGGTTTCAAAGTGCCTCGGCTGTTGGTAAAATGCATTTTAACATTTTTGTTTTTTTAAAAAATACCGTGTGTGTGTGTGTGTGTGTCCATGATTAGGGAAATGAAAAAAAGGTAAGGAAAGAAATTATGTGACAGGCCAAAAAGGAAAAAAAAGGGGGGGGACATGAACATTCAAAAAGGAATCATGTCATTTTGCTCTAATCATTTGAAAGAATCCTCAGTGTTTCTAACAGAGACTGGCAAGCAAAACTGAACATGTTTTGGACCAGGCAAGGAGATCAAGGGCCTGTTGGCAGGTTGCACGCGGCTTCCCAGGAAGAACATTTGGCAGCAACAAAGCTGTTGCTGGAGGGTGTTTGCTTCCCCCTCTCTGCCAGTTGCCCTGGGACTGATAAGGCTGTTCACACACCATCCATTTATAGTGCATTTTAAGCATGAAACTTCTTCCCAAAGAATCCTGGGGTCTGCTGTTTATTCCTCGCAGGGCTACAATTCCAAGCACTCTGAACAGCTCCCAGGATTCTGGGTGGGGAGACACGTCCTTCAAATGCGCTTTGCGTTCTACGGTATTCATCCTACAACACACATGATGACCTGCATGGAAAATCCAAATGGAAATGCTCTCTGTGTGGGAAGTTAGTCATATGGGCCCTGGCAGTGCTTTATTTCTGGGGGTACTTAAGAGTATGCAGTACTGAGAAGCTTTTCTGTTAGGTATAATAGGTGAAGAGATACCAAAAGAAGATAAAATACTTTTTATGTGTGCAACGAAAGCAGCGAGAATGCTTCTAGCCCAGAGATGGAGGGAAGGAGAAGTACCAACAAGAGAAGAGTGGCAGACAAAACTGATGGACTATGCAGTGATGGCAAAACTGACGGGGAAGATCAGAAACCCAGAAGATCAAATATACTTAAAAGACTGGAGTAAGTATTTAATTTATTTAAAAGACCACTGTAAACAGTTAAAATCACTGGCAGGGATGTAATGCCACTTGTAATGGGGAACTAACTATAGTACAGTGGTACCTCGGGTTAAGTACTTAATTCGTTCCGGAGTTCCGTTCTTAACCTGAAACTGTTCTTAACCTGAAGCACCACTTTAGCTAATGGGGCCTCCTGCTGCCGCCACGCCACCAGAGCACGATTTCTGTTCTCATCCTGAAGCAAAGTTCTTAACCCGAGGTACTATTTCTGGGTTAGTGGAGTCTGTAACCTGAAGCGTCTGTAACCCGAGGTACCACTGTAACTCTGGATATATAACAGATGGATAATGGTAAAAGATGCAGAAAACTTTATTTTAAATATGGAACCCATGGAGAGAGGGAGGGAGGTCCAAAGGTTCAAAGGAACCTTTCCTTTTAATGTTTGAAATGGTTAAAGTTAAACTGCATAAAATTAGGTAAAACCTGTGTGTGTGTGTGTGTGTGTGTGTGTGTGTGTAGTACCGGCACATTAAAAAAAAAGCACTGGCCTTGAGAGTCATTCATGTGAAGGCAGGTTGAAGGAGCTGGGTATGTTTAGCCTGGAGAAGAGGTGATTAAGAGTGGATATGATTGCCAAATGTTTTAAGGACCAACACACAGAAGATAGAGCAAATTTGTTTTCTACCACAACAGAGGGTGGGACATGAACCAACAGCTAAACATTGGAATAAACTTCCTGATATGGGGCAAGCTATTTGGCAGTGCAACTAGAGATGAGGAAATATACCAATTTTGTTTTCTCATTTTTCCAGTCATAAGTTTGATTTTCCACATCTGCATCGGTTTTCATTTTTTAAAAGTCCCCGTGATATTTCAACAGCATTTTAATATGAATTTTGCATGCATTTTTGCCTAATATACATATTTCTGCAATTGGCCCTTGAATAATGCATCTCTGAACATTACTTCCACTAATATTTGTGTTTTTTATGCCACGCTACTCTAGCTTCTGCATTTTTGCAAACATTACTTGGCTGGAGAACATCACTGCAAAATTCATATAATTGCAAATTTTGAAGGATGGCCCTGTTTCGATTTGTGTAATTTTTGGGAAAGTCAAATTAGTGATCCAAACTGGATTTATCTCCTATCCTGAAGTGTAGCAGACTGCCCTGGCAGGTGGTGGAATCTCATTCTTTAGGAGGTTTCAGGCAGCAGCTAGATTGTCACTTCTACCAAGGGGAGAATTACTAATGGACTTCCTGCATGATCAGGGAGTTGGATGAAATAGCCTTTGAAATCCCTCCAAACGCTATGATCTTATTATCTTTGGCATGGTCTAAGTCCAAAGTGTGCAGGATTGGGATTGCAGGGAGGTGAAAGCATGCTGTGCAGGTCTTGAAGAAGCACCAGTCTTAGTGGCCTGCTGACCACAAACAAACTCCTCAACTACCTATTCAACTGCTGAAACAAATAGCACCAACAGTTCATCTTCCTTTGTAAAAACTGGTGATACTTGTGTTAACAGTAGGATTCCCCTCCCCCTTTATTCATGAGAAAATTCATAGTTCAACGAAGAGTGTGCATGTGAACAATTGTTATCAAATCCACGCACGGACACTTATCGTCCTATATGGTGATGTATGGAAGTGAGAGCTGGATCATCAAGAAGGCTGGTCACTGAAGAATTGATGCTTTTGAATTATGGTGCTGGAGGAGACTCTTGAGAGTCCCATGGACTGCAAGAAGATCAAACCTCTCCATTCTGAAGGAAATCAGCCCTGAGTGCTCACTGGAAGGACAGATCCTGAAACTGAGGCTCCAATATTTTGGCCACCTCATGAGCAGAGAAGACTCCCTGGAAAAGACCCTGATGTTGGGAAAGATGGAGGGTGCAAGGAGAAGGGGACAACAGGGGATGAGATGGTTGGACAGTGTTCTCAAAGCTGCCAACATGAGTTTGACCAAACTGCGGGAGGCAGTGGAAGACAGGAGTGCCTGGAGTACGCTGGGGTCACGAAGAGTCGGACACGACTAAGCAACAACAACAATGGTGACAGGAATAAATTGTGCATCAAATTCAGGAAATGGAAAATAAAAAAGAGAGCAGAAGGCTTGTTCATCATGTGCTGTACCATTTGGCCAAGGGCCAGTCCTGCAAGTACACTCCCTTCAATCAACCTTGCATCTAAAAACAAAGAGCAGATTTATTTGTATGCCCTCCAAGTGTCCCTATTTTCCAGGGACAGTCCTTGAATTAAGAAAGTATCCCGGCTTCTGATTTGATCCCGGAATGTCCCCCACTGCCAGTGGCAGCACCACTGAGCTCAAGGAGGAGGACCTGGTGCTTGTCCTAAGCTGCACCAGCAGTGGTAGCTGTGAGGGAGCTCCCCATGGCCTGTCCATGGCCTCTCTATGGCCACTGCTGGATGCCACCCTTGGGCTGCTGGAGAGCTGGCAAGGAGGAGGAGAGGCTGCCACTGATGAGGTCCAATCTTGTGTGATGCTTCATGTGCAGCCTTTCAGCCATGCAAAATAACCAAATCAAACCAAACTATCAGGATCTTAATGCCCCAGTGTGAAAGAAAAATCTGGTTTCTGTGCTGTTAGTTTGAGACATGTGAAGCATGAATACTTGACAGGATGCCTACAAAAATGTCTATCAAAGGATTTTATTTTATTTTTGTATTTTTAATTTTGTAAAGGCCCCTCGTGTGTGCAGCTGGTCTTGGTGCAGGGTGTTCAATGGATAAAATACCATTTTAGGTTGTGTGTGGCAATATCTGACTCACACCCAAAGAGTGAAAGGCGTTTAGCTCACCACACAGTTATAAAACCATGAATAGCAGGGTTTGTGAAAGCTTTCTCTGGTATATGCACAGGATTACTGTTCAGAGACACTCCTGTTGGCTCATAACACTTATACAATTTCATTCAGATTTCGATCCTAGCAAGGGACCCTTGTGTGTATTTTCTGAACTGGCCTTTATGAAATTATTGGCTTCCATGTAAACTGTTCTTGAAGGGGAAAACATGGGGGTGTCATTAAAGAGATCAAGGCTGCAATCCTATACAGACTGGCTGTAAATTCTATCGGACTCAATAGTTTTACTTCTGAGTCAACTGGGCAGGCTTGCATTGTGAAATACCAAGTATTGCATCTTTATCCCAGTCTCCATTTTCTTTATCAGACGTCTGAATTTTTTCTTTTTTGCCCTGGCATATTCCCATGGTCCCAGAATATGCTCTGAAGGCCCATGATACAGCAGCCTTGATGAAACCAGGCAGGTCTTGTTCCAGTCAGTACCTAGATGGGTGACTGCCTTGGACCTTTATGTATACTGTCTTGAGATACAAAGGAAGATGAGAAATACAGTGGTACCTCGGGTTACAGACGCTTCAGGTTACAGACGCTTCAGGTTACAGACTCCGCTAGCCCAGAAATAGTACTTCGGGTTAAGAACTTTGCTTCAGGATGAGAACAGAAATCGTGCGGCCGCACGGCAGCAGGAGGAGGCCCCATTAGCTAAAGTGGTACCTCAGGTTAAGAACAGTTTCAGGTTAAGAACAGACCTCCAGAACGAATTAAGTTCTTAACCCGGGGTACCACTGTAGATGTGTTTTATGATGTTTGTTATGGTTAGCTTAATCCTGTTGATATGCCTGGTGCGTAAGAACATAGGAAGAATCCTGTTAGATCATAACATCTGGCCCAGCATCCTGTTCTCACAGTGTCCAACCAACTGCTTATGGGAAATTCACTGCAAGAAGAAAAAGTTACAAGGAACCAGGCAGAGAGCCTTCTCAGTAGTGGCGCCTGTGCCCTCCCATCCGATGTTAATCAGATAAATAACTATCAGACTTTGAGAAGGCATCTGAAGGCAGCACTGTATAGGGAAGTTTATAATATTTGATGTTTTACTGTGTTTTTATATTTTCCTGGAAGCTGCCCAGGATGGCTGGGGCAACCCAGTCAGATGGGCAGTATATAAATAATAAAATTATTATTAAGCCTGTAAGCAGGACGCGAGCACAATAGCACTATCGCCACTTGTGGCGATAGTATTTGGGTATGTTCAGCCATTATGACTAGTGGTCCTTGATAGCTTAATCCTCCATGAATATGCTTAATTACCCTTTTAAAGCCATCCAAGTTGGCAAGCATCACAATATCTAGTGAGAGCAAATTCTGTGGCTTAACCATGCACTGTGTGAAAAGCATGTTCTTTTTTCTGTCCCAAATCTTCCCTGTGTTCTGCGCTATGAGGGAGGGGGGAAAGCTTCTCTCTATCCCCTTTCCCCACACCATGCATAGCCTTATACAGTTTTCGGGTTCTCCGTTGACTCTTTTTCAAAGCTAAAAAGCTCCAGTGTTATAACCTTTTCTCAGAGAGGAGCTTGAACATTTTGGTTGCTCTATTCAGCACCTTTTCCAGCTCTACAATATGCGTTTTGAGGAGAAGCCACCAGAAAGGTAAATGGTTTTCCGAGTGTGGTTGCGGCCTGCTTGCCAAGGACTCCCTTAAGACTCCCAATGGTTTCTTTGCCTCAGTGTCTTTACCTGCCCCACTCATATAACATCAAGTGTAGGAATAGGTGAGCATGGTTGGTAGAGGAATGTCTGATGGGCTCAGTTTGGTTTGTGGCCTAGAGGTTGCCCACCACTGCTTTAATGGGAATGTTTGCTATGTACTTACAGGCAGTGAAAATTTCGCGTGGGGGTTTCATTCCTGGCCTCCACGTGTTGGCAAAGTGAATATAAGTGCCCCCCACCCTGTTACGCCCCACTCCACCCTTGTGCTGCTTTCTTCCAGGTCCAAAAGGGCCTGAATTGGGTGCACCTAAAATGGTCACCAGGTGTATTTAGAAAATGTATATACTGCGTAACATTTTTGGCAGGGATGTGGGTGGTGCTGTGGTCTAAACCACAGAGCCTAGGGCTTACCGATCAGAAGGTCGGCGGTTCGAATCCCTGTGACGGGGTGAGCTCCCATTGTTTGGTCCTAGCTCCCGCCAACCTAGCAGTTCGAAAACACGTCAAAGTGCAAGTAGATAAATAGGTACCGCTCTGGTGGGAAGGTAAACGGCGTTTCCGTGTGCTGCTCTGGTTCGCCAGAAGCAGCTGTCATGCTGGCCACATGACCCAGAAGCTGTACGCCGGCTCCCTTGGCCAATAAAGCGAGATGAGCGCCGCAACCCCAGAGTTGGCCACGACTGGACCTAATGGTCAAGGGTCCCTTTACTTTTAACATTTTTGGCAAAAATCCCTAGGCGATTCAAGCCCCTAAATAATTGATGTTTGAAAAGTTGTTTGATCTTTCTTTAAAAAAGCAACTCACACTTGATTTCTTTTTACAAAAATATGGTTAAAAGAATGTTGCTTGTCTTACTAGAAAATCATTATTTTTCCTTGTCTGCATCCCATGCTCCTCATTTCCCCTGATGTTCTGGGCCGGCAGAGCCTTCCAGTGGATTTAGTACAGTCACAATATCAGAGCACAGATCACGGAGCCACAGTTGCTACTGTAATTCAAGCAATTGCCACATAGGCATCTAATATTTCAGTCCCTTGATACAGGCCTCGCTCACGTGCAGCAAGGCTTTATATTCCTGGTTTTCGAATCTACAAAAGGGTTGTTAGGGGTTGGTTACTGTTTCAATTTCTTCTGGTAGGTCAAATGTAAATCTGTACCTTTTGAGACTCCAGGTATGTGAAATTCAGCTTGTTTGTTGTCAGGTGGAAAGGGCTACTGCTGCCTAGCAAATTAAAATCAATATGTAATAAATTTTGTTTGCAAGTGAACTTTAATCCCGAATGGCTGTGTTCCTGCACCTCATTATTCTCCCCCTGCCACACTTTCTGAGTTCCAGTCTGTCAATATGTATCATCCTCTTTGACTGCAATATGAAGGCTAAGTAAGGATGCATTCAAGTTCAGCTCATTTAACAGCACAATCCTCACCTCTTTGGCTCCGAAATAAGTCCTAAGGGGGCTTACTTCCCGGTAAACAGGGTTAGGACTACAGCCTTAGTCTCATAGATTTTGGTGGGAGAACACGCAGGTGTGTTTTTTATTAACCCAGCTATCAAAATTAATGAGAGTTGTTCAAACTGCTTGCATTTGGGTGCATTTAGCCCCATATGTTCACTGTGATCTCGTTCTCTCAATAAAGTTCATTACCATGTCTATGTGCATTCCTAAATGCCATCACAAGAGCCAACAACAGTGGCGTTTTGGCATGGAAATAGAAACATGAAACATCATCTGATTTTATTTTTGCTCACTTGACAGTTTAGATTTTCTTTTGATGGATCAAACTCATTCCCGAGCCATGAATGCTACGCTGTGGCCATTTGTTTGGATGATTAGCTCCTTTCTTCTGCTTGGATACTTTCCTTGGTACCATTACTGTTGGTCACTGGCTCTGCCTTTTCTCTAGTACAGTGTGTTGATACTGCTGTTAGTGTCAGCATAAACGATGCGGTAGGGCACACACTTGTGCTCGGTTATTCTCAAATGCCGCCAAATTTTGCAGAGAAATGCAAGAGAGTAAAAGGCAAATGAGTGCACTTGGCTGCAGTCCATAATCTAATTGTTGCAGAGTAGTCCTATTAAGGCAAATATAATGAATACCACAGTGAGTGCACAACAACAACAACAAAAGTCCTTGAGTCTCAGTTCTTTCTAAAAACTTCATTGGGCATTTTGGTATCTCAAAACATTTTGCTAAAATATTACAGTGGTACCTCGGGTTACCTACGCTTCAGGTTACAGACTCTGCTAACCCAGAAATAATACCTCGGGTTAAGAACTTTGCTTCAGGATGAGAACAGAAATCGTGCTCCGGTGGTGTGGCAGCAGCAGGAGGCCCCATTAGCTAAAGTGGTGCTTCAGGTTAAGAACAGTTTCAGGTTAAGAACGGACCTCCGGAACGAATTAAGTACTTAACCCGAGGTACCACTGTATATAATAGAAATGACTCTCAGTATGGCCATTCCCAAAGGCAAAAATAGGGAAGATTGGTTTTGTTACTTTCAGCAAAGGTCAGTGTCATCCTAACTAACTTGTGCCCACTGGGTAGGATTAAGACTCCAAATCTCTGTGTCAGGAAGGCACAGCACTAAACCAGGTAAAAAAAAGTAAAAGGTAAAGGACCCTTGGACAGTTGAGTCCAGTCAAAGGTGACTATGGGGTTGTGGTGCTCATCTCGCTTTCAGGCCGAGGGAGCCGGCGTTTGTCCACAGACAGCTTTCTGGGTCATGTGGCCAGCATGACTAAACCACTTCTGGAGCAATGGGACACCGTGATGGAAACCAGAGCGCACAGAAACACTGTTTACTTTCCCGCCGCAGCAGTACCTATTTATCTACTTATACTGTTGCTTGAGGTGTGGCTAGGCGGGTCTCAAGTTGCTACACCTTCTCTTCCAGCAAGACAACCATCTTGCACTTGCTACAAGTGTACTGTTGCTTGTTCTCTGACAGAATGGCAAACATGGCAAAAGTGTTACAGGTCACTGCAGCAGCTCCCTTACCCTCCATGTCTCTAGTCCTATGCACACCGAGAGACAGAGCTAATTGTTTTGGATAGTGTACAGCAGCCACCCTCTCATCTGCTTTAAATCTGGGTTGCAAACTGTATCTGTTACAAGGAACATTTTGTTTTTGTCTTTTATTGTTGTTTGGGAATTACCGTGTATTGTATTTTTAACATTGCCTTGCTCATAAGTTGCTATGGGGATATTTATTGATGAGATGGTTACATGCATTTTGTAAATAAATAAATTCTGTTTCTTGCATGAGCCTTATGCCACAGTCTTGCACACACTCAGGAAAAAGCCACATTGAAATCAGTTGTACTGAGCTGCCAAATCCTTTCTTCAGTACATAGAAATGCACATAGGCTCACAGCACAAGAGCTTTTCATCAAATTTCCCTCTAAGCCCTTAACTTTGTTTCCCTCAAGATTTCTGTTGAGGTTATCAGGTTAAGATATGCACTAAAACACGCATATTGGGCCCCCAAAGGACTGCAGATCAATAACTAAGCACACCTGTCTGCCATTTTAGTAGAAGTGTCAATCTGAGATTGGCACACAGGCCTGGGGTGTGGACCTCACTGAACAAGAAAAAAAGGGGAGAACAATGCATTTGTGACTGTTCAGTCAGAAAACATGTTGAAGCCAGTCTGTAGTATACAATGATATAGGAACAGGAAGTACAGCTATACTGTACTAAAACAGAAAAAGTACTCTGCTACCTCATGGTTGTTTCCTGATTTTAAGAATGGCCTCTTTCCCTGCTTTTAATGCCATTTCCATAGATTATGAAAATCCTCCTGGATCTTTAAATGTGGGAAACAAAGCCTCATATTTGTTATTCATAATTCATGTAGCCTAGGATTTTCCATTTGGATTTTGTTTGTTATACAGTAACATTATAACACATTGTTATTATCATGGCTATTAATGCTAATATTGCTATTATTAATTATTATTATTATTAAACAAACAGGCTGTATTGCAAGATCATCCACACAAACTATGAACAAGTGATAATCCATTTGAAGGTCAACTGTATGGAAATCAATAGCGCTTATTGTCAAGAGTATACGTTTCGTCTTGGGAGTAAAAAAAAGTACTGCATGAACAACAGGAGCACATTCTCACTTAGCTCAGATAAAAAGAAGAAACAATAATTTTAATTTTTCATTTTATTTTTAGTATTACACCATTTATGTCCTAACAACAGGTTCAAGGTGGTTCCCTCTTCCTCCTTTTATTCTCACAGCAACTCTGTGAGGGAGGTTAGGCTGCATATGCACCACGCATTTAAAGCACAGTCTCTCCCTTTAGAATCCTGGGAACTGTAGTTTAAAGGTGTTGAGAATTGTAGTTCTGTGAAGGGGGGCACAAACTACGATCCCCAGCATTCCTTGGGAGAAGCCATGCGCTTTAAATGCACGGTGTGCCCGCAGCCTACATAAACCCGAGCTACCTTTCCCCCACATCGCGCCCTGCAGTGTGGGGGGGGAGCCTCTGATAAGAAGGCATATTTACAGTGAAATTCTTGCGACGTTTACTTAGATATTAAAACCTGCAGCGATTTACTTCTTCAATCAGGCAACCCTTTGCTCCCAAGCGAAGCGAGGCTGGACCCAACCAACACCAAGACGAGTTGTTAAAATTATTTTAAGGGGTTAAAAGGGGGAGGAGCCTTCGAAGAAAAGGGGTGGGGTTTCCCCGTCCTTCCCGCGCGCTAGCTCGCTCGCTTCCAGCAAAATCAATTGGCGAGGCAAACGGGAGGGAAAACTTTCGCGCGCGCGTCTCCATCGGGACGCGCGCGAGGGGGGGGGAGAGCGCGGCGGCTTCCCGCTTTCTCCTCTGTGCGTGTATTGTGGGAGTGCGCGCGCTCGCGCTCTCACAGAGCCACACACGCTACAGATACGGTGCCTCTTCAAGCGGCAGGGAGCGCTCTACGCGCGCGCGTGCGCCCTGCTGCTGCTGCTGCCGGCGGTAGTGGCGGTGGCGGTTTCGCGGGCTCCTGGCTGGAGACTTCCAGAGCGTTAGATGGGGCTGAGGCAGAGCGGCGCCCACTGAGGAGGAGGAGGAGGCGGAGGGTGTGCGCGCGCGGGCGCGAGCGAGACGAGGCCAAGGCAGCCGACCGACCAACGTTCCAACCAACGAACCAACCAACCAACGGCCGCCTCGCCGGTAACTGCCCCAGCAGCAACTGCCTCCTCAACAGTCCGGCGCGAGCTGTGCCGGGGGCCGGGCGGGCGCCTGCGCCTCTCCACGCGGAGGGGCGGCGCGGCGGTCCTGTTGCTCCCCCCCCCCCCGGGTGTGTGTGGGTGTTTGTGTGTGGAGCTGGGAGTTTCTCTACTATTCGGGCTGAGGAAAGAGAGGCTCGTGTGGGACGAGGAGGAGGAGGAGGCGGCGGCAGCTGCCCCGTGACTCTCCTCTCAGCGCGAAGGGAGCCATGGGGCGGCCTCCTCGCCTCGCCTGCCTGGGGCTGAGAGGGGCTCCCTCAGGTAGAGAGAAGACCCTTCCCCCCTCCTCCCCGTTGTGCCATAGGGGCTCCTGGCGCCTCTTCTGCCCCCCCCCCGCCCTTTTTTGTCGGGCCTCGTATGGCCCCTTCCTCTCTTAGCGCTCCCCTGGATTATCCCCGGTGGTGGAGGAGGAGAAAATACTTGCCGGGGGAGGGAGGGGAGATAATCTTTTCCCTCCCGCCCGGGATTATCTCCCCGCCCTCTGCGGGATTATCCTGTCCGCCCTCCTCCCCCCCCCCCTTCCCTCGCTCACCCCGCCTCCTTCAGCAAATCCTCGGGGCGGCGTGGGGACAAATCCCACCCACCCAAGAGTCGCTCCCGCGCGCTCTTCTTTCCCTTCCCCAAAAACCTTGGGCTTCTTCCACCAGGTGAAAGGCACGTATTTTGTTGGGCTGTTGATTATTAATTTATTTTTTGGTTGGTGCTGCTGGTGGTGGTGGGGAAACCGGTGGCTGCGATCCGCATTGAAACTGAAGGTGGAAAGGGAGGGGGGAAAGGGTGGTGGGTGGGTGGGCTGCGATTGCCACGGCGGTGCTGTCACCTCGCTGGATTTGGAGCTCAGGAGGGCGGGAGGCAGGGCGAGAGCGTGGATTGGCCGCGGGGGAAGGGAGGCTGGAGGGGGGGGGGAGAAGGTAGGTAAGTGTTGCAATCCGCCACAAATGCAGCGAGGTGGGGGGTTGCGGGTGGCAACGTGCCAAAGCGCCCCCCCCCCCACGGTAGCAATTCTTGAGTGCCCAGGGTGTTGCTATACAAGGGGAAAGGGGAAATGAGCCAGTCGGTTCTTTGGCTTGATCATGCTTTCTTGGTGTGATCGGCTTCGTCCTTACGAAACTGTAGAGCGTAGCTTTCTCCCACCTACTAACCCACCCCCACCCCCAATTTTTTGGATTTTAACTCTTCGAAATGCCTTGGGTGCCTCTCACGCCACAGCAGCTGAAATAGTTTTACTTAAGGCACAAAATGTGAATGGGAAGAAAAAAAACCCTGCATGGATGTCATTTGTTGTAAGTTGGGCTGGGCTCTGAATGGAGTGGACTTGCTTCTGGCTTTCCGCCAATTGGTTGTGGCTATTGCTGACAGAAGGAAGGGCGGGCGTCATTTAAATTAATGCTCTGACGACACAGCAGTATAAGATAATCACGTTTGGCTCGTGGTAGAACCAGTGGTGGTGATCTGGTTATGTGGTTCCTTTTCACCTGTTTGAGCTAGGTGCAGCGATCTGGATGACTGGTGCTGCAGAGCTTCTTTCCAATTCTGCTGCACAGAGCTCAGGATTACACCCATCCATTAAACTTCATTTTATTGGCTTTGGGAAGAGGAGGGGCCTTTGGAAACTGAACAGAGGCAGGGTAACTATAAATAGACCTTTGGACTAGAGGAAGCTTTGAGCAAATTCTGGTATATTGTATTTGAACCACTAGTATCTGTTTATTGGATGACTGTCATAATGTTCTTATTATGGCTGATGGCTTCTATCATGTCAGTGGGGGGTTGTTTCTAAAAGGCTAGCTACTGTTTTCTGTCATTCTAATAATCTTGTACTTGATATATAAGCTGATAAGATGGTAGACGGTTCAACCATCTCCTTTTTGCTGTTTGTGAACTAGGAAATTATTAATTAGAGCTAGATGTTTATTGCAGCAGGGCATTGTGCCCTGAATGATAATGGAGTTTGTTTTTGGATATATAGGCCACTTTATTTTGTTAAATGTTCCTTTTGGTAGCTGTCTTTTGTATTAATATTACAGTGACATCTCAATATTTCACTGTATGTACACCGTCTCATCTGAGCCTTGATCATATCTAGAGTTTTACTCCTGGATCATTATTCTGACCATATTTATGTTGTCAATAATCATTTAATATGGAGACTGACAGAACCCTGAAGAAGTGACTGTCTGCTGTACTGGGACAAATTTTGCAAGCCAAAAATCTTTATGAAAAGCCTGAATAGCTCTTGTAAAATTGGTACAATAGTGTTTCTTCTAAATGAAGCAGCTGTATTTACAAATGGCAATAAATTAGTATCATGTATTAATTAACTTCCTATTCCCTTTCATTAAAGGGAATGGCTGTGTGGAAGAAAAAATGATGTCTCACGTATTAGCCTAAAATCCTGATGAAGACGTGTCTAAGCAGGTGTGTTGCAAGCTTTATTAATGAACTGCAGTGTTAGATATGTATTCATACATAATTTTTTGATATTATTTAACAGCTCATTGAAAATAATTCCTTGTCAGAAAACATTGATAAGAGGAAGTCATTTTATGCAAACTGCTTAGTGGCTTTTAAAAAAATTATGCTTTATATAAATACTGTTGAAATAAATAAATGACATATGTGGAAAGCTGTGCATCATGTGATGAATTTTATTTTCACAATGATTTCCAGGTTTCAGTGCATGCTCAGGTACATTTGGATAAGATTTAAATTATCGAAGCAACTTGTAGATCATAGCACATTATTAGTATGCAGCTGTTGATTGCTGCAAAAAGGACAAGTGAAAATTATGTTTGGAGAGAAAGTATTTTCAGATAGCATGAATATGGAATTTGAAGTATCTAGGGGGCTGTTGGATATGCCGATTTTAGACCTTAGACTTCTTCTTGTGTCTTGTTCGCTTTCTCAATCATTTTTAGCCTACTTGGGGAGGGTGCACTGTGTATGTATGATAAGTAAAAACATGTAAATATGGAATATGATATCTGTTGGGTGTCATAGTTTCGAGTTTTGAGAAAAAGGCATAGTGGGATCTAGTGGGGGTCTCAAGGGTATGAACACTTTTAAATGTTGTAAACTGACAAATGATATATTGACTTGTGTGGTAATAGTGTGTTGGGGATATTGAAATGCTACCAGAACATGTTGCAATCCCCAGAATCATTGCCTTATGATGGTGTTCCTTTCTTAAACTTGAAAGCTGGAGCCATAGTGCAATATACTGCTTATGAAAGTGGATGTTAGTAAAAGACTAGTAGTTCTGCAAATTGACACTGCATTGATACAATGCCCTGTGGTGTGTTTGCCAATCTTACATCTTTGTCAAATGTGTGGTGTGTTTGTCTGATTGTCTTTTGTCACACAAAATCCAGTTGAATAAGTCATTCTCTTATGTCACTGGCATGTGAGTTTTGTACACACATGGTAATACAATGGCCTGAATCTATACATAGTAGACAATCAATAGGGCTCTTGAAAAACATTTCATTGGAATGCTGATGTTAATAAATGAAATGGGATAGATACAATAATAAAGTCACAAAATCTCATCAAATGTTTTGTATCAATTTAAAAAATATTAACTTTAAATAATGTACTTGAAATAAGCGTGTTTCGCTGAAACTTCTTATGTGTACTTTGGTGCATATCCTGAAATTAAATCTTAAGTTGACATTCTCTCTGTGTTACTCATCAGTTTAAAGCAAGGATTGGGAACTGGGTGACTTCCAGATGTTGCTGAACTATAACTCACATCATTTCCACCCAGCACCAGCAATGATGGGAGTTACAGTCCAACTATCTGGCAGTCACCAGGGTCCCCTTCCCTTCTATAAAGCAGTGAAATACCTTTGGAGGGTTAGAAATGGCTGTTGTAACTTGACATTGCCCACCTGGATTGGGTTAGACCAGAAGTTGTTTTCACGGCCATGCTAAGTGACTATACATCTAAAGCAGGGTTTCCCAAATTTGGGTCTCCAGTTGTTGTTGGATATCTGGATGGCAATAATTAGCTTGACAGCCTTTCCTGTTATAGTAGCAAGTAGTGTAGCATTGAAGTAGTTTCAGCATTCCAAATAATAAAGGAAACTAAAAACTGACTTTAGCTAATTCAGTAGGATTCTTATAAACCCACCTTACTTGCCAGGCAGTGTGAACCTGTGTTCCTCCAGATGTTGCTGGACTACAACTGGAGATCACCTGGAGAAGGCTGGGCTACATGTTACTCTGGGGTTATCCAAACACTACTTACTGACAACCCTTACAAATGTTCAGTCAGCCAAGATTCTGCTAATTTAAGGCAATCCATACACCCAGTCAGTCCAAATGATGAAAGTAACAGCAGTTAACAAACCTACTTAGGACATGCCTTTAATTGTTAGACAGCTCTTATATAGATATGGCTGACTCAGATAATCATATATATATCAGATGGCTGCTGGTTCTTTGGTGAGAGGCTTTTCATGAATGAATACATCAAATGATATCAAGGCGCAGTGTATATAAGAGAGCCTTTGATGTAAGAGCTGGCAATAAAGCTTGCATAGAATACCAACCTTATTCAGTGGTTGGTACCACAGAATGCAAAGGGAAGTTTGGTCAAAATGTATCTCAGAGAAACAAATGTACTGAGTTGTCTTACAGAAGATCTTGATTACTAGGAGTTAACTTATTGCCTAGCACAATGACCTAGAAACTACTATTAGAAGCAGGAGTGATGACCTTTGCTCTGCATTGTTTTGGTTGAAAGAACTTTATTACACTTGGCATGGGAGATATCAGTTTTTCCTATCATCATGTTAAATCTTGCTGTGGAGGATGCAAAACCTTCAGGAGCAGCTTTCAGGGGTGAACTATATGCCATTGGAAGATAAGGTGCTGGAAAACTACACCCATAAATGGTCTTTGGCTCTTGGCCTCTTTTTTTAGTTTTCTCTTCCTCTTAATTATTTTGCATACCAAGCAGAGTCAGCAGCATCTAATGGGGCTCACATATTCCCCAAATGCAAATAATAATTCAGTCAAACTTAGAGGAGTTATGCATGTATTGTGAACAAAGGAACTGTACAAAGCCTCCAAAACATGCAGAAAAAACAATGTTAGAGTAAAATGTTAAGGGTTGTGATTAAAATGCTTTTGGCTACACCCAAATTGCACTGGAAATCGTTTGTTGGAAGGACTTTTCATAATAAAAATATTCTGAAAAACCCAGTATATGGAGTTCATTTTGCTGAAACCCTTGGAGAATTCAGATAGTTTGGTGGGATGTTACTTACTTTGCTGAAGCTGTGCTGACACTTCTATGCATGGCACGTACATCTATTTTTAACAATTCTAGCCTTGGTGGTTTCCACCCATAATGCTTGTCAAATGTTTGGTTGATTTCCTGTGTACTGATAGCTCCCTGGGTCCTTTTTGAAAGTTTTGTGCTGGCTACCGTCTATTGTCTGATAGGGGCTAACATTTTGTTAAAAGTTAAATTGCCTTGCCATTTCAGATTTTAAATGACACCTGATTCTTGTGCTTTCTTACTGAATTGATTTTCCTTTCCTTTCCTTTCCCTTTATTCCCTCTACATGAATGTATGATTCTGTTGTATTGACGAAGTTGTAGCTTAGGTGGTTATTTTTCTTCAGTAGTGTCTGTGATGAAGCAAATAGAATTTTTAAATTAAGGTTTTTCAGGGTTGCTTTTATGACCTTCATCTAATCCTTTCTGTGTCCTGAGTTAGTGCTGCTACTGAGTGTTCTTAAACAGACATCTTGGTGCCCTTTAAAATATAGTTACCTTGCTAGTGTTGTGTTCTTCCGTTTCATCAATTTGGAGAAGGTTTTTCCTTCTATAGTCTTCCTTTGCTTTGTAGCTCTTCCTTGGCTCTGTTTAATTACCACTATATTGGTATTTTCTGGCATTTGTCCTTCGTCAACTGAGGTCTTGATTTTCCAAAATACATTATATTTGCACCAGTGATACAGATGCAGGTTTGCCTGGATCACCTGATCTAGCAAGTGAATATGGATCTTCATAATTTGATTGGATACGTGTATTTCTTTTCCTTTGCATCAATCTTCAGTTTTATTATTATTTATTTATTAAATTTGTATACCGCCCTTCATTTGTAGATCTCGAGGTGGTTCACAGCATAAAAATACAAGATAAAATATATAATACATAATAACAAGAACAAAACAAACCAGTAACCCCCCTCCCGCAAACACATTTAAAAGGGCCTAAGATGTTAATCATCTTCTGGTTGAAGAGCTGTATAATGAAGGTGCCAGCTGAACCTCCCTGGGGGGAGCATTCCACAAATGGAAAGCCACTGCAGAAAAGGCCTTTTTTCGCATTGCCACCTCCACACCTCTCATGGAGAAGACACATGAAGAAGGGCCTCCTATTTAATCCTTTAGTAATTCCCATGCTCTCTGCAGTAATCTGATTCTCAACTGTGTGTATTTAGGTTGTTTTTTTAGCCAATTCTCTTTCTTTCTGGTGCTGTTCTCCTTGAAATTGAATGACTGATACCCTGCCCACATACATGTTGAACTAAATAGTATTGTTGTTGTTGCTAGGAGACTTAAGCTGCAATCCTAAACTTACTTGCTTCTTTTGAAGTAAGTACCATTGAAATATTTCTGAGCAAACATGATTAGGATTGGACTGTTAGCAGATTCTCTGCACTATTTGAGTTATTTCTGGTTTGGTTGACTTTCTATTTGTGCCTATCATGAGTTGCCATATGAATGTGTTAAGTTATTCTCTTGTTTGTGTTCAGTTCACTATAACCATATGACTGAAGTGGTTAGAAGATTGAAGCCAGATCTTTCTGTTTATGATACAAAATTGTCTCCTTCTCCTGTTCCAAATGACCCAGCCTCTGAAGTTTCCTTAACTTTCTTCTTCTACACTAGCATACTTCCCTTCTGAAATATGACCAGAATGTTATCTTCTCTGAGCCCTTGGCAGGATCCCCTTAACCCCCTTTTCTCAGTTCATTCACATAATTTTCTTGGTTAATGGGGTCTGGGCAGCCATGTATTTTACTTCTGCCTGGTTCTGGAAATGAGAGCCCAAATCATTTGAAGGTACAATAAATGTTTACATTTGTGTGGTGTGTGCTCCTTGTTCAGACCTCAAATACGTCAGGTACTCTTGTCAAAAAATACAAGCTGCCCCACAAGTATGAGTGAGCAAGACACCAGTTTCTAGAAGATGCTTGAAAAGATCTTGAAAAGATGCTAGAGTGAAGGCAGAAAGCCTGGAACAGAACTAGGGAGAATGCAGGAAATCAACCAAGTGCTCCTACTTATTTAATGGCTTTGTATAAATGACATTGTTTACTCGGAAGTCCTATTGAGTTAATGAGGCTACCAGGTAATTGGGGTTAGGAATGCAGCTTTAGATTGTTTGGAATGTAATTAGACAAGAAATATGAAAATATTTAAGACTGAACTAACACAAAACAGGATGCTGCTAATCAGTCTTACATAGTAGCTCAGTCAACAGTTGCCACATGACACACTTTCATCAACCTGTGTAGGCAGGGTTTGGCAGAAAAGCCATCCTATGTTGGATGACACAAGCTTCAGCTATAGCTCTTGCTGGATTCTTTCCTCTGAGGAGCTTACGACAGTGTTTAAGCCAGACTTGTCCAGTGTATTAATTGAGCTTCTTAGCTGAACAGTGGTTCATTTTTAGGATTCCTACAGCTAAACTGATGACTATGCCAGGTATACAAGGCTGGCTGTTTCTCACCACCTGAGAAATCTGAGTTTGATACAAATTAAATGTACAAATTGTCTGACACACTCTAATCGGCCTTTCAGATAATTGTTTTAGCAAACTAAATGTGGATATCTGTTTTCCAGCACAGGGAAGCTTTACAGTGGATGCTCGGGTTGCGAACATGATCCATGTGGGATGCACGTTCGCAACCCACAGCGTTCACAACCCGCAGCAGCGCGTCTGCGCACACACGGGTTGTGATTCAGCACTTCTGCGCATGCACAAAGTGTAATTTAGCGCTTCTGTGCATGCTCGACTGCCGAGACCAGGAAGTAACCCATTCTGGTACTTCCAGGTTTCGGTGAGTCTGTAACCCGAAAAAATGCAACCTGAAGCCTTTGTAACCCAGGGTATGACTGTAATCACATTTTAATACTGAAAAAGCCCAAACAGTTTGATTTATAGAGTAAACTTTAGACCACTTCCCTCATCAGCAGTTTTTGACGATTGTAAGTTAATTGATGTGGCTAAATACAAAAAACAGCATTTTTTTTTAAAAAAACCCATGTCTGATGTCCCATTATGTATGATACTGAGACAACAAAAGACACGAACCCCACTTCTTACAGTGGTAGATTGAGATGAGAAAATTAATTTTAAAGGAATGTGGATTCATTGAAAAATTGTCAAAATGTCTTCCTTTTCAGAAGCACTTCAACTTTCTTTAGTATGTTCACTTCCTCAGTTGGCAGTCTCTTGGAAGCAAGCACTGCTATTGTTCTTTCCAATAAAATTTCTTTAATAATAATCAAAATAGTACATGCATTTGCAACTCTCAGTTTGAAATTTGGAAGGAAAAAAGTTTTCCCCCTGAAAAAGGATGGAGATAGCCAAGTTTTTAGACATCCAAGTTTAGCCACTGATGATGACATACCACTTACATCTGTACAGATTGAAAATCTGTTGTGCTTCTCATCTGAAAGATTGTAGTCACATTTTTGGTTGGACCCATCTTTTCCTTCAGACATTAGCAGTTACTTAGTCACACACAACATAAGCAGGAATATTGTTAAAGTTTTGGCTGTTAAATTAGAAAGCCTGGCCATTAATATATATTTATATATATATACACACACAGAATTGTTTCCTGCATAGGTACTTTTGTACCTAAGATTAGAATAAATTTGTCTTCTTGTACAGTCTTCTGACTATTCAACTATAATAAGTGTGGTTAGAAAGTATCAATTAAAAACAATACAGTGTTCAAAGGTTTTTTGGCAGGGTGCTGAAATTAGACTTGAATACATTGATGCAATCTTTTATATACCTTGATTTATTCTTGATGAGCTGCATAATTTTTGGCAAAAGATTCACTATCATTCCTAACAAAGGGTTTACAATTTTCTGGATAATGTTCAAATGGATTTTAGGACATTATTGGTGTTTTCAACAAGAACCAATTTGGCATGTGGGTCTTGGAAGTGGCATACAATTCACTAGTAAAGCAATTAGCATGATAAGTAACTGAGTAACTGAATGTTAATACAGGATCAGGTGAATTGAACAAGGGTGATTCTTAGTATTAGATGACGCATTTCCTCTGCCCTAATAGGAAGCTTTATTGCTCAGTGTTTCAGGTTTAGCATTGGAAGAGTGTATTTTGAGTGGTGAAAACCCCGCTCCAGGTTTTGTGAGGAAACTCATTTAGATCTTGAAATCTGTTTTTTGGACTTACTTTGAAACTGAAATTGCCTTAGTTGCCCTTGTAGATTATCAGTGCAAGGAGATGGGCAGGAGGAACATGACCCTATTATCTTTTTTTCTTTTTTAACCTATCAGTATCTTATCTTTCTGGACTGCCTAACTGGGATATTAGTGGCACAGGTCACAATGTCCCTGCATCTTGGCTACCACTGAGTCTTATGTTTGCTTTAGGGAGGAGAGACTTCTGTGTGAACTGCATCATGGTTTGTAAAGCTTCTGGGAGGAATCAGTCAAGTGTCAATCTGGCAGTGCTCTTATTACTAGAATTGAAACTCTTGAGGCTGATGCTCCTTTTCAGGCATTGTAATATTTCATTTCCTTTATTTTCCACTGTAACTATAGGCTTTTTGCAGCTCAGATCTTCTCTCTGTTTATCAGCATGGATTTTCAATAGGTCTGAATCTTACTGCATAATCAGTGACTCCACCAACCCAACCAGCATAATTAAAGTCAGAAACAGGACATGGCTTCCATTGTCATTGTGTGTTCTCTTCCTTCTCCTTGTTTTCCATCCATAATAAGCTTCTTTATATGATGTATCCTTGGGATTCTCAATCTTTGTTATTTAGGCTCTTTATCTTGAGAGCAAAATCACTCAAGAAGCCCAGATGCAGCTTTATTTCCTCTCCTGTCACTGTAATTGTGCGCTCCATATCAGTTGCTAATAAGGCACACTTGCAACCAGAGTGCAAACTAATATTTTTCTAGTTATGTTTATTGAATTATTTAGAACTTACTGAACTTTGTGCCCTGTTAGATTTGTTTTGGGATAGTGGTACAGCTTTGATATCTTTTTAGCAACTTTCAGTAGATTTGGCTTCAAATGACTAAAGGTAGAGTTCTGGTAGCAGTGCAGCCTACTTCTGCGGTCCTTTCATCTTATACATGCAGCTATATAGCGATAGAAATCGCCTATGGTGCTTTGATTACTCCTATTGCTGTGATCATGCCCCTTCCATTTCACAAGCCATAGAAAAACTTTTACAGCTTCAGGCAGTTTTTAACACTTTAATGTATTATTGGAGCATGCATTAAATCAATAGTCTTAGAAGCAGGAGGAAAGAAAAACTATGGCAGTAGGTGATGGCAAAGCAGATGCTGAAAGTTAAATTGTAAAAATAGCCATTTAAACACTGAAAGCAAGGCTTAAATTTTTCCTCGGAGGACAATTCAGAAAACTTAAAAATGTTGTCATGGATTTTTAGCAATTGCTCAGCTTGTGAATGTGTCAAATAAGGAATACACACACTTAATAAGGAACACACACACACTTAGTTGGACACACACACTTCATTCCAGAGCCTTTCATAATGATAGCATGGATAAGGGGTTCCCTAGACAGTAAGCAGTTTGCTTGGGGAGGGCCCCAGTTTGCATTCTGTATAAGCTGATCATGTCTGTCTCCGACAATGATTTTTCTTGCACGACAGGTCCTTTTGGCTCTGCTCTTTGCACACACACCCCTTTGTACCCATGTGTGCACATACATCTGCGTCCTGAGAACACTTCATGGCATGCATCTGACAAAGTCGGCTCTAATCCATGAAACCTTATGCTACCACAAATCTGTTGCTCTTGAAGGTGCCAGAAGACTCATTAAATGTTTGCAGGAGTCATCTAAAACACTTGAGGCAATCACTTAACATTTTTGTAACCCCCAAAAGGCATCAGCTAGTATCAGCTTTGCATCTTTCATGGAAAAAAGACCCCTGTGGTGGTTGTTTGTATCCATATATTCATTCCTAGGATCTCCACATAGCTGCTATATATTCCTCAAAATTACTAGAGGCTCTAACCACGATGTAACATTGTCTGAAATATAGGGAACTAAGCCTTAACTCACCCCGTCCTCTTGGGTACAATTGCAAAATAGAGAAATAGTTGTGGGGTAACACATAACCTATGTTGGCTACAATAGGATGCTGCTTTCAAGCTTATAATGTGGGGAGAGGACCCTGCAGGCACTGTGTTGGTAATCCCTGCCTTAGGAGAATCAATATAGCTGAGTTGTAGAACACATGCTTGGCATGAAACGGTCCTAGGTGCAACCTGGCATCGCAAGGCTAAGAACATAAAGAGACCTGCTGGGTCAGACTGAAGGTCCAGTATTCTGTTCCCACAGTGGCCAACCAAATGCCTATGGGAAGCCCACAAACAGAAAATGAATGCAATAGCACTCATGTACTATAGAGAGGGCTGGAAAAGGCTGACCTATAGGAAAGCAAAGTCTGAAACCCTGGAGAGCTGATACCAGTCAGTGCAAACACTGAACTAGATTGGCCTGCGGCAACTTGGTATAAGGCAACTTCCTGTGTTCTTCCTTAACTGAATCAAACTATAATACTTGAGTTGATTCCACTTAGACCGAAGCCCTGGCTTTGAATGATCAATAAACTGTGACTCTTGCATGCAGATCAAGGGTCAGCTTGCACTCTGGCGCAGCATGTGCTCTATGTTTATGGTAGGGTGCCAGGAAGAAGTCAGATGTGTCCTACTCTCCAAGTTTGGCTGTGGATTTATTCTGTGTATACATATGCTCAGTCAATTTATTTGCCCGCTTTTCTGCCTGTCAAACCTGATGTGGCACATTAACATGTTTGCATGCCACACTAATGTGGGAACTGCTGTGAAACATCATGGCGGGTGGGAACAAGCCTGGAAGACCATTCTAACATTTGTGACACTTTCAAACTGGGGCTTGTATTTGTATGGTAGGAGCTGTTGTAACCCAGTTAGGGACCCAATTGAAAATCTAGCAGATAACAAATAATGTTACCGCATCTGTGTCACTTTCTGATGGGAGTCACTGTTTGTATTGAATTATAAGATTGTTTTCTGTCCTTCAGATGTTCAGTTTTCTCCAGTAGCCTACAAAAGCCATAGATGTCACAGTTGATGTAGAATTGTGGCTGTGATAACAACTGTTCAGCTTGGGAGAACTATATATGTGATAAATAGTACTGGCAGATTACTAATGGCAAGCATATTCTAAATACCATGGAGTCCTAATCTATATAGAACATAGTTTTGTAGCTAGGGTGGGAAAATAGAAAGATGTAATCTGTTTAAAGCTTCATTCCTAAGTGCACTTACTTAGAAGCAAGTCTCATTATACTCAGCGGGATTTTGGAGTAAGCATGCCTGGAATTGCACTGGGAATTTTGACACTACATAGCTGCTGTGGATTATGAATAGGTAACTATGCAAGCCTGGAATAAGCAAAGGCGTGGCCTAATTTTGGAAAGCTTTTTTTAAAAAAATGGCATTGGCCATACTTGTATTAATGGGTAAGAAATGATATTTAAGACTTGAATATATCCACCATTCTTTACACGATTCTGCTGGAAGCATTGAACTGAAGCTACTCTTGATGGAAAAAATGTATCATTTCCTTCAAAATTATAGAGTAATAGAGTGTGTGTGTGTGAGAGAGAGAGAGAGAGAGAGACCCTGAAATGAGAAACACTTGCCTTCAACCTTTTACATTGTACCTTAAGATGAAGAATGTTTGAAATATCCTATGTTTTGCTGTGCCTCTAAAATATGTGGGGAAGGGCCATACCCCAGTGGTACCACGTCTGCTTTGAATGCTGTAAGTTCCAGGTTCAATTCCTGGCATATCCAGGTAGGAATGGGAAAAACTCCTCTCTGAAATCCTGGCGAGCTGCTGCCAGTCAGTATTGAGATAGATAGACCAGGGCTGTTTTCCTAAGACGTGTGTAGCTTTCAGATTAGACATTATAGTATCACATGCAATCACATGTAAAGGCTTAGGGTTTATAACCTTGATAAATATGAATTGGTGTTCATGTGGAATATGATGGGCATAATTCATGATGATAAGTAATTGGTTTCTTTAAGGATAACTTGTTTCAAGAGAATTGTATAATTTGTATGTTTACTTTAAAGAAAAGGCCTTCATGCATGGTACTAAGGAGCTATTGATTAATTGCTGAAGGATATTATCACGGCCAACAGCAAGACTGGGTTCAGAAAAAGATTAGACATACCTAAACTGGTAGTCCTGACTTATAGCTATTAACCAGTATGATGAAGCTCATTTGTAAGATGCCATTAAAACATTGTCTTCCTTAAGCTTAGAGTGAATTACAGTTCCATATAACTTTTCTTGTAATACATGCCCTTAGAAAGAAATTATACTGTCCACCACAGTTGAATATTACATTCTGGGCTGGACGGACATTAACCTAACCTGTTAGGATCATTTATATCCTGCTGAGGAAGTATGTGCTTCCTCACAAAGATAAATGGTCACTGCATTTTAATAGTATAGATTAATATAATTTATACAAGACTGATATTATTGTTGGATACACCGCCACTGCTTGAAAATGGTTGAGATTAGTCTTAATTGCCTGCATGTGGAGCTTTATATGAACAACTGTTGATAGAAGTCTGATGTGAAGTTGTTTTTTAGAATGGTGGACATGAACATAATGGATTGGGCTGGTTGCCATCTATCTCTGGATTTTGAATAAAGGGAATCAACATTCATTAAAATTGCAGACCTATCCACACACTAAATTATTCTTTTATATAATCCAAAGGACAGTGTGTTAAAATAAAGGACAAATGTCTGTTGAGCAAATGAGTTTTGAAGAGCCAGCCAATCTACACACAACAGAGAAAGTCAAAATAACTCTAGAGATACCATGGTGTCCTTCCTTGTTCCAGCTATAGCAACTGGACAGAGCCGAAATGAGAAGCTGTTGCTCCTCAGACTTCCAGTGGAGTGGTGAGGATATGAGGCAAGATATGAGCAAGTCTGGTGGTAGTGGTATGAATGTGCAAAATTTGTGGATCTGTCCCTGAGATGGGATGGGATGGGATGTTGGGAAAAGAAGCCGTGGTGATTCACTGCCAGTCATACTGTAATAGGTTATGTTCTAGCCATGGAATTAATTGGGTCATCTTGGGCCAGTCTCATTGCTCAGAATAGCCTCTACCTTACAGGGTTGTTTGGATCAAATAATTGGAATAGAGAGGCGGTGTCATGCACATGCTCCCAAATTTATTAGAGGGAAGTTGTCCCAGCCTACTTTCAGACATCTTCTAAAAACTGAACTGTTTAGATAGGCTTTCACAATATGAGTTTTTCTTTAAACCAACCAGTATCTACTGCTGCTTTATTCAGTCTATAGATATATATTAAATGTAATTAAAGATTGATTTTATTGCTACTATTATGTTGTAAGAGCCTTGTTACATTTTATGAAAGAGCATATTATTCATTTTCTAATAATAATTCATTTGCTTTTATAACGTGGGCTCATAGTGCAAGATGCGTACCTGAAATGGGCCATATCAAATAAATTACAACAGCAAGACTGATTGTGTTTTGTACAATTGGCACAATATAAATTTTCAAGAGCTACTATATATATTGATTAGGATGTGAGCCTTGGGTTTAGTGAAGTAGAATTTTTTAGTCCCCCCCCCGTATATTCTCAATTATTATACAAATTGGTTCCAGTAATAGGTATTATACAAACATCATTTGTCCCTACCACATTACTCCCTAAGACAATGGCAACTTCAGTTACTTGGTGAAATATAGCCATTGAGAGACAATTTTAGCTGTGTGCCCTGTGAAGAAGTACTTTCTTTTGTCTGTCCTGAACTGTCCTTGCAATATTCAGCTTCACTGGATGGCCCCTGTTCTAGTATGTCTGTTTTTGTTCACATCATGCATAATTTTACACACGTCTGTCATGTCCTGCCCCCTTCCTTTTTATTGTTTTCTAAACTAAAAAGCTCCCGATATTGTAACCTTTCATCATAGGGGAGTGGATCATTTGGTTGTCCTTTTCCAGATGTATAATACCTTTTTCTGAGGTGTAGAGACTGGAACTGAACACTATGTAGCTTATACATTTGTCTCAAGCATGTAGAAAACCTGTGGGTGCACACAGACATATTAGATGGGAGAAAAATTTCTGTGCATCTTTCAAGATCTTTGAGTTTAAACATGGTGGCAGCTTACACTAGTTGTCTTGGTTTCTTTAGGCAGAACTGGAAAAATATTTTAGATGGCTGGGTGCTAGTATCTGTTTCTTCAAGTTCCAGAACAGCCTGGATTATTAACTTGAATTTTCTGCTATGCCTGCGTTGCTCCCTCTAATCTTTATGTTAACTAGCACAACTGCATTATGTTTCAGAAACCTTAAGAGTGATTGGCAACAACCTTGGTTTATCCACTAAAGAAAAAAAATCCCCGTTGCTGTCAGAATTTCTGAAAGCATAATGTGACTGTCATTAGCCTCCTACACATGCTTTCAGTGAGAACTTGTTTGCTAGGAAGAAATGGGATGCATTTATTAGAAAGTGTGGGTATAGCAGCTATTCCTTAAAACCCAACTCCATTTCACTTTGAGAATGGTACTATATGGCTGAAAAATTGTACTAAGTACAACTGGCTAGAAAAAGAAATAGATTTTTGAAGAAGGGGCTATTAAGAGTGTCTTCTGTTCATCTTGTACAATAAAGGCAACTAGATTACAACAGTGCAGAATCTACTGGAATTTTCTCAAATGAGATTTGTGTTCTTAACAGACTTGTTGCTTGTGTTTTTGTGGTTTTGAAAGCGGTAGCTGCTTTTTCTTCTCAGCTTATTTCTGAATACCGCCATACCTCCTTTTCTCAATATTATGCACTTAAGATGTTTTATTTAATGGTGGTGGGATTATTTTGATCAGCTAAAATTTAATGCAACTGTGAGTGTATACTTGTGCCTTCAAATACAATTGCGGCCCATTAATTACATCCATTTAGGTTCAGCACTATTGACCATGTCTTTTATATCTCTATTCTAAGCATACAGATCGGTCCACTTACTACAACAAACACAGTAACTGGGTTTGAACTGTGCCATAAGCACTAATGATGACTTAGTTTTTTACACACTTATATGTAAACTGTTCAAATGCTTCTTTAAAAAATAATCAGATGACATGAAAACAGTGTGCTTGGGCCTTAAATAGTTTAATGACAGTTTTAAAGGAAAAACCGGCATGCTAAATTTATTTGATTAAGCCTAACTTTTTTAAAAATGAGCTCTTGCTCAACTTCTCCCTTTTCATCTTTTCAGCAGCAATGCAGCAAGTTTTGGACAACCTTACGGACTTGCCTCCATCAGCAGGAGCTGAAGAAATAGACCTTATTTTCTTGAAAGGAATTATGGAGAATCCTATTGTAAGATCGCTTGCTAAGGTGACAGTGTTGTTTGTTCATATATATATATATATATATATATATATATATATATATATAAAACTTCAAAATTTAGCATGAAGGCGGGGCTGGAAAGAGCTCAGTATATGGAGAGTTGCTGGACTTTATCATGTGTGCAGTGGGGCCTAGATTTCTGTGTCTATAACCCTCTTGGTATGAACTAGCAAGATTCTGTAGGGCAATGAGTGTGAAGAACTTGCCCCACACATTCACAGCTGAATATGCTTCAAGTCCCTGTGTACAAAGTTATGTCATCCAGCATGGAAAGAGGAGTGTAATGTTTTAGAACTGGATTGTTGTATTTGATGTTTTAATGTGTTGAAAACTGATTTCAGATTATTTTTCCTTAATAATACAAAGTGATATAGAAACAAAAAGAATTATAATTATAAGCCTTTTGAAAGGCTGAGTATTTCGGGGGGATTTTGTCTGCTCCTTTCAGCCCGGTGTTCTACTCTTCCCACAGACACTCTAGTTAGGTTTCTGGTGACTGAGTTCACGGGCAACTATTACTTAAGGCAGTTTCCCATATTATAGACAGTTAGGATCACAAAATTGTATACATAATTTCAGTAAAGGAACGCTGATCTGTTTTTCTAAAACTTACAATAGTTGAGGATAAATCTATACTTGTGCCAAAAAAATGAATGGAGTAGAGAATCTGATGGCTGCTTAAAGAGAGAAACTAAATATATGAGTTTAAGTTTCCATATCAGAATTCTTGAATGCGCTGTTAACAGACTTTTAAAGATAAAATGTTTATATGCTGGAAATCTGGATATCCAGATTACACTTTGCTAGCAACACTTTCCTTGAATCAAGATCTCAAGGATTGTGATTACAATTTATTTGTATGCTGGTTTTTTAGCTCAAAGGCACTCATAGCAGTGAAGAGCAGACTAAAGTAATAAAGTGCCATAAATAGATCAGTGAGCAAAACAGTATACAAGACAGCAACATCACAATTCAGGAAGGCCAGAGAAAAGCCTTCCCAATGAGGATTTATGATAGCTCAGTTGGGTAGAGCATGGTGCTGATAACACCAAGGTCTCAGGTTCGATCCCCAGATGAGACAGCTGCATATTCCTGCATTGCAGAGGGTTGAACTAGATGATCCTCAGGGTCCCTTCCACCTCTACAATTCTGTGATTCCGGGTAAAAGGTGCTTTCACTAACCATATATATCACCCACAGCTGCCAATTTTGTTGGCCTATTTATGCTTTAAGAGATCAGTTTCGCATGTATGGTGATGGTGCACAGGATTAAGTGAACACTAGTCCCCATAACAGTTGCGAAGGTGAGGAAAAAACCTGCTAACCTTGTTTCTGTGGCTAGATACATTTTATTGCTCCCACAGAGCTGTATGCTAGCCATGGTATCTTTCTTGTTTTGCTAGAGGTAGGGGAACCAAATAACTATTCAGAAGATAGAGTTGTATGCTAGACTATCTGAACAAGCAACCAGAGGCAATACAGTTGGAGAAGCAGAGTTGTTAATCAAAAATTTTCCAGTCAATCTAAGGTCTGTTTTCCAATCTTCACAGGCTCATGAACGACTGGAAGATTCTAAGCTTGAGGCTGTCAGTGACAACAATCTGGAATTGGTAAATGAGATTCTTGAAGACATCAGTCCATTAATGAACAAAGATGAAAACATTGCAGAGTTGGTTGGTATACTGAAGGAGCCACACTTTTTGGTAAGATTACTTCATTCTTAACAATAAAAAATACTTTTGTTCACTTATTATAATGTATCAAAATCAATTTTCATCTAATTAAAGATAAAACACTGTGTCCTTTATCCAGAGAGTTAGTTATGCTTTGCGTCCTGCTGAAGTGGAAGAAACCTCTGTTAATCTTAAACAATTTGTTGCTCTAGTTTAAATGAGATTTAAGCACCACTTTCTAAACTGCAGAACATGCATAGGAACAATTATCTTAAAATGAAAACTAGTAAAAAAGGAGTAACTAGAAGCTTACTGTCTTGCACTTTTGACATGCGAATTGAGCTTATGAAATTTTGCAGTGTCCACTTGTACACAGAAATGTTAAGGAGTTATCACATTTCTCCTTTTCTGACTGTTGGGGCAATTATCACTTAGATAGAAACAAATGTAACATTAGTGACTACACTGCTATACTCCATTACATATGTATGTATGTATGTTTGTTTTGTTTTTTGCAGTCACTCTTGGAAGCCCATGATATTGTGGCATCAAAGTGTTATGAATCTCCTCCCTCTAGCCCAGAAATCAATAATTCTTCAGTGAACAATCAGATAGTGCCCGTGGATGCCATCCGTATACTTGGCATTCACAAAAGAGCAGGGGAGCCGCTGGTAAGTAAATTGTGAAAGAACATTCAGTTTTCCCACCTTCCCTACATACAGAGGGGAGGAATATTTGACATGTCTATGTATATTGACTTTCTTGCTTCTCTTAACCTATGTTGTAAGAAGATAAATGCATTCTCAACTGAAGCTAATAGCCTAAGGTGGAACAGAAGTAGGGAAGGGAAAACTTCTTAAGTGCATCTGAGTAGTTCAGAGTTTTCAAGAGCTGTTCAAACCTTTAGCTGTGTTGGGTAAAATAATGCCATTTACCAGAAACTCCTCAGGGGCCTTGGTAACTGCAAGCTTGATTTTATATATGTTAACTGGGTAGCATACATTCTTGCTACCTACACCGTGGAATAAACCTTAATGAACTCAGAATTGTCTGGAATCATTCCTGTCAGCTGAAAGCCTGACAAATAGATTTTTGTTAGTCAGTTCCTTATTTGAAGTACTTTTTGTTTTTTGGATTTCAGGAACATAAAAGTTTTAACAACTCATGTGATACGCAATCACAGTATTAAGAGTCTAGTTTTTAAATGTGGATATATGTTGCAGAAATAAACTCTGATGCCCTTCCACTGTTCATTTAGGGTGTGACATTTAGGGTGGAGAATAACGATCTGGTAATTGCAAGAATCCTTCATGGAGGAATGATAGATCGACAAGGTCTTCTACATGTGGGTGATATTATTAAAGAGGTTAATGGTCATGAAGTTGGAAACAATCCAAAAGAGTTGCAAGAACTTCTGAAAAGTATTAGTGGAAGTGTCACTCTGAAGATCCTTCCTAGCTACAGAGATAATATTATTCCCCAACAGGTGAGTATTACTATGTTTCACTTGAAGGGACTTCATTTGTTTCCTTTCCTTTACTCTAATGTTAATTAAATCAACTATTGCAAGGGATAAATTTGGTTATATGTTTTATTTTTTCTTTACATTTATGTGTGTGTGTTTGTGTGTGTGTGTGTGTGTGTGTATTTATATTCTCATAACTATAGTAATCAGTTGTCTACAGTCAGTGGATCACCAATGGCCACTTGATGGAATATGAAATCCTTATGTAGAGTGTATACTATGCAGGATTAATATGACTCTCTTGTTAGATTATAATCTAACATAATTGCACGAGGTTTTCTTTCATTTAGAATACATACGTTGCCACAACTCGTCAGTGTATCAACAGAGCAGGGGATCACCTCTGAAGCTGCTCTTTACTGTCTACAAAAGGGCTTTACATTACTTTCCTGAATTCCTCTTAAATGAGAAAAAGTATATCATTTACTTTGATACCTTTGTGTCCAACATATGCTTAAACTATATACAGTTTATAGTTAAAACAAAAAATGAGCTACATTTAGTCTTTTATAAATTCTTAGGTTAGCATTTTGTTTTTCCTCAAGATTACAATTTTCTATATTTAAAAAGTTTATGAAAAATATTAAGTCTACACAGTACTAACATGTTGTGAAGTTACATTTGGTTGGCTGGGCTCTGATTCAGTTCTCAGATATGCAGAGTAGAAAAGAAAACCTCATTGCGTAAGAAGTGAGCCCTTCTCTACAGAAGAAGGATTTGCTGGATCAATTTGTTATGTCAAAAGGGATATTTTTCTTTGAAAAGCACAGAATAAACTATACTGATGAAATGTTTGGAAAGTATTAGTTTTGTCATCAAATGTAAGTTGTTGGTAGACATTCAAAGTGTTCTCAATTCTTCGGTAATGTGTATCTGACTAGTGTTTACATTTTGGTTTTGATTTTTCCGTAGTATTTTCTCTCAAAAAGGCTCTTGGCAGTTTGCATTTTATAAAAAATAATAATAAAGCAATATGCGGCAGAAAATATAGAACCACCCATATATGCTTTGCTAACCTGCAAAAAAACTGGAATAAAGCGCACCACATAAATTTAACTTTAAATGCATTCAAAAAGAAGTCTCTTAAGGCTTATTATTCCATTGATAACTGAGGTGGTTATTAGTAGGAGGAGCAAGGAAGCCATATTAACTGGGCATGTAAAGAGTACATTCCCTTATTCCATTGGTCAACTGCAGCCTTTCTGCACTTGGAACTAAGGAGCAGGTTTCTTTTCATGGTAGATAGCAGGGATTGCCGCACAAGTTTCAGTCGTGCACCCTTCTTAATAAGCATTGCCCTCATCTCCTATGATTATTGTTAGCTAATGTTTGGGAAATATTTTAAACACTTAAAACATAGTTTATGCAGCCACTAAGTTTAATGCCCTCATTCATACATCACACAAGTCAAATGCGCATGAGTGAATGTGTGGGCACTCAGAGGGGAACTTGTAGCTGCTGTGCTGCTCTTCAGTTTCATTAATGTGCTTTGCTAAGACAAGTTCATGGTTTGGCTTAGTGTGTTTGAGCCCAGGCTTGTGCGTCAGCTCTCTCTAGACAAGCCACAATCTTTAACCACTGTTTACCCTATGGTGTACAGCTTGTGATTTGTCTGGAGTGAGCTAAAGCGCAAGTCTGGGTTCAGACAACAAGTTCAGCAAAACAATGGCTTAGCAAAACACAACAACAAAACAACCAGGGAAGACCAAGCTGGCTGTGTTCTGCTCTCTGGGAGCCCACACGCTTACTCATTTGGGCTAAGCCATGATTAGCTATGGTCGGGGTAAGTGTGATGTGAAAAGCAGACCAATGTCAGTAATTTGTGCCCATTTGTGCTAACTGCTTTTATACTTGCTAGAAACTTAATTGTCGTCTTAAAAATGTGCATTGTCTGGAGTTAAGCAGTAAGCATCATGTGAACTTGCTAAGCCCTTTCATCATTTGTTACAGGTATTTGTTAAGTGTCACTTCGATTATAATCCATATAACGACAACCTGATTCCATGCAAAGAAGCAGGGCTCAAGTTTTCTAAAGGAGAAATTCTTCAAATTGTGAATCGTGAAGACCCAAACTGGTGGCAGGTTAGAAGACAATAAGTTTAATTCAGTCTTCTCTAGACTTGTCATTTCCTCAGCTTTATTCATTTATTTATTGCATATTTTAGCATTGTGCAAAGTCTTCCCATTCAAATGCACATAGACAGACTGATCTGCCTATGATTCAGTGTCATAAGGGATTGCTTTCAAACTTCAGTTGTAGGCAGCTATTTTTAATGTACATCCCCTCATGGTCAGAATTAGTTCATTCCAAATGGTTGCAATGAATTTTTATATCAAGAAAAATAATGGAATGAGAGAGACAGGAATGTTTTAAATTGGTCCACTGCTGATTACTAGGGAGCCAGGTTACCTGAGGCTGCTTTATTCAATCGGAATATAGCATGAATGTTTTATAGAAAACCTAGTGAGGAACAATGTGTGAGGTGGTAGGTTTCTTATATAACTTTAGGCTAGCGAGGTTGGCAGATTTTGTGTATTTATTGAGCAAAAAAGGATGTGATAGAACTTTGGTATTACCTAGGCTCTGTGATTCAAAGCGTCTCATTTCACTAGGCTGACTGCTGGCCATGCTCTAGCAGCTGTGGTTCATCCTAGCATTCTGTCCACTATATTCTAGTTTTTTTCTAGCTTTCTTTCCAGAGCATGACTGGGGATCCTGCTGTGTAAATGGAGATCAGCCCAGAGATTTCAAGAGAAATGGAGGTGGAAGAAACACTTCCTATGGAATTATATGCCTTATAGCTTAGTACTATAAGCAGCTTTGCTCTGTTTTTGCTCCATTTTTTCCTCACTCTCCCACTCCTTGCCAGAATATGAATTTCATGTGAATACTGTGATTTTATTCAAGTTGATTGGATTAGATTGGTTTGCATTTTCTTACATTATTTACGGGCTGTTGGCAACATATGCAAGTTTTGAATTTGAACTGGATTTAAGTTTATACACCAGTATTAGGAATAAGTATAAGGAGAAAGAACATCACCTGCTATCTTCAACACGTATGGTCGGGTTACAAAAGTCAAGCTTGTTTATCTTTCTAAGAACACAATCTACTGAAATTAGAGGAAATAGTTATGGTTTGTGTTGCTTTCTGTTCCAAATAAATTGGTAGAAAGCTTTATTAAATCTGATTTTGTCAAGCATATAGAAGAACTATATAGAAGAATCAGCATGGGTTCTGCAAGAGCAGTCATCCACTAAACTTTTATAGTTCTTAGTGTCAAGCATAGGGGTGGATAGGGGTGATCACATAGACATTGCTGTACATGGATTTCCAAAAGGCCTTTAATTTAGTCTTCATCAGTGTCTCCTGAGTAAACTTTAGCACTCATGGAATAAGAGATTCATAACTGAAAGCGAAGAGTAGAAATAAATTGAATGTTTACCATAGAGAGATAATAAGAAGGATTCTCCAGGGATCATTGTTGGAACTGATGCTTCTTAAGTTGCTGGTAAGTGATCTCAAGTTAGGGGTGGGCAGTGAAGTGAGAAATGACACAAAATTACTTAGCATTATATTTTAAAAAAGCAGAATGAAGAGCTTTAAATGGAACTCTCCACACTAGATGAATAGGAAACACATGTCATTGGCAGTTACAGCATTCCAAAGAACATTGGGATTTTCTGGTTGGCATGTTTAGTGCTTTTGTCAATACCTTGGTCACTCTGTGGAGTTATTAGGCAGTTGGCACAATTGTTCCTAAGCACCATTTTTTCTGCGAAGAATTACTTCAGTTCCTTAGTATTCGGGGGAGCTGACGACAGTGAAGCAATTATGAAGACTTGTGGAGGGGGTGGAAGACTTCCAGTGAATCTGATCACTGGTTGGAGCTCATTATAGATTATACCCCATGGCTGGAATGTCAGTAAAGAAGCAGTTCTTTTTCAACAATGTTTTATCTTCAGGGTGTTTTCCAATGGAACTTTTCTGTGTGGTTCAAGGTCTGCAATTTGGTCCATATGGTGATGATAAGGAATCCAGTGGGACTTGTATGCAAAGCACTCCAAGGATAAAGGCACTTGTGTCTGCTGCCTATCAGATGCAACAATTTTAACCATGTCAGTCTATGAAGTGATTAGAACATTACTTGGTCCTGTGGTCTTGATTCAGTTGGATTCAGTTTTTGAGGTTGAGGAATGTGGACAAGTACAGCCCACTTTGTGTCTTTTTAACCCTTGCCCATCTTGATTCATTACAAACAGCAAGGGATTCATCAGCTGTGTCCAGGAAGGTGTTAAACATTTACTTGATAGTCAAAGTGGCCCACTTTTAAAAGCAACAGTGGCTTGACTACTTCTGAATAACCCTACTCTGGGCCCAGAAATTCTTAATTATTGCTTGGTTGCTGATATTCCTGTTCCGGGCTGAATATTCAAGCACAAAGTTGCTATAGAACTCCAGGCACATGGATCAGGCTGAGTTTCTAGATCTTCTTCAGTCAGTGTTCAGGTCTGGCTTTTGAAGCATGGGCAGGCTATTGAGACTGCTTTATCCTTCCTAGGCTGGGAGAAAAACCGAAGGAGAGCAAACCATTCTAGACCTCTCAGTGGCTTTTGATAACTGTTGACCATGGTTTCTTTCTGTATAGGCTTTATGATGTAGGCATTAAGAGGGTTTTGTAGTGGTTCACGAAGGGGCTCTAAAAGGGGGCTCTGGCCGTCACTGACTGACTCCTTGTGGCTAATGCTATCAGATCCTGCAGGCTTCTGTGTTGTCTCTCCTGCAATGCACATGAGGCAGAAAATCATAACTTCACATTGGGGTCTGAACTAGTGGTGGCTAATTGGGAAAGACATCTTTGTTATGGTGGATAGCTTCTAAAGATGCTGTGATGTGCAGCAGCTGTGAAAAAAGTGAATTCCATGCTACAAATGATTAGGAAAGAGGTCCAAAATAAAACCTCCAGCATTGTAGTGCATTTATACAAATCTATGATGTGCTCTGTTGGTCCATCTGTACTTGGAATATTTTGTGCAGTTCTGGATGCTGCATCTCAGAAAAGGATACCCCACAGCTGGAAAAGGTGTAGAAAAAGCCAGTCAAAATGAACAGGGATTGGATGTAACTTTCAAGAAAAGGCTACAACATCTGGGGCTTTTTAGTTTAGAAAAGGGGTGAGTAAGGGGAGGGGGGGGTTGAACAAAGGAACATTATGTCTAAGGTGGAAAAAATGGTCAAAGGATTCTCTCTCTCTCCCGTGATACTTGTACTCTGAAGTAATTTAATGAAGCTGATTGAAAAGAGATAAAGGAGAGACAAAAAAGGAAGAAAGAAAAAAGGAAGGACTCCATACAGTGCTCAGTTAAATTGTGAAATTTGCTGCCACAAGTTCTGGAGGTGACCTCTAGATAGATGGCCTATAGCTTCTTAGAGAATAGACAAATTCATGGAGGATAAGTCTAGTATGGAGTACTAGTCATGATGCAATTTCCAGGATCAGAGACAATATGCCGCAGCAGCTGATTTTGACAGAAGCAGAAGGCTGTGGCTTTCATTTCTTGCTTGTGGGCTTTCAAATGCATCTCCTGGGTCACAGCAAAAAGCAGGATGCTGTAATAGATGGATCTTTGATCTGATTCTGCAAAGCTCTTCCTTGTGTTGGGATGACATTTTAGTTTGCAAAATAACAACAAATGAAGTTCTTGGGAGATTTCTGAAGAAACTGAAAGATTCATGTAGACCTCAGTCTAAATCTGGCTATAAAATGTTTGAAATTGTTTATGAACCACTTGAGTCAACATTTCTTACTAGAAATAAGACTATGAAATGAATGCTTAAACTTTTAACTGGTAATAAACCAGCAAAACTACACTCTGGGGATGTTCAGTGAAGAGTAAGTTGTAGTTGGGTTTTTTGGGTGGAGTGCGGGGGAGAAAATTCAAATCACTGTTTCAGAAGACCCATCTATTCTGACACCCACATTGAACTAAATGTTCCAGTTATTACCTAGTAGCAGTATGTGGTATTGCTTTAAATCCAAACATGTTGCTGTAGCTAAACTGCAGCATATTAAATAAGATCTTTGTTACATTAGTAGTAGTAGTTGTTATCGTTTTACTATGGGTTGGTGCCAAAACATGTTTAATTTGATTCCAGGCTAGCCATGTCAAAGAAGGAGGAAGTGCAGGACTTATTCCTAGCCAGTTCTTGGAAGAAAAGAGGAAAGCATTTGTTCGACGGGACTGGGACAATTCAGGTAAGGAGCACAGCAGTGTAGTTCTTTGCATCACTTCTGAATCTGCAAGATCAAGAAGGTATGAATAATGGAAGTGCATCAGTGGTTTTGGCAATTACAAATTATTTGACCTGAGATAAAACAAAAAGCAAGAATTAAAATATTCACTCCCTTGCAAATTTGAGGCCTTTCTGCCACCTGCTGGTACACAGGCAATATTAAGTAGAAAGCAAACTGACTTTATAAACACAAGTATTTGTCTGCTTACAGCTTCATAAACCCAATTTACTCAAGGGTAGCATAGCTTTTGCTTGTAAAAGATCATTCCAGTCTTTCCTAGCATTGATGAAGGTTTATCCTGAGTCGCCATGGAGTATATTTTTACTTTTCCCCATTTATTTTCAGGTCCTTTTTGTGGAACAATAAGTAGTAAAAAGAAGAAAAAGATGATGTATCTCACAACTAGAAATGCAGGTATATGAACTTTTAGCATTAAATACTGCATCACAACAGAACAAACCCAGCAGGAACATTTTGAATTGTGCTTGATTTGTATTTTGTTTCTTAATTTATAATTTTCAACCCAAGGAGAATATTAATTTGAAAAAAGCACTTTTATCTTCATTTCCTCCTGTTATGATACTTCTATATTGAGCACCTGTTCTTATCCATACCAGTCCAGAAAATGGCTCCTGGTGAAATTTAGCTTTTCTCTATTTCCATTTGTATATTCTTGCAATCTAACGTAATGTTTTCCAAATCGTATTTGGAATATTTTATATTCTTGAAATTTACAATATTTATATGCTGCTTTTTATGATAGCTGTCTTCCCAATGGCTTCTATGTAGTATTAAAATACAGGACATAACAAAGTAAATGCAGAACCTATAGTAAAAATAATAAACTCCAAAGTGTTTCCCCCATATTGTTGAGTGTTGTGGTGTGCAAGCATCTGCATGTATATGCAATAAATGTAGGGAGTGAGAGTATACCCACTGGCTCTGCTCTGTGTCTGCATTCAGCACTAGTGAGCAAGGAGTCCCGTGTGCATAGGTTCCTCCATTCTGTTGGGAACCATGGGGTCATTATTATTCCCAATTTGTGTGAAGGAGTGAACCCCTTTCACAATGCATGGGTGTTATGATTTAGTATGTGTATGTAGAGAACATTCGTATACCGCCAAAAGCCCAGCAAGGTTGTTAGCATCCTTGGGAAAGTTCTGGAGGAAATTGTCTGTATCCTAAGGTATAGCAAGAGGGCTGAACAGTGTCGAAACTGTATAATGTTCCACTGTCTTGTTTTTATTATGTTAAATGTGTCCAGAATTTGACCGCCATGAAATTCAGATATATGAGGAAGTAGCCAAAATGCCTCCATTTCAAAGAAAGACATTGGTGTTAATAGGAGCCCAGGGAGTGGGCCGAAGAAGTTTGAAAAACAGGTTTATTGTACTAAATCCTACAAAGTTTGGAACCACAGTGCCATGTAAGTTGTATGTTCTGTCACCCTTGATTCTGATCTATCCCTTCTTTCTCTCTGATGATGTTAGATTCAGGCTGGTATTATATATTGTGATGCAAGAAGAAAGCTAGAGTAACTGCAGATTAAAACACTAGAAATAAACTTGGCTCATATTTTGTAAGTAAACATTTTTACAGTGCTTTTGGGGTGGTGGTGTAGCTTTGTCTGACTAGCAGTAATTGAGTGCCAGCAAACTGCATACCAAAACACACTCGCTTGGGGAGAATAAGCTGCATGGAGCTTGGATTTATTTCTGATTCAGCATTGGGCTTTATGTTATGTAAGAATGTCTGCAGTTCTGGTTTAAAAATACCTTGACAATTTTGTTTATAATTTTAAGAGTGACATTTGATGTTCCTGTTCAGGAACTTCTCAGGTTTTTGGTGCCAACATTTGAGAATACAAATTGGTAAAAATTGGGAACCCACCCTTGGATTGAAATGCCATTCTGCTCATGTAGGGCATGTTTTGGATCTGAGCCCTGTAAGATCCAATTGCATGAATACACAAGTGGCAATGTCAGTCTAACTTTTGATGTGTTGTGCATTTGTCAAACTTATATAGTTACATCGCGAAAGCCAAGGGATGATGAAAAAGATGGTCAAGCCTACAGGTTTGTGTCCCGAGTTGAAATGGAGGCAGATGTTAAAGCTGGAAGATACTTGGAACATGGAGAATATGAAGGAAACCTTTATGGCACCAAAATAGATTCTATCCTTGAAGTGGTTCAGACTGGAAGGACGTGCATCTTGGATGTAAATCCACAGGTATGCTGGAGTAATACTATATTCAAAAAGAAGCATCGAAAGGAAAGATTGTATAGCTGACCATATGAAGGCAATTTTAACCTTAAGAGAGCCTCTGCATTACAGATAGTGACTATAATCCCATTAACTAATCAGTGAAGAGAACATTTGATTTGCAGGTGACAAAGCATAGCAGAACCCTTCTCATTAAAAGTGCAGCTAAAGATACTTTACTCCAGGGTTGCAGCCTTTGGTCATCATTAGAGAAGCAAGTAACACTCAGTTACGACGTTACATAATTTATTCTCACTATTTGCTAATTTCTTTGAATCGTGCAAGGCTGAATTTTAATATTTTAAATGGGGGATATATATTTTGCACACTTTCCATCCTCTTAAAGTTTCCTGCTTTTAGTGTATGAAGTTGTTTTCAATAATGCTCCTTTCTATCTCAGAATGTTGTGTGATCTAGCTGATGCTCTCTTTCTCTAGGCACTTAAAATATTGCGGACTTCAGAGTTTATGCCCTACGTAGTGTTCATTGCTGCTCCAGAACTTGAGACATTGCGTGCCATGCACAAAGCCGTGGTAGATGCGGGGATTACAACCAAACTTCTTACAGTAAGGCAAATCTAACTTTAAAAAATGTATATATGAACAAACTTGACCCATTGCATCAACACTAGCATTTCTATGCCTTGTGTACTTGGTGGCCACCTTCAGTCCCTAAGTTTCTTACATTTCCTGGGTTTTTACACCATGGATGCTTCCATACATTGCTGCAGGTGGTACTTTTCCTTCCCCTTGATAACTGCTGCCTTACAGAAGGTCTAGGTAGGCAGATGGCTTTGCTAAGTGATGTTCATAATGGGTTTTTTTTTTTAACCTCCCAATACACAAGGATTCGGGTGTGTGGATATGATTAATGCAGCAAGTAAAGTTAATGCGGCATTTCCAAGAAATGCGGCTGTTTAATTGAAAGCTGGCCATACACCTTGTTTCTGTGAAAGGTTGTGATCTTAAAGATGCATTATATTATCTACTTATCATAGCATGGCACCTGGTTTTTTTCCTGCCATCCCTCAGTAAAATCACTTGGGGTAGAATGCATTAAAACAATGAACACACAAAGTATATGAAAGCTGCATAATGAAACATCAGGAGGAACAATGAATGCAACCCATAAATTCACCAGTATGAGTGATGACTTGCTTTACATGTTAAAAACAGCAAGGCAAATTAAAAGGCATTTCCCTGGTGCTGAAATTACATAAAAAGAACTTAAGAGTAAAGGCTCCCTGGGAAGCATATTTCTCAGGTGAGGCATCTCCCAAGTCAACACTCATATATAACTTCAGATAGAGGAGGGCCTTAGATGATGATCCCAGACTTTGAGGAGATTTGTGTGGTACTTGGGTCCCAGGCTTTTTAGAGCTTTATATATAATCACTAGCTCTTTGAAATGTCTTTGGCAACAAACTGGCATCATTTGTAGGTGTCAGGGAACTGCCATCGGAGCCAGAGGCGGAGGCAAGGCTCCAGAGCGATGCTGGAGAGGGGCCCAGCAGGGAGAGAGGCAGCCCATTTGCTGGGGAAGGAAATCAGCGTAACACCAGGGGTGAAGGGGGGCAGATGGGGGAATCGGCGAAGGGGCTCCAGGACTCCTCGCCGGAGACCAGTGGGGAGAGCACGGCTCCTCCGCTGCCCACACCCACCCTGCGCAGAAGACTTCCGCGCAGGGAGAGTAGTTGGCGACTTGGCGTCAAAGAACTTCTTTGCTGGAAGAAGTTCAAGAAACGCCCACTGACGGATTCTGCCAGCGACTGAAACAGCCACGAAGTGAAGGGCTGTCCAGACAGAAAGGATTTAACCAGGTAACCTAGCCAGGAGTGGCGGCAACTTACGCACGAGCAACCCCTATAACCATTACAGTAGGGTTAGTGTTAGTGGTGAGATATGTTGGCACGGATGCAGCTGCTTCACTGTATTGCTAACTAAAGTTTTCTAGGGCTTTTCAAATGCGTGTACATTGTATTGCTGTAATCTGAGGCAATAGTGCTACTTGAAAAAAAATATTTTCAGAGTTGGCTGATTCAGAGCTATAGTCAACTTACTAACATGCAAATATTATTCTAGAGTGTTTATATGTAATTATGGGCATCGAGGATTTTAGACCTTCATATAATAAATATAGCATTTTCATGCATTGAATAAAACTTGTACTCTTTAGGATATCATTGCATTTCTAAGCCTGTCTCTACCACATTTTGCTAGGAAGCAGTTCCCATTGAGATCCTCAAGAATGTCTTCTGAATAAATTATGTTTAAAATCTGGGTGCCAGTTTTAAAACCTTAACTGAAGTAAAACAAAAGCAGAATGTATAGTTTCCTTTGCTTTTCAGATCATGTTTTTGTTTGTTTCAATCTTCAAACAGGACACTGATTTGAAGAAAACAGTTGATGAGAGTGCACGGATTCAGAGAGCTTACAGCCACTATTTTGATCTGATCATTGTGAATGACAATCTAGACAAAGCCTTTGAAAAGTTGCAAACCGCTACAGAGAAGCTGAGGACGGAACCACAGTGGGTTCCAATTAGCTGGGTATACTGACAGTTCTTTTTGAAGACTGGTGTAAGCACCAAACTAGGCTTTCTGCACATCATAAACATTATACCGATAACACATTGTACAGGGGTGCCAGTCACTAACAGCACCTGATGCATTTGTATTCTGTGTATATTTAGATAATGGTATGCTATTCCAAGTTTTTATACAATATATTGAAGGGAAAGTGTACTTAATATGTAATTTATTTTAATTTTTCTAACTTTTTACAAATCTTTCTATTCATACCACATGAAGGAAATGCGTTGAAGCATTTTTATAAATGTTTTGATTTACTACTTTGCCTTTTACTCATCTAAGGAACATTCACTTCTACATCTGGTCTTACATTTTCACTGTGATAAGGAGAAAAATACTTGAAAAAATGTTGTTCTTTTTTTGTAAAACTCTGTTTAAATCAAGTGTTTTATCTGGCTGGTTTTTTCTTATTTAGAAGAAGACACTAATCCTTATCCTAATAAACATGTATCTCTCCTTGACGTGATCAGAATTTTCAATACTTAAGCAACCAGCACTGAGCCATGTTACTGACACCTTTTTGCTTAATGTTTATAGACATGTTTTGCAGTTGTCTTGTCTTAGGCAGATGTACTGTAGACTTCCCTGTATATCTTTTTACTGACAGTAAAAGCAATACCTTGAACTTTCCCTAGGAGGCTGCTCTGGTGAGCCAACATTTCTACCCATTAGAAACAAGTATTACTGTCTGAGTTATGTAATGTGATTCATTGTGTTTGGGATCATGGTGAAATAGCCTAAGAGAGCCTTACAACACAGAACCTTGCAGTGAGGCTCAGCATGTAGGATGTTTGTTCTCACTTGTGAAAAACCATTGCTTTAAAATAACAGAACCTGCTCCTTTACAATGACTTTGCTCTGTATTTCTATATTGTTCTGTGACGCGCTTTTATTTTACGCCAGAATATTATGAGTGATTATGTGTGTTATGAAATATGACGTGATGGGACTTCTGAGCTACATGTTACCTTGTGTTATTCACCAAATAGCTTGTGAACCTAAAATTATTGTCAGTTCCTAAAAATCAATGTTATTTATAAGTGGGTTTATTTATGTTTTACAATCATGTTTCTTTTCCTTCCAGTGTTCATAGTAACTCTTCTCTTTCGGCAAAATTTATTCATCTACTAACTTAGATTCATATTCACTTAAATACTTTTGCTGATATATATTCTGTTTAATGAATATAAATGCAGATTGTCACTCAGACAGACCAGTCTGGTGGCCATAGTTTATATTATGCTTGCTGTTGTAAATACGCCCATTCATCACTAACATGCTAGGTGCCTGAATTGGTTGTCATCTGCCATTTCATTTATTTTTTCCATGTGAAGGCAGGCACTTGGCTTCAGATTTTATTTTCAACACCAAAGTTCCATACATAGGATGCCAACAAAGGAGAAGCTTAGAAAAGGCTGAGACAGTGCAAACAAGTTCTTAAAATGTTTTATAATTTTTTTTTGATTGTGCACAAGAAAACAGGGTTTGGATAGTTTTTACCTTATATAGAGACACGACGAGACACCAAAAAGGTATTATATATTTAAAACCTTTAAGGTATTTTTTTAAATACTTCAGTATATTTTGTAAATGTTATGCAGATTATTGCATACCTTTGGCTTAATTGCTGTTGCTACTTAAGATTTTAGCTTTTAACAATATAACATATTTTTTAAGAACTTCTATTATGTTAAATCTCTAGGCTACGTATTTGAAAAATGTATTCAGCTGAGACTGTGGAAAGATTATATTCCTGTGTGGTACCCAGAATGACACTTTAAAAGAGTATGTCTGCAGTTTTGATGCTGTTGTAGGATTAAAGGATGAGGCACAATGTGATGATTACTTTTGGTGGACAAAGCTGTGTTTAAATGGCACCTTGCAAGAGGTCAGTGAATCCTAACCTCAGATGTTAACTCCCGCTCCTTTGTTTTCCAGTGCTTCAGTAGGTTTGGTGCATCATCTTTGGACCATGTTGAGCAAAGGAAGCCCGGGCTTTGGGGCTCTTCTTGCTCAGATTCCAAACATGAACTATTTTTGAGAGAGAGAATCCTAAGACTGAATAGCCACATAATCTGCTCCCTATCCTCTTAGCGTTCTGTTCTGCTTTTAGCACAGTAGATGGGTATGGCTCACTTGGGTTGGAAAGCAGGAAGAGCTACTAGCAAATAGGTCAGAGTTTCATGAAAAATTAACAGGAATTAGATGTTGGTTATAAGTCCCACAAGCTCTGAAAATGGATAGTGCTGCCCAGGGGCAGTAGACGAAAAGAAAAGTGATAGGAAACACTAATGTTTGTCCTAACTGCTGCCTCTAAAGTCAGGCACATTGAGAGAGAGCTAGCGAGCTCTCTGGACATGCAGTTTTTATACTGCTACTGTGAAGATTTTGGAAGAACTGGTTAAACTGTGTCATTAGGAGCAGCAATAGCCAAGCCATGGGTTGATCCTTTTGAGTCCAGCCGTGGTCTGGTGTGTGTTTGAAACATGTGTCATTGCCATTCTCCAGCAGGAAACAGATCTAGGAACAACTGTGTTTAACATGAAATCATGCCTTTTTACAAGATGGCAGAATAAACTGACTTTTTGAACTGTGATGCCAAAGGAGGGTTGAGCTAGCTCCTCCCTAATTAATATTCAAAAAGTGATTTTACTTTCCACACCACAGTGCCACTAAATCAACTTTTGCTGTACTTGTACTTTAAAATGCTGAGCTTGCAGCATTTTCAAATATTGAGCCCGTGTATTGTTATACGTTTGGAGGGGAGAGGCAGATAATAGCAGCCAAAATTCCAGTCCTTCTGCTGAGGACAGTGCCATGGCGATGTGCTCAGTATTGTACTGTTGTTGTATCAAGACTTTTTAAAGAGAAGGGCCACAGCTCATTGGCTGAGAATCTGCTTTGCATGCAAATGTACCAGGTTCAGTCTCTGGCACCTCCAGGTAGTCCTGGAAAGACTTTTGTCTGAACTCTCAGAGAACTGTTGCCAGTGTAGCTACAGTCCAAGGCAGATGACCATTTGCCTCTGCAGTTTCCCATGCATAATGACACCAAACGATACTGGAAAGAGCACTTGCTACATTATGTGCTTTTAGGGGCTCAAGCTGGGTTTTTAAAAAATTGCTTCCCTCCCTTCTAAAGTGAGAAGAATGCGGGCAACTTCACATGTATTTTCCATTACCTGAGAGTAAGCACCAATGAACTCAACTCATATATACATACATACATGGTTGTGCTCTGCATTCCAATTACCCAACGAAGCCACTTGTCACTTCTGCCAAAACACAATTGCTTGCCGCTTTTTGTTTCATTTACTGAACTGCACATGATCAGCTGTGTGCCACCTATAGGTAAAGAGACCCCTGACCATTAGGTCCAGTCGTGGCTGACTCTGGGGTTGCGGTGCTCATCTCGCTTTATTGGCTGAGGGAGCTGGCGTACAGCTTCCGGGTCATGTGGCCAGCATGACTAAGCCGCTTTCTGGCGAACCAGAGCAGCACACGGAAATGCCATTTACCTTCCTGCCAGAGCGGTACCTATTTATCTACTTGCACTTTGATGTGCTTTTGAACTGCTAGGTTGGCAGGAGCAGGGACCGAGCAATGGGAGCTCACCCCGTCGTGGGGATTCGAACTGCCAACCTTCTGATCGGCAAGCCCTAGGCTCTGTGGTTTAACCCACAGCGCCACAATAAAAATAGCATTGGTTTATCCGACTGCCTCTATTGGACATAGTCTAAAGTCACACAGATCAGCAGGAATTAGAAAGATGGGTAGAAATGTCCTACAGTAGTAGGTAAGTCTGGTAGAAAACAAATGGAACACCTTTAAAAGTCCATTGGTCATTTTACTACCCACCTTCAAAGAAATATGTGCTCAGTGTCTCTTGAGATAGCTTTTTATTGAGGGATAAAAATCTGGCAATCTTCTAAAAGTAAACTGTAGATCTTAAGCCAACTTATATGGGTGTATTTTTTTTAAAGAAAATGTTTTATTTTGAATTCCTTGGGTACTATGCAGTTCATTGCGCGATACAGAGTTTAATACTTGTACATAAGCTTAGAATGAGAATATTGGAATTCTGCTTGCAGTTTTTTCACTTGAAAAATTCACACCAAAATGTTGAGGATTGCAGACAATATGGATGATGCTGATTCAGATCTACTCAAAGTTAAGTTTAGCTTATATACGGCTTTTTGTATGTATCCGGTTACTTGATCTTTTGAACAACAGAGCTGCTATAGTGTTAAAATATTCTCAAGTAATTTGTAAATATATTGCCTGGGCCGTTTCCATATTATACTGTAACATAAGGAGTAGAAGGTATCTAGTGACAGACTATAAGTCTGCAATGTAAAACTACAAGGGTGGAGGTAGAGCCAGGGCAGGGCAGAAGGCATGGGAAATTGAGTCTAGGGGTTTTTGGTGAGCAAGTGTTTCCCTTTCTGCTTCACATCATGCAGTGATGCCTTAGAGATACATGTATCTCTTTGTCTTCAATGCAGAACCTGGAAACTTACTGGATGTGTATGCCAAAAACACAAATCCCTTTGCTTAAGTATGAGGCCCTGTTTGTCTTGTGCTAACAACTTTGCTACAGTTGTAATGAACTCTCTTTTTAGAAAATCTATGAATAAACTGAAGCCATTTAACCTTGGAGAAAACTACAGGAAGGTTGCTAGATCTTGCTTTAGGGGTCACAGATTTCCAAGCATGAGTTTTTCCTGGGAACTTTTTTTTTAGAAAAGAAAACCCAGCAACTTAAGGCTTCATAAAATAAAAAAAATCAAGTCTGAGTGAAATGTATGGGCTAGAAATCTCAAAAGGAAGATGCAGTGGTATATCCAGGGTTTCAGTGCTTTGTTTTTATACTGTCTACAGATGCAGAAGAAACTATATGTCGGCTTGGGTACTTTATTTTATATAGGCTGTAGAATCTTTGGGAGGGTAGCGGCAGCTGCTTTCAAGAACTCCAGTGGAGTCTTGTGAGCAAGGGAGAAAGATGATTTTGTTCTTCAAATGGCACAGACGTGCACAAAATTGGGTATCAACTAGGAAGTCCATATTGGTTTTCACCCTGGGAATGATGATACTAGACACAAACAAAAAAGGCAAGCAAAATTGTTGTAATGAAATAGTATGAAACTTGCCGATTTGGGATCTTGAGTATTTTTTTTATAACCTCGGAGCAAGGTACAGCATTCCATAAGCCGTAAGGAAGTTGTGTGGTCTAGCTGGGAGAAGTTAATCACAGTTTTGGTATCACTGATCCAAATTTTAAATATTTTCCCAAATTTAAATCAGAAGCTTTTGTCTTGGCTGTAAACTACTTTGGCTTACATTTTAAATTACAGTTCAGTGTTTTGACTATAGCTGCTAAAGAGGAACTTTGTCATTATAAAAACTAAGTAAATAGCAGCTATGAAGAGGATAAAACAGTTGGCCACAATCTAGTTATACCGGTAAGTGCTTTTTTTGTATTTAAAAGATCTATAAAAAAGTATTGAAGGGCTTTGCCTCCTATGGGTTTATTTTGTAGAATGCTATAGTGCAGCTTCTATAGTAGACAGACAAATAGTTTATTGCAGCTAGGAGAGTAATCTCCCCTTAAATCTCCCTACTGAATAGGCATAGGTTGGATCTGTTGTTTTGGCAGGACTGTGGCAGAGAACTTTGATCAGTCTTCCATGAATTAATTTTAACCTGCTTGTTTCAGTTTAAAGACAAGAGAAATGTGTCATTGAGGCTGTCCTAAAATAGCCATTCTTACATGCTACTAGAAAATTGGTAAGCTTTATCAAATGGGTAGTGCACTGATCAGGAAAAACAAACCTTTGTACAGGCATCAGTATTCAAACTAACGTAGCATATCAACTGCCACTAACATGCATTTTTTATATTCAAGTCCTACACAACTGTACATTATTGTTGTTATTATTTGTATTTTATAAGGATAGATTCCAAAACTTTGAATTATGTCAAGGTTGTACAATTCATAATTTAGATTGCTGGTACTTTTTAGGTTTTTATGAAGCATCTATCACTTATTTGGTTTCTGTATGTGCACTGAAGTTGATATGTATTATTTGTGCAATCTGATTAAACCTTGGACTTTAGTCCTCTCCAGGCCTTATTGCCCTAAGAGACAGCATTGGTAGAGGAAGGCGCTGTGTAGTTTAAGTAAACTTCTGTGGTGAGGAGATTTGTACCTACCTGGAGGCTTCCTATACAACTGAGAACCAGGAAAGTCAATGTTTGCGGTATCATGGGGAGCTTCAATGGAACTAACAAGGCTCCTCGCTGCAGAAGTTTATTTCAATTGTGCAAAGGGCTGGAAGGATTTGCATGGCCTCGAGAGACAGAGCTAAGTGCACAGCCTTGCGGCTCCATTCTGTTCATGTTGCCTCACTGGGCAGTCACACCCGAAGAGGACTTTCGTCGATAAGAACTGTAAGATGTCCCTTGATAGGCTAATCCCAGAAAAATATTGTCTGGTGCATTGATCAATTTAGATTATTCTGATGGACCACGGGGAAATTGATTAACTGCTAAAGTAGTTCCATAGAACAAGGCTAAGTGCTACTCAGCTAAACTACAGTAACTTTTTTTAAAACCCTCAATGTTTTCACGCTAAAGGCATATGTTGTTCTGTATAATTGTTGAAATGTACAAAGCTGTGAAATCCTGTTAACTCCTAATAAAGTATTTTTGTATATATGAAATAAATTTAATATTGGAAAAAGGGTTGCATCGCAAGTTTTCCTAGCCCTTTCCTGAATGCCTCTGATGGAATGTTGCTGAACATCATTTTGTAGGGTAAATGTCACCACTGAACATCACTGCATTGCTGAGAAAATGGGGGAAACAAAGAGGGGCCATACAGAAATGTATAGATTAGCCATGCGAGTGAATTCCCTCTTTTATTGAGTAAAACATTGAATACGCCATCCTAGTTAACATAGGGCATGTTTCAAAACCTGTTGGTTTAGACCTTTAGAAAAAGCAATCTGTTTCAAAGGGAGGGGTGGAACCCAAATGAGCAGGATGAATACACAATGCTTCCTTATACTATGCCCACTTAGCAAAGACTTCTCCTTGCACCCCTAGATTTCTGCTAACACCTACATGATGTCAGAGATTAAACCAAGGGTCTTTTGCACTCAAAGCATGCGTGGCTACAACCTCTTCAAGGAAAGGGAATTGGGTCAGATTTGAAATGACTCCTTCCACAAAGATTTTCTGGATAACAAAACTCTCTAGTACATGGATCCTCAACCTTTTCAGGCCTAAGATCCACATTTAACTGAAACATGCATTGGAGACTCCTTTCTTACTCTTTCACCATATATTTGCAATGCCGGTAGATCAGGCCGAGACCCACTAGTTGGTCCCAACTCACTGAAGACCTCTGCTCTAGTATATACAAATGCTAACAAAGCAATAAAGCAAAGGCTTATAGAACAAATAAATGCTTCTGAAGTAACCTCTGAGGAGACAAAAACTGAAGATGTGTTTTAATATGTGCATTGCAGATGAAGCGCCCTTGCATGGCTCTTCAATATTTTCATTTATACACTCCATTTCAACTTCTGCCATGCTCCAGTGGCACGGCCAATTTGCCCATGTTCCCATTGTAATGATGCAAATCAGCCAGGTCCAACTCTATTATGACAGATATTAAATACTGCCGTTAGTTATCCTATTAAACCACCCAGGCCGCTGCTTCAAGCCTGAGCTGTTTTACAGCCTAATGCATGAAGTCCATACAATGCTATATAGAGAATGATTGGGGAAAATCTGGGTTTCTTCATGGTTACAGCTTTTATGCAAGACTCGGTCATCTCAAGGTTAATGTTTGATAAAGCAAACAGCCTTTGTGCTATCTGAAACCTTTGGGTGTCAGCAAGGGGAGCTAGCGCTGGATCTGCAAGTGTTAGCGTGCCATCCGCCGAGGTCCTGTTAGGCTGTTCAGAGACAGAGAGAAAGAAAGGTTAAGAGGCATTTACAACGAAGCTTCAAGTGAAACCCTTCAGTAGCGAGGGTGAACTTAAAATATTTAGGAAGTGCCTAGAGAGAGTGCTGAACAAGGGTAAAAGTAAAAGGACCCCTGAACATTAGGTCCAGTTGTGGCCGATTCTGGGGTTGTGGCGCTCATCTCGCTTTATTGGCCGAGGGAGCCGGCGTACAGCTTCCTGGTTATGTGGCCAGCATGACTAAGCCGCTTCTGGCGAACCAGAGCAGCGCACAGAAACGCCATTTACCTTCCCGATGGAGCGGTACCTATTTATCTACTTGCACTTTGACATGCTTTCAAACTGCTAGGTTGGCAGGAGCAGGGACCGAGCAACGGGAGCTCACCCCCGTTGTGGGGATTCGAACCGCCAACCTTCTGATCGGCAAGTCCTAGGCTCTGTGGTTTAACCCACACCTGAGTTCAAATCCCCACTTGGGCAGGAAACTCACTAGATGACCTTGTCAGTCAGTATCAGCCTATCCTAGGGCTCATGTGAGGCTATAATGGGGGCGGGGCTATATGTGCCAGGAATGACAGAGCCTCTGGCCCTCCACATGCTACTGATGACAATTGTCAACATCCTTGATTACTGGCCATGCTGGCCGCGGATGATGCAAGGGGCAAAGCCACACTGCTATCGTGACTTTGCACACTTGCGATTGCAGGACTTACCAAGCAACATAGAGCGGGGACAACCTGGAGTTCGCAGCAGGCGCGAAGCAAGACAAGCGCATAATCAGACAGTTCTGCAGCAAGGAAATAAGAGGCAAACCGAAACGTTCAGAAGGATGAAATTGAAAATTTGCACATATCATATCAGTGAAACAAGCCTATATTGAAACCTTAACAATGTAAACTCATGAAATCTAGAACTGGGGGACATGGGGGAGGGAATGAGAAAAATAATCCTAAAAAATAATAATCAAGTAGCAGAACAGACATCGCTATTCTTCAGGAACCAGCAATAGCTTAACAAGTTTCCCAGCAGAAGCGAACATCTCTCTTTCCAGCCTCAATTTCCCAGTCATCAACTTCACAGAATGTAGCAAACTGGCTTCTTGAACCAGGTGACTGAGCTTTGCACTCACAATGCTGCTGCTCAAGACTGCATGCTATTTACTTCTATCACAGGAGAAAGCAAAAGTGCTCAGTCGGCAGAGCATGAGACTTCTAATCCCCACGTTGGGCAAAATATTCCTTCATCGCAGGGAGTTGGAATAGAGTAGACAAATGATGTCATGGGTGGGAAGAAATGGCAACTGCTTCACACAAAATTTGGCCATTGACCCAATCTAGCCTACAGCTGTGGTCCGTTTTCCAAAGTCTTTCAGGGTGGGTGTTTCTTTCCCAGTTCTAGAACCACCAAGCAGCTAATTTCTTTTTTCTTACTGTACCTGCTATAGCACTGAGGAGGATGTGAGCCACTAAGATGAGCTCCTTGTTGGAAAGTGGGTCCTTCTGCAGGAACTGTTTGTTCCGTAAACGGATTCCAACAAGCTGTAAGAAATCCTCTATGTTTTTCTGCTCTGGTGGCTTTGACTCCACCATTACAAGGAGTTCTGGTTTGTCTTCTGTACATATATGGTCCAGCTGTAAAGAACAGACAATGTTGATGGGATGCTGAATATGGAATCAGAAACACATCAGCCCATGGGGGGGGCGGTTTGAAAATCAGCTATTCTTGCTTATAAATAAAAAGGAGAAAGTTTGTGTATTTAGAAAGAAAAAAGATTACCACATCTTCCAGCTCAGTCACCATTTCTTCCTGAAGCAGAAAATCACAGAGTAGTTGGTATAAAGTTCCCTGCTTTTCCTCCGTTAGCTTCATGAAGGTCTGGAAATGGGTCTTGAACTGCAAGGCATCTTTCAGAGACAAAAGGGGACACACATTAAGCAAGTACATGCTGATAGAAACTACACTGAAAGGGATTTGAAGGGGCAACACTTTCAACAGCATCTCAACCAAAGGTTACCAGTTCAATGAAACATTTTTTAAAAGCAGGGATGCAGCACCAGATGTTCTTGGACTGCAACTCCCATCATTTCTGACCACTGGCCATGCTGGCTGGGGCTGGGGCTGGGGCTTGCAGTTTGGGGGACGACGACAAGATCTCCATTTCTGAACTAGAGCATTACTAAATATGTTTTCAAGGCATAACATTCCTGGGTTAGAAATCACAGCACGGTGGCAAATTTGCCCTCCATTTGTTAACTACTTTGCATTTGACTTCTGGGTATTGTTGCAGGAAAGCTTGCACTACGCTAGAGAGGTAAAACTCTGCAAATGGTTTAGGGGTGCAGGGGACCGGTGCCGCTCCAGAAGTTGGACTTCAACTCCGGCCATGCTGGCTGGACCTGATGGGAATTGGAGTTCAACATCTGGAGGGCCCCAGATGTTTTACAGCATATCTGTTCCTAGTTATTGTTGTGCCTCTTCTTCATTAATGGAAATGTTTTTTTAAAATGCTGAATTTGCCCTTTTCCACCCAATGCACCACTTATTTCTTGTTTTTTTTGTTTCATTTTAATAAATGCTACATCTATATAAATACACTGTACGTGTTTTACTCCATTATGATTTATCAGGGTGTATATGGGGTAACTCTACAAATGCAGCATTTATTTTGAAAACTGATTTCTTTTTTAAAAAACAACAACCTGCAATTCTAGAAAGAGGAAGCTTTTATGTGCAGAAAATATATGAAGAGTAGCAAGCAAAGTGAATGCCCGGAACTCAAACATAACTCAAACTGTAACATAAATGCTTTTTCTGGATGCACTCAGCCCATAAAAGAGAAAAACCCATAGTACATTCATGTACTATTCATTTATAGAGAAGATAATAAAACCTGGAATTGAATGGCAAATGAGGCCTAAATTTGGATCAGTTGCAAATACGTTTAAGGATTGCTTGAACTGGCTAGAATAAGCCAATGAAATCAAGAAGCAGCCACAAGCCTTTGAAATAGTCACATAGAGCAGCAAACCAAGAAAACAGTCGTGGGGATACTCAACAAAAACTACTTCAATTTCAGCAATACAAAGAGATCCCTTTTTTCAATCAATTTACCTATTCCAGAGAAAGTCCTATTTTGTTTCATTGATTGAAAAATGGCCGATTTTTATCATAGCTCTGGACCAACTTGGGGAAAAGACCACATTCAGAGGCCTTATGCAAAGGTGTTATGGAAGCGCTTTGCTGAAGCAGGAAAAGCCGCTTCGGAGCTGTAAGGCAAAGCAAGCTGCAACCTGCTCTCCCCTGTCCTGCAAACTAATTCTTTTTCTTGTCACAACTTTGTCTGACTAGACCTTAATTGGGCAAGATACAGCAAGCGCACACCAGCAACCAATTTTCGCTGCCCTAAATCTCAATTTGACCCTCATTTACAGCTTCTGCATCTACCTCTCTCATGGCTTTGTCGAATAAGGCGGCGCTTCCTGAGCAAAAACAAGGTTCTGCAGGGTCAAGGTGCTAAGTAAGCCTCTGCTGGGGAATTTAATTAAGAAAATGTTTCCATGCTGTGCAACAAATGCTCTGCAAAAAATTGCTATTCCATGCGTGCATCCTAAAACATTAATTTGGAACAGTTTGGAAGGGGCACAGCGTAGCCAAAATAGTTCACAATTAAGTTCACGGCAAGGGATGATCTACCTTCCAAGCAGAACAGGGAGCACACGTTCCAAAGCACCACATTTTGACATTTGGTACCTTCACATGCCATAACGGTTGTCCAGGAGACGAGCCTATAGACCAATAGCATGCTATGTAAAAGGAAACCACACCTTGAAAAACGTGTGCATAAAAAACGCTCCAGAAATATGAATGCAATTGTACAGAGCAGCTTGAAGGTGCACAAAGGGGAAGATAAAATTCGTTCCTCCTCCCATTTTTTTTGGGGGGGGGGGGAATCCAAAGCAAACCCACATACGTACTTTGAAGGGAAGAGTGGTATAAATATATCCAATGGTGGACACCAATCTCAAATCCATTGAGAGGATCTCAATTGATGGATAACAAAAAAAAATCCTTGCCCAAATCCAAAACACCACCTCTTTATTTTGTACATATCAACACGTGGAGCATGTGGCCTTTTCTACTCGGAGGGATGAGAATTTTATGAAACAGCAGCTGACACCAGTGTTTCCCTCTCCATTTAACAGTAAGTTGCACAACACTGTCTTGCTCAGGCTAAGGGCTGGGTGTGACGTTTGCTGCAATACCAATATAATTGTCTATTTCTTAGGTTCAAGAGCTGGAAATACAGACCAGGAGGGGAATTTTAAACCCCTCTTTCCATGCTGCAGCAATCAGGTTGGCAAACTATCTCCAACACTCTTCTCCTACGCACATCCCAACGTTCCTTTGTGTACCCTGATATCTAAGAGCTTTTCAGAAGACCTATTTAAAACTGAAAACAGGTTGATCTCCCATTTTGTTCTTAATGTGAGCCAGGTTTTCTTTTGTACTTCTTAACACTTTCCACTCAGTCCTACCTTTGCTCAAAACACTTAATGGGGCATCACTGGGGACAGGGCCTGGCGGATTCTCGCTATCGACAGCATCCAGAAGATGGGGGAAGAAAGAATATCGGAAAGCTGCAGAATGATAAGCCGTTCCTTCCATGCTCTCCCTTTCAAAGCCACCCTCTTGGTCATGTAGCAGGCAGAATTCTGTCAAACAGAAAGGGCTTGATTGAGTTATCCAGAAAGACTTTGGAAACACAGCAACAAAAAACTACCCAGCAGATGCCTTTTGATTACATGTTAGCCTGCCAAACACACACACACATTAAACTTTTCTTCCTGTGCACCTGAACTTTTAGAGAGAAAAAGAAAACTGCTAAATTACTGCCCAGCAAGTCTTTAACTGGTTGGGAAGGAGGGCTACACAATCGTAGCTAATTAGCAAGTTTGCTAAAACATGGTATGTTTAGTTTACAGCTCCTCAAATATATAAATGAGAATTGGATCCAAGTACCATGTTTAAATTTTTTTAACTAGTGAAGGTTGCCATGAGAAACATTTCCCCCCTGTCATGTTACGGTAAATAACACATCACACCACGAGACCCACAGTTATGTGAAAGAGATTGTATCTAACTGTCCATTTACTCGCCTGTCCGTTCATCAAAATACACATTTGCTAATAGAAGCAAACTACTAGGATGAATACCATTAACGGTTTTTCTGCTGTCACCCAAAGGAACTTAAGTCCTAGCGATTCAGGATTCATACTCCCTCTTTGTCCCATCTGTACAGAAAGACAGTGGAATGAAAACCTAAATATTGTGTGGCTTGCTATCATTAAGTACCGTTCCCATAGGATGGGCTACTTGACTACACACCTTTGGGTTAAGTTTGCTCTGCATGGCCCACACAGAAATATGTGCAGATTTGCTTTTGACAAAGGATGGAACTGGTTAGATTTGGATCTGGCTCCACCACTCCCCCTAGTGGACATCAGGCCGCACATACAGCCCAGCCAGGAAAGGACTTTGAGTCAAGGAAGCTTTTCCTGACTTTTCAGAGAACTCTTATGGAATCTTGAAGAGGCAGCAGCTAAACAACCCGCCCCTTTCTATTCAAGGTGTGATCTTGTTTGAAAGAGAGAGAGAGAGAGAGAGAGAGAGAGAGAGAGAGGGCGAGCGCTTTTGAGTATCACAACCAATTCACTCTATGCTTTATAAGCTTTTAGAAAATACATATGGCAGTCAGATTGCAGCACTCTCATTTTGCAGAAGGAAAGACTACAATAATATTATATGCTTTGTTTCTGGATGCAGCTGCACCATACATTTAAAGCTCATTGCCTCTTCCAAAGATTCCTGTAGTTTGCCCCAGCACCCTCAACAAACTATGGTTTCGAGGATTCTCTGGGGGCTGGGGGTGGAAGCCATGCTCTTTTAATTTGTAGTGTGGATGGGAACTTTCTAAAAGAGTGGGAGTGGTTTTTGGAGGCCCTCTACTTCAGTGATGGCCAAACTTGGCCCTCCAGTTGTTTTCGGACTACAACTCCCATCATCCCTAGCTAACAGGACCAGTGGTCAGGGATGATGGGAATTGTAGTCCCAAAACAGCTGGAGGGCCAAGTTTGGCCATCACTGCTCTAGTTCAACTCCTTCCTCTGAAAAAACGCAAGAGCTAGAAGATCCCTCGACAGATGATAGCTTTCCACTGGCTCTGTTTAAAGACCCCTAGTGAGGGAGAGTCCATCATTCATCTAGGTAACTGATTCTATGTCAATTGCGTAGAAAACAAATTCTCATCAGAGCCAGAGTTAACAACATGGATGTTTTGAGAAATGGATCTATGAGAAAATGGAAGAGATTTCACTTTCCCCAGCACTCTTGCAAAACCGTAATGCAATCTGCATGAAGAGAACAGCAGACTTAAGGATAAACGTGAGACGGGAGGAGCAACGCTAACTGTCAACTTCACAGCCCATGTTCGGAATTTAAATATAACTGTTCCACATCCATATCCCTTCTCGCTGAATTGAGGACGTGTATAAAAAGGGAAATACAAACAGAGCACCAGGAAAGAAGCATTTCCATCAAAGATAAAAAGGCCGCGGCCACGCAAACCTCTGCGCTGGAGAATGAGATGAAGGAAGCAATTGTTTGTGGAGCTGTTGGCATATTAAAAACCCTTTGAGACCCAGGCAAGCAACACGGCAAGATGGGGGGGGGGACAGAGAGAGCAATACAAATTAAAGCTATTCCCAAGAGTAATGAGACTCCGCCATGGCGCTCCTCGTGCCTCTGTTAAAGCTAATAAGAGCTGGCTGCGAACATTGGAAAGAAGAGATATTGGTAACGCTATTGAATTAACTTCTGTTCCCAGGGCAATCTTATCTAATAATGTCCCAAGTGAGTAAGTCTGTCTGGAAGCCTGCGTTATCCTTCTGAACTCCAGGATCAGGCAGGAGGAAAAGATATCTTCATAAGCCAGACAGGAAGCAGCCAGGAGTAACTGGCATCTGGACCTGTGATCCAGATATGCACCATACGAAAAGCAAATTTAAAACTTATTGCCTACCCAAGAATTCTGGGAACTGCAATTTACCTCTCACAGAGCTACAGTTCCCAGGACCTTTAACAAACCACAGTTCCCAATATTCTTTTTTTTAGGGACGACAACGAAATGTGCTTTAAATGTATACTGTACATACAGCCAAAGGACCTCCCCCCAAATATTAATGTGGACAAACCACATCATAGCTGGTCAACTGTCCAAGCTTCACAGCTACAGTGGTACCTCAGGTTAAGTACTTAATTCGTTCCAGAGGTCCGTACTTAACCTGAAACTGTTCTTAACCTGAATCACCACTTTAGCTAATGGGGCCTCCCGCTGCTGCCGCGCCGCCAGAGCACAATTTCTGTTCTCAACCTGAAGCAAAGTTCTTAACCTGAAGCACCATTTCTTGGTTAGCAGAGTCTGTAACCTGAAGCATATGTAACCTGAAGCATATGTAACCCGAGGTACCACTGTATGTGATATCAGTGGCTGTTAGAGCACTCCCCTTCCCACTCTTCCTAAAGCCTATTTGCATGATTACAATTCCCTAATTCTAGCTGGCAAAAAGGCACTGTGTATTCCATGCTGGCAAAGCCACAAAGCAATATGGGCTGTGGTTTGTTAAGAGTTATAAAGCACTCAAGAGCCACATGTGCTACCAATACTACCAGATGCATTCCCAGAAAGCATTGGAAATTAAGGAAAACACAGAAGCATAAAGCAAAGCACCCCCTTGTGAGCAGATATGAGCTACCCTGAAATTATGTGGCAAGGATTTACTTCTACCCCACTTCGATATATCAATTTGCAACCAGAGGCTCACTGTGGATGCAAAGTGAGCAAGAATCTGAGATGGGGACTGTATGTGAGCCGAGACTGTGTTCATACACATTCTGGCCATTTGGAGGACATCTTAATGGGCAGGGCTACAGAGAGGCAAACTAACTTACCATATTTTTCGCACCATAGGGCGCACCGGACCATAGGGCGCACCCAGTTTTTAGGGGGGGAAATCAAGAAAAAAACCCTTTTTTCTCCCTCAGCCCCAAAGAGCAGCGTACAGGCTGCGCACAACCTCTCCCTGCCGGAGGGGTTGCGCGAAGCTATGGCACAAGCCAAGGCAGCAAGCAGGATGGATCCTGCTCGCTGTTTTGGCTTCCCCTTTAGCCCCGTGCAGCCTCTCCTTGCCGGGAGACGCTGTGCAGGGCTTTCCTGGCTTTACTGGGAGGTGGGGAGATCCCCCCACCTCCCAGGAAAGCCCGCAGAAGCTGCACAACCCCTTTAAAGAGATCGCGGCTTCTCCTGGCTTTTCTGGGAGGTGGGGGAATTCCCCCACCTCCCGCAAAAGCCCGCAGAAGCTGCGCAACCCCTTTAAAGAGATCACGGCTTCTCCTGGCTTTTCTGGGAGGTGGGGGAATTCCCTCACCTCTCGCAAAAGCCCGCAGAAGCTGCGCAACCCCTTTAAAGAGATCACGGCTTCTCCTGGCTTTTCTGGGAGGTGGGGGAATTCCCTCACCTCTCGCAAAAGCCCGCAGAAGCCGCGCAACCCCTTTAAAGAGATCGCGGCTTCTCCTGGCTTTCCTGGGAGGTGGGGGGATTCCCTCACCTCTCGCAAAAGCCCGCAGAAGCCGTGCAACCCCTTTAAAGAGGTTGCAGCTTCTCCTGGCTTTTCTGGGAGGTGGGAGAAGGGACTGATGTGGCCAGTCAGTCCCTTCTCCCTCCTGTGGAAAAGCCCGCAAGAGCGCACGGAGCTTGTATGCAGCTCTTGGAGGCTTTCCCCGCCTGCCTCCCCCCTGCATTCGCTCCATAGGACGCACACACATTTTCCCTTGCTTTTTAGGAGGGAAAAAGTGTGTCCTATGGTGCAAAAAATACGGTGAATATAGCAAACAGAAGAAGTATTCCAAGAGCATTGCAACAGTATAAAGGAGATGATATACCAAGGGTACAGATGGTGCTAATTCAGAACTCTAGACTTGGTGCTTTTTGCAATTCAACGGGAAGAAACAGAATACAGTGGTACCTCGGGTTACATACGCTTCAGGTTACACACTCCGCTAACCCAGAAATAGTACCTCGGGCTAAGAAATTTGCTTCAGGATGAGAACAGAAATTGCATGGCAGCAGCGCAGCGGCAGCGGGAGGCCCCATTAGGTAAAGTGGTCTTCAGGTTAAGAACAGTTTCAGGTTAAGAACGGACCTCTGGAATGAATTAAGTATTTAACCCGAGGTACCACTGTATGGAAAGCTGATCGATCATCATGCATGCAATAATCCCTTGCGATTTGCTGCCATAAAACTTTACTACACAAGTCAATAAAACTTTTATGGGCCCAATTTGAAGGGAGTTATTCTTTGCTCAAGTTGCTGGGCACCAAGGAAAGAGACCAGGAACGCCCTTCTGCTATAGCGTATTCTCCCTGAATAGTGGAAACAGTTTGCCTTGCAGCATCTACGTTCCCATGCTGACATACTTATTTCACTAGCTCCTGCGGGAGGAGTGACTAACTGGGTATTAGAGGAAATATGGTTTGCTTGATGACACACTTCGTTCACTAGACATCCCCCCATGAGGTAGGGCTGTGGACTCTTGTTCTGCGGCAGACTCCACATAAAAACATAATAAAACATTAAAAACTTTCCCTATACATAAACTGAGATAGTGGAGACATCCATCTTATATGACGCCTGAGAGATAAGATCACCAAATACCAAAAAGGGCACGGCAGCAACGAAGAGGACAGAAGTTAATAAACCCAAGGGTGTTGCACTTGTTATCTCGATCAAGCAAACCATTCCAATAGGGAGAAGATATAGAGGCTGGAAATGTTAATATTTTATCATTAATGTTCATGCTTAGTTGTCATCTTAAGATCTGTGCGTACACACAAGAACTCTATCAAATTATATCCATAGTGTTAAAATTGATATGTGGAGATGAACCAGAATATCTTAACAACCGCAGCAACAATAATATCTGCCCCGTTCTCTTATATCAGCCAAAAAACCTCGTATGCTACCACCCATGAACATTGCAAACAAATGAGGTGCTTGAAGGCTTTGCATTTAACCTGCTCCTCAGATGGATCTTTTCACTGGCCTTTTGCCAATGTCAAATGAGTTCCAGGCAAGCCTATATGATACTCTTGCATTGCTGAGGAGGATGAGCAAGTGGAAGAGGATCATAAATGGTAGAAAAGAAATTCTGTCTGAAATCACTGCAAACTAGATACCCAGCAGGCAAGGGTCAATTCAGGCATCAGGTCCTTCAAACATCAATTCTGACATGGACACATATAAGTCTGAGGCACTGCAGGTCACCAACTCTGGAGGAGCATAATGAGGAAACCTTTGATTCCTCTCACTACTTCAGGGATGGGGAACGTCTTGCCCACAGGCCAAACTTTGCCTGCCCACAAAGCCATTTTGGGCAAGCCACACCTACTCACCCACCCTACACCTACAAAGCCCCCTTGGGCAGCTTCTGAAGTGCCCAACCACCACTTGATTGTTGGGAGCTACTAAAGCATTGTACAAAGCAGAATTGGCCAGGGAGGTCAATCCTGCATGGTTCAGGTGAACCCAGTGTTAAGTAGGATAGAAACCTCTGCTAAAATGAAGTTCTCCCCTTTGTTTCAAGCAGTGGTTTCAATGCAACCACCGTCCTGAATCCTGCTCAGTTTGAATGTGCTGTGAAGTCCTCAAGTTGGGGCTTCAAAGCACCTTCACAAGCAGTAAAGTGATGCTAAAATAGCTTTTTCCTTCCTTGTATCAGCACAGCAGCAGCTAAAATTAAGGGAAAGACCTTCATTATAGCCATACCTTGGTGCATGCAAGGTGCTTCGAAGTCCTGACTTTGGAACGTCAAAGTGCCAAACCACCTGACACTATTATGAGAGCCAGCCCATGGGGCAAGGTGGCAGGGTTGATCTTCCTTCTCTTCCCGTTGTTCCTGATGTAGATCTTCCCTGATAGGGAGAGAGCCATTCTGGGGTCCACCTCAGATACCCAAATGTCTTGGGCTACCCCTGACCATTATGATGTCAGTTGATTGACAGGCGGGTGGTCCTACCCATTTGACAAATTGGTTCCCCTGCACTAGTCAGATCATCCTTTGCAGGTCACACAAGGCAACCCTCACTGGATGATGTCAACTGCGAAGGTGTGAATTTCCCTTTCAAGAACTCCTTTAACTGTTTCCTGCCTGATGCTTTGAGTCCCGTGGGAGGTTTGGGAGGCAGAGGCAGTGAAGAGAGTGGAAAAAGTTTTCTCTGCTTCCATTTTTGTGTTGAACATCCATAAATCGCTGAAACTTCCACCAAAAAATACACAAAACCCTGCAGGGTGCTTATGAAGTACTATAGAGGTTCAGCAGGAGGGGAATGATTGAAAAGAAGGCTAGGAGAAACTCTACTGTAAAAGCAGATGGTGTATGAGCAACAATGGATTATAGCAGCTGAATGAGTTAGCAAAAGAACAAGACCGACTCTGACAGATGGATCTGTTGGGGAGTAAGACTCTTGTGTCACTAATACGTTTGCTCATTTACAATAACAGAAAGACTCTTTTGTAATACACCCAAGACAACACACTGTGGACAGAGTCCCTCTTAAATGTAAAAGTGCATTTCCAAATTCAGCAAAGGCAAGAATGGCTTTAAGCATCTGTGTACACTTCCAAATCCTTGTATTGTTTCTCCCCTCTAACTCTATTCAAAAGTTATCGGACAGTGAACAACTTGATTGACTGTATCATGTCCTAATCCTAGCAAAAATGCATCGCTCATCAGGCTACAGAGCTTGGTAATGCTGCTCAAGGGAAGAAGATGAACATATTACTTACCAAATTGTCCGTCACGCTTTACATAAAGTTCTATTACACCATAAGCAATAGCTGTGGGAGCAGGGATCTCCAAGATCACATTAGAATCCTTTATCACATTCCCATTTTCACTCACTGATACCTGAGGGAGATATTAATCCGCTCTTTAATTTACACTGGCTTAATTCAGTGCCAGTAATAACTTGCAGACAAAATGAACGTCAAGATAAACAACATACTTAGTTATGCAGCACTACAAAAAAACAACAACCACAAAAAGGCTCTCTCCATCCTTTCTAAGCCAGTTACACAAGTTGATGAAACAGAAAACGAAAATGTGTTATTTTTCACAGGGTGCAGATGTTACAGAATTTGTTTCCACAAGGTTGGCCACAAGTAGTTGCTGGTGCCCATTAGAGAAGCCTTAGGTGAAACCAGCGTGAAGGACAGGCAGAGCTCTGCCTGGTGCAGAAGAAAGAGGGTAGACAGATGAGGAATGTCAGAGGGCAAGCTGAGTTTGGCAGGACAGTGCCCCGTTTGTCCTAATATACCAACCTCTGCTAGTTGGCTGTGCCCAAAAAAGCTTAAATTGGTTTTTAAACCATTATTGGAATTGGCCACAGGTCTACCATAAGAATGATCCTCCATGGCTATATATTGATCGTCCAGCAATAGAGGCAGTATATAACTTTCTGCTTACCAGGGTACCAGAGACACAGCCATGTGGGACCATCTCTGTAACACTGCTTGTGAGCTTCTACACTGCTGACCGGAGCAGTAGACTTAATAGGACTTCAGTCCAATGCAAGTGTTGTATATTGTTAGCCTGAGTTTGTGATATAGGTTTGGCAAAGCACCTCTATGCTAATATATAGCTTCCAACCTGGATAGGAATATTTCCACATTGAAAAGATGGTGCGCCATTTTTGCAGTGTCTTAAATACACATTTAGGAAAAGCATCCTGACAAATGTCCCTCAGATCGCTCAGGGTTCACTCTTTTAAAGGAGCAGTCTCAAAATCTTAATCTGGAGCAGATTCAAGGGCAGAGGCCAGCATCACTGGGCACCTGGGTTCAAAGCTTTGTAAGAGACCAGCTACTGACTTCCTGAGCTTCGTGTCCCTGCTGCTCCTCTTCCTTTCTTTGGCTGCCTCCCTTCCCCAAGCAGGGCGAGAATAAAGCAATGTTCTCCACTTGCTTTGCACTCTCCCTCTGGGTGGTCATGCAGATTGCACCCAGAAGGAGAGGGCAAGCAAATGGGCAGTGGCAAGGTGGAGATGGGTGCAGAGAGCGGAGCCTGTTCGAGGTATCTTGCCCAAAGGCACCCCAGCTAGCACTGCTCCAGGGTAATCCTGCCATAGGGAAATGATTTTTTCTTTTCATAGGCACCAATATTCTTAAACACCTGCCAGCAGAAAGTCGTGGGGCTGGGGGGTTGGGCAGGCACAAACATGTATACAGAACTTTAGTTCTATGAAGCCATGTAATTTTTAGTAAGCAGACCAGGGATGTGGAACCTGTGGCTTCCTTGGATGTTGTTGGGGCTCCAGCTCCCCCAGCCCAAGGTTACAGATGGTGGGGGGTAGTGGTCCAAAAGAATCTGGAGGGCCAAAGATGTCCTCACCCCTGATTAGACTTAGGGGGCAATCCATAAGGAGCTTCCCCAGTATGTGCCGAAATGAAACGAGGAAATTAAAGGAATGTATTATTGCAAAGCTTTCCTTGCAACTGAGCTTCCGTAGGAGAATGTCCCACAGAGCTGCACCTCGGCATGTGGAATCACTGCATACTTGTGAAGAACTGTTCAGAAGCAGGAAAGCTACAGGGGCCTATAACAGCACAGATAATCTTAAGACGCTAAATGGAACATGTCACAGTTTACTTTAGGAAAACACAGTCAAACTGCAACTTATGCAGGGGTTATGTTCCGGGGATTGTGCATAAAGCCAAAATTGTGTATAGTCAAAACAACCCTGGAATGTATCCCGTGCAAGCATCCCTACCTTTTTGAAGTTGGTGCGCCAAGCAGATCTTGCCCCACGCAAGGTGCTTTCCGCCTTGCTTACTGGGCTCTGGGGAGGTTTTCGCCAGATCTTGCAGGGCTGTCTGAGATCTCGTGACAGCCTCCCAGAGACCACACAAGAGCTTCCCAAAGCCTGGCAAGCCATTCTGAGAGTTCTTCAGCTCTCTGCCCGGCGTGCATTTAATTTGTACGATTTCAGCTGGCTAGCCGCCAAGTACGTAAAGCTGAAATCACTCAAGTTAAATGTGTGCGAGGTGCAATTCAACAGTACGTATCTATAATGAACTGCATTCAATTTTTCCCCCAGTTCTTACCTTGATAACTTTTGTCTTTATCCCCACCATACTAGCCATTTTTTCTTCTGTCTGAATATGTTCAGATATTAAACATTTCTGGGTTGTTACTATTCTTTTTGTCAGGATACAAAGAACTTCATGCTTTCTTTCAAGCATTTGTTGCAGCAATGTATTGTGCAGATTAACAGCCCTGAAGAAGGAGTATGAAACAGACAAAAATTGCTACCCAGGAAAAAAAATATCTTTATTAACTACATCAGGGGTAGTCAACCTTTTTATACCTACCGCCCACTAATGCATCTTTCTTGATGGTAAAAATCTACTTACCGCCTATCAGTGCTCAATGGAAGGATGATTCAGCTTGTGTTGTAGAATTCCCTACCACCCACCTAGAATCCTGAAACGCCCACTAGTGGTCTGTAGGGACCAGGTTGACAACCCATGAACTACGTGCAGAGCACTGATCTGTAAGAGGCTGATAAAAGTGTTCATTCTTTGGTGGCAAATTGCAAACCAGAGAGGCACAAACAAGAGTTTTGCAAGCAGATGTTCCTTGCTAGTTTGTCAGTGTCTGGTAAATCAATCTGAGGATGCAGTTCCATAGCTGGGGCATCACCTTATGCCTGGCAGCCAGCCACGTCATGTGAGCAAGCAGGGGCATTCACAATAAGAACCTCCGATGAAAGTCTCAACAAGGCTGGTTTGTATGGGAGCAGGCAATCCTTTCAAAAATCTAATGGTATTAATAGGTAATCATGTCCCAATGTGCCAAGAGAATGGAAAAAAATATTTCCCCAAAGAAGATTGTAGACTTCCTTAATAATCTCCAGAGAGCAGGATTCATTAGAGTCAAAGAAACCTGTTAATGGCACACTGTTAAGCTAATAACATCAATTACAGCAAGCTTTTACAAGCTAGCTATTACAGTGTCTAGAAAATGCATCCTAATATCAATTAACAGGTAAATCTAAGAGGATAGCAACTAAGGATATATTCATTCTTTTGCACAGTTAAGTGCAAAAGTTCTTGCTCCTTCCTCTGTTTCAAGGAGACTCAATACCTGAACTAGATGTTACATGCAAACATTTGTAACAAATCCCAGATAGTCCTCCAAGGAAAAGCCACTTAAGGAGGTTGTATTTGAAGCAGAAGGTTTGTGTACACAGGTGAGAAGCAGGACCTAGTACTCGGTCCTTTCACTACCCCCTTTTTCGTTGTTGTTGCTACCTACTGCCCTGCCCTGTGCGATTCCAAACACGCATTCTCTGCATAAGATTCCAAACATGTTGGTGTTGTCTCTCTTCTTAAAGGTTGTACAAATACTATTTATAATCTATAGTATGCACTCTACCTATCCCCTCTTCACCTAACTGACATACATCAGTAAATAAGTCTATATGATTAGTCAACACCAAGGATAATTCATTCTACGGCTATTCAATTCCATAGGAAGCAGTAGGTTTCTACAGATGTTGATCAGGAGTAGCACAAGTATACACAAAGGAAGTGGGGGTGGGGGGGTGGGAAGAATTATTGTTTTGGTGGGGGAAAAAACCATAGTATATACCGTATTTTTTGCTCCATAGGACACACTTTTTCCATCTTAAAAACTAAGGGGGAAATTCTGTGCGTCCTATGGAGAGAATGCAGGGGGGAGGCAGGCAGGAAAAGCCCCCAAGAGCCGCACACAAGCTTTGCGCAGCTCTTGCGGGCTTCTCCCCAGGAGGGAGAAGGGACTGACGCAGCCAGTCCTTAAAGGGTGCGTGGCTCCTATGGGCTTTTGCGGGAGGTGGGGGAATTGCCTGGCTGGAGAGGCTGCACAAGGCTAAAGAGGAAGCCAAGGCAGCAAGCCAGATGGATTGCGCTTGCTGCCTTGTCTTCTTTAGCCACGCTTCTTTAGCCGCGCTGGAGAGGTTTAGCTCCTGGCTGGAGAGGTTGCATGGCTATGGCAGAAGCCAAGACACCCAGTGGGATGGATCCCACTCGCTGTCTTGGCTTCTTTGCTCTTTGGAGCTGGGGGGGAAACCCAGGCTTCCCCTGCAGCCCCGAGAAGCTCTGGAAGAAGCGGACAGGCTGCGCGCAGCCTGTCCGCCGCTCTTTGGGGCTGGGGGGGGATGATTCCCCCCCTCTAAAAACTAGGTGTGTCTTGTGGTCCGGTGCGTCCTATAGAGCGAAAAATACAGTAGTTATGAAATTGCAAAGGGGTTTGAACTCTGGATCCTGTTTCTTGTCTCTCCTCAGCGTGCTGGAGCAATAAACCACCACCTCATTCCCTCTACCCAAAACACCGTCTGCAATTATAGAAAGCCAAGTTTTATCCCCTTGGAAGGGAGCTAACTAGACCAGCACACACTAATCTAATCCTCTGTCACATTCCACCAAGCAGAGCCCCATGTTAGTTCGTCTATTAATCCAATTCAAAATGCAGCTTTCCAGTGGATTAATTTCAGGCATGCTTACAAAGCACGATCTGTACTATAAAGCTTCAGTTTGGCTCAACAGCTTTCGAGGTTGTGGCAGTACCTTGTTCTGTATCTTCCTCAATTAAAAACCATTTAAAAGCCGCACCCAGTTGGGTGGTTACTTAGCTCACTGCAATTATGGAAAGATCAGTAAAGGCACCAACGACCATGCTACCTTAATTATGATGGCATAAGGTTTTTGGGTTTTTAAGGTTTTATGTGCTAGAAGACCCTTTGTTGCCTTTGCCATAACAGACTAACTCAGCTAATAAAATTATTATTTTTTGTATCCCACCCATCTGACTGCGTTGCCTCAGCCACTCTGCACAACTTCCAACATAATATACAGCAGAGCTTTCCAAACTTTCCATGTTGGTGTCACACATTTTAGACATGCATCATTTCGCGACATAGTCAGTTTTACTAGCAAACTGGAGGTTAAACTAACCCCTTCCCAGCCCCGGGAGGAGGAGTGCGGAGAGCATTCGTGCAATGCACCTACACATTGAAGCTAACACTCTAATGTCACAACAAGAATTTTGGAAATCTCTGATGTACAGAAACCCAACAACAACACAACAGAACATCACACATTAAAAGTGTCCTGAAATAATAATAATTACCCCTTAGAAGTTACGGACATTTCAAAAAAAAATAGCTTACCTTGAGAGCTTCCATCAGAGCAAAATGGCAAAACATATTGCAAAGTCAGTTAATTCAGATTGTTTCATAACAAATACATACTTATTATATAAAAAAATATTCACAATTTTGGAAAGTACTGTGGAAATATTGCACCTTCAACTACACTGCCTTAATATTAAGTGCATTTTTTATAAAAAAAAACTTCACAAGGATACCAGCTTTGAAGCTGAATACCTACTTTCCCTTGACATCCTTCATAAGCTTCTGTAAGTCAGCTTCTTGCTTTTTCAGATTTCCAAATGACGACTGGCTTTCCACAACACCTCTTCCTCCAGCTCCTAGATTAATCGTTCCAAATGAAGTTTCAATGTTTCCTTTGACATAGTCTTCAAACTTCCCCTCGTACTTCACAAAATCAGACTCCACAACCACTTGGAAAACAAGCAAAAACATAGAAGTAGCTTAGCCATCAAAACATTAGGTTGGAAACACAAGCAGAAACCATAGAATGCTTTAATTCTACGATTCTATGTTCTGCTAAAGTTGCTTCATCCTGACTGCAACTAATGATGAAGTGGACTATAGCTCACAGAAATTTGCACCACAATAAATCTTACATGTCTGCGAGGCGTCACAAGGCTCTGCTATCCCCAATGTTATTTAATATATGGAAACATTGGGAGCGAAGTCCCATCAGTATTATACTTAGTATTATTTGTGAGTGTGTGTCAACAGGACTTTTCAACTGGATGAATATTATGTGATTGGCCATTTCCTTGTAATTTTTTTGCTTTCCCATTTTTCTTGTGTTTCCTGTGGGTTTTATATTTGCTGTACATGTTTTCTATAAAGTTAGTGGTATATACATATTTTTATCAATAAACAAATACATATAAAAATGCTGTGGGTTTTTCTTCTGAAACAGACTTACTCCTCTGAAAGTTACCAACTTGAGGATGTGTATCTGAAATACAGAAAAGCCTGATAGCCACTTAAGAACATCAGTGCAATAAAATTCCACTTGTGTTTGCATTGGAAAAATTATTAGTATCTTATATATACTTTAAAAGGACATGTTAAAATGCATTAACATGGCAACATCTGCCTTTATGAAACTGAATATTTAAAAGTTTTCAAAAATTAAAGCGGGCAAATCTTCTGCAGTCTGATTTGAAATACTTTTTCATTAACAGCTTGGACTTTATACTTCCTTATCTCCTGTGGCAACGTGTAACTAATTTTACCTGGTTTTATGGGTTCATCTTTAGCAAGCACATCATTCAATGTGACTGATAAGAGATGATACTTGGGTTTCTGCCAGCACCAGGTTTTCCTCTTCTTTGTCACTAAGTTCAGGAACTGTAATTTGTCCAAGTTATTGAGCTGAGATACGGGGATCAAGTCTCCTCCACAGTCAATTTCTCTCACAAAATTCTTCGTTGCTTTTGCAAACATCCTGGTTTTGTTTTCACTTTCTTAAATACCTGAAAGGGTAAAATCAAGACATGAATTGAGATGGCTGCAGGCATGGATAGGTGATTTCCTGGGGAAATTTTAATTGCAACAGTGCAGGTATACTGCAATATATGAGAAAGGAAAAAAGTTGCTTGCCTAGGTGATGTTTTCTACCTCCACTGCCAGTATCAAAGTTTACACTACAGGTGTTACCTTGGGTTCTGTTGGGAGCAAGGGTGGGATACAAATTTAACCAACAAATAAATAATATTGTGAATTGTACTGACGTTGTATTTTGCAAGGCTTTATATTGTTAATTGTTAATTTCTGGTTTTAAATATTTATGTATGTTCCACACTGGGACCTTTGAATAAACAGCAGACTATAAATGGTCACAATAAACAAACAACAATATGTGCACATTCCAAAATACATGTCCTTGATGACTGGGAAAGGAGCCTCTGCTTAAACCTATTTTAGAGAAAGTGTTGATTTCATACATAAGCACCCTTTATATCTGATAGGGTGTGTATGCTTGGGTGCCACTATCAAGTACAAACTTCCATGCAAGTTTCAGTCCTTAAATGCAGCAAGAAGAATGATTGCTGCAAGGACAGAGTGTATATCATGCAAGCCGTGACTCCTAATCTCAGGCTTGTGGGTTTGAGCCCCATGTTGGGCAAAAGATTCCAGCATTGCAGGGGGTTGAACTAGATGATCCTTGTGGTCCCTTCCAACTCTACAATTCTATGAGGGAAAGATTTTGGAACATTCAGTGGAAAGAACAGAGCCCCAAACCACCAACATCTGTAAAGCATTTCCGAATACAGTTCTGTAAAGTAGTTTGAAATTTGTTTTATCCAATATGTAAACAACTTATATTAATGTAACTGCCAGTTATAATTTATGTGCACAACTTTGAGTTTCATTGATGAATCTGCCGTTTTTATACAGCCACAATGTGACTGGAACATGTGACTAAATACTGAACCAAGCAAGCCACAAGGCAGCATGTATTAGAACAGGCAACATATACGGTAATCCTTAAAAATGGAACTAATTAGTTTTAACTAGTGTGGCAAACAACTCACTTTGCTGAAGACACGACATGTGTCTTTGTAACACAAAAAGTGTCAGATGCAAGTGCCAGACCTCCTTGACAGACTTGTGATCTAGATTCGATTCTAAGCAAAAATATTAAGAGATAGTTTTCAGCTAAAAAGAGTTCTTCAGAGTGCCAGAAGTGAAGTAGAAATGTCATCCAATTATCCCTTGTTCTTTCTTATACTAGAAAGACATCAGGGCTGACTCAGATATAAAGTGCTTGGGAGTTTCCCTGTAGATACAGTGGTACCTCAGGCTAAGAACTTAATTTGTTCTGGAGGTCCATTCTTAACCTGAAACTGTTCTTAACCTGAAGCACCACTTTAGCTAATGGGGCCTCCCGCTGCTGCCGCACCGCCGGAGCACGATTTCTGTTCTCACCCTGAAGCAAAGTTCTTAACCAGAGGTACTATTTCTGGGTTAGCGGAGTCTGTAACCTGAAGCGTATGTAACCTGAAGCGTATGTAACCTGAGGTACCACGGTACTTATAAGAAGGATAAAGAGGAGATTACAAAAAAGGTACAGTTTACCTGTACAGATTACAGTGGTATCTCAGGTTATACAGACATCCAGAACGAATTAAGTTCTTAACCCGAGGTACCACTGTATATAGACACTCCCACAGTCAGAGTTCAGGCAAAAATTTTTTTTGTTCCTGCACTGGTCAGCTAGAATTCCTAAAGAAGAACATAAAATGAAAGGCTCTCTCTCAGACTCTGGCCGTGATTTTTCTATATATTCCTTTGAGGTTACATAAAAGTGATTTTTTTAAAAAAAAGTCAAAGTATTTCCTGCCCCATCCCTTTTAAGGGTTTCTTCTTTTAAGAAAAGTTTGGTAATCCTCAGAACAACTAGCTATTTACAACCAGTGTTTTCTAAAACTGGAAATTAAAGATTCCCCCCCACCAAAATTCATGCATGTAGCAATGGGCAAGCTATTAATTTTTATCTCTATTTTGGTAGGCAAGTAACTGTTGTGAAATGAACTGAATAGCTGCAGCACATTGACAACAAATGGATGGGGGGGGGAGGCTCCTTTCTGACAGGGTTCTTCCGACAGAGATGAGATTTATTAAAAAGCATGCTATTTGCCAAACATTAATAGCATGATAGAATATTTAACTGTCATAAATCAAAACACCTAACTTCTCTGAATTTAAATGAAGCGTGAAGCAAATGTTCTTCTCTGAACTGTAGCATGTAAGATCTACTGCCTAAAGCCAAGTTTTGAAATTTAATCATTTTTAAAACATTTTTAAAATCATTTTAAAAAATATAATGTGAGTAAACACCATCACCTTCATTCAAAACAGATTCAGACCAGCAGATGGATAGTTTTTCTAGAACAGGGCCTGCATTAGACTGTGATAAAGTGGGGCAGGGCATTCGGCATCTCAGCTAAAGACTCTTGTGGAATGGAGAATGCTTTTTGCTCTAGATGGTTGGCACTCCCTGCTCTAATCATCTGTTTCGGGCGGAAGACCAATTCCAAATACACCCCCGCCCAAATGTCTGATCAGCGCTGCCAAAGCTAGCAGTGCCAACCATCTGTTTTGTGGAGGAACCCTTGTGTGCAGGAATGAATATCCAAGCTGCTGCACTAGAATATTTCTGCGTGGGAATTATAGTGAAAGTCTGCCCCACCCTCAACAATCATTTGGGCTTTCCAGATATCATTCTAACACACACTAAACTACTTGCTAAAGGAAGGCTGGAAATTCCTTACGACGATGACGACTACTACTACTACTACTACTACTACTACTACTACCATTATTTCAATCTATATGCACTTGCTCAGGATGGCAAACACATAAATAATGTCAGCACGAGGCCCTCAGCTGTAGCTCACAATGGTCAGTTGGGTATATTAATGGGGGAGCAGTGTTAGAAACGCTGATATGTAAGCCAGGCACCAAATGGCTCCTTAAACCAGGGTTAAAAAGGGACCCCTGACCATTAGGTCCAGTCGTGGCCGACTCTGGGGTTGCGACGCTCATCTCGCTTTATTGGCCGAGGGAGCCAGCGTACAGCTTCCGGGTCATGTGGCCAGCATGACTAAGCCGCTTCTGGCGAACCAGAGCAGCACACAGAAACGCCGTTTACCTTCCCGTCAGAGCGGTACCTATTTATCTACTTGCACTTTGATGTGCTTTCAAACTGCTAGGTTGGCTGGAGCTGGGACTGAGCAACGGGAGCTCACCCCATTGCGGGGATTTGAACCGCGACCTTCTGATCGGCAAGTCCTAGGCTCTGTGGTATAACCCACAGCACCACCCGCGTCCCTAAAACCAGGGTTACAAGTGGCCAAAAAGGAATGTCTAGTTGCTGTTTGCGGGCCAGACAGCTCGAAGGTTCTATTTTTCAATATGATCTTTTGGTTGCTGAAATTCGTTCTGATCGTGCAGACAAAATATCACAGATAGAATTCTACAGGATGTGTTGTTAGTATGTGAAAACAGACAAGATCCAAGGATCCCCAGGCACGCACCTCCAGATGGTGATGTTAGGCGTCATCCTGGCACCCGAGCATCTTCACTTGGTTGCAAGTGGCCAATGGCCAATTGCAAAATGCACCTGACAAATTTCGACAATCTTTCCTGTATCCTGGTCCCAAGCTGTATAGGACTTTATACACCAAAACCTAAACTTCGTCTACTTGCTAACTAGCAGAGGAATTATTTCAGCAATGACGTACTAAGGCAGTGACCAGTGAGCAGCTGAACTTCCGTAGTTTGCAGTAGCTGCCATTTCCGAACCAACGTCAGGAGGAGCCCCACACAGAGCACATTGCAGTAATCCTGGAGTTTAGCAGCACACAGGCAACAGTGGACAGTGAATGCAGTCCAGAAATGGCTGCAGCTGTCTTACCAATTGAAGCTGGTAAAAGGCACTCCTTTTACCATTGAGGTTCCCTGGGTCTCTAGAAGCAAAGATGGACACAGGAGCACCCCAGACTACAAACCTGCTATTGCAGGGTGAGTACGACCCCATCCAAAGCAGGCAACTGACCAGTTATCTGGACTTGAGGATCACCAACACACAGTGCCTCCATCTTGCCAGGATTCAGAGTCAAGTTTGTTGGCCCTCATCCAGTCCACCACCACTCCCAACAGCTTCATATAGATGTTAATCAACACTGGGTACACGATGGTACCTTGATGTACCCCACAGCACTACTGCTAAAAGACAATCACCCAATAATTTGACCCTGGAAATAAGATTGTGGCTGCTGTAAAGCAGTGCCTCCAAAAACCATTTCACTAAGTCAATTCCAACTTTCACTTAAAAACATGTCTGTCCGTCCCCCAAAAATTACTAATTTAAATTACATTCTACCTTTAAAAAAACACAAGACACATAATCTTACTGCAAGGAAGACTATATTTGTCCATTCGGCCTAGTATTGTCAACTCTGATTCACTAGGCCAGGCATAGGCAAACTCGGCCCTCCAGATGTTTTGGGACTACAGCTCCCACCATCCTTGACCACTGGTCCTGCTAGCTAGGGATGATGGGAGTTGTAGTCCCAAAACATCTGGAGGGCCAAGTTTGCCTGTGCCTTGCACTAGACCAAGGTCTCAGGGAGAGTGTACTTCACTTCACCAGCTGCCAGGTGGTTTTAAATGGAGAGGCCAGGATTTCAAACCCTTTGCACTCTACTATGGAGTTGTAGTCCCTTCCAAGAGCACATACCAACTAAACTCAAATATTTTTTATTTCAATGGGAGAATTATATGGGTACCAAATTCCCCATTATAATGGAAAGCGGTTAGTCATCAGTAGGTTGTGCCCACATTTTTGAGTTAAAATTATATCTTTTAAATGCAAACAAAGTAAGCTGTGGGCAGATCCACTCCATACATTAAAAGTGTATTCGATGCACATTTAAAGTACATTGCTTTTCCCCTAATCCTGGGAACTGTAGTTACTCCCTTTGCAGCATCCATAACAAACTACAGTTCCCAGGATGCCTTGCATTCTCCTTATTTTAAAATGCAGTGGAGGGCCCTGGATATGTTCTTCCAAGTCAAACATAGGAACAATTCACATAACTATTTTGAAGTTGCAATACCCTTGTGTGATGGCCTCGTACTTTTTATTTTCACACAGGGAGCCATTTGTGCAAAATTCCCTACAGCTGAAAAGCTACAGTAGTCCTGAATGAAATAACTGTTTTTTAATCGACGTAATACACTCGTGCTCTTAGGAACAGTTTATTTTTCACACAAACTGCTCCTTATTTTCAGAGGTGAAAATGAAGTGGTCAAGACATCACATGAACTTTTGTTGTTGTTGTTTAGTCGTTTAGTCGTGTCCGACTCTTCGTGACCCCATGGACCAGAGCACACCAGGCACTTCTGTCCTCCACTGCCTCCCGCAGTTTGATCAAACTCATGCTGGTAGCTTCAAGAACACCATCCAACCATCTCATCCTCTGTCATCCCCACATGAACTTTACTGCACCTCAAAAATAAATGCAGTGGTGCCTCGCAAGACGAAATTAATTCGTTCCGCAAGTTTTTTCTTCTTGCGAGTTTTTCGTCTTGCGAAGCACGGTTTCCCATAGGAATGCATTGAAAATCAATTAATGCGTTCCTATGGAGACCGCCTTCAGACCAGGTCCGGGGACAGTCTGTCTGAAGGCTGGCGGTGGGAAGAAAAGCCCTTCTCCCGCCGCCAGCCTTCAGAAGAGTTCCCGCAGGGCTGCCTAGGCTGCGGATAGCAGCCTGAAGCAGAGCGCCCCTCGCGCGGGGCAGACATCTGCAGCTTGGGGAGCCCTGCAGGAGTTCCCCGCAGGGCTCTCCAAGCTGCGGATAGCAGCCTGCTGCCCCGCGCGAGGGGCGCTCTGCTTCAGAGCGCCCCTCGCGCGGGGCAGACATTCGCAGCTTGAGGAGCCCTGCAGGAGTTCCCTGCAGGGCTCTCCAAGCTGCGGATAGCAGCCTGCTGCCCCACACGAGGGGCGCTCTTGCGCGAGGGGTGCTCTGCGGGGCAGCAGGCTGCTATCCGCAGCTTGGAGAGCCCTGCGGGGAACTCCTGCAGGGCTCCCCAAGCTGCGGATGTCTGCCCGGCGTGAGGGGCGCTCTGAAGCAGAGCGCCCCTCGCGCGGGGCAGCAGGCTGCTATCCACAGCCTAGGCAGCCCTGCGGGAACTCTTCTGAAGGCTGGTAGGGGAGAAGGGCTTTTCTTCCCACCGCCAGCCTTCAGAACAGCCTTCTGAATGTTGGCGGTGGGGAGGAAAACCTTCCTCCCACCGCAAGTCTTCAAGACAGGTCCGGGAACAGAGGAGAAGCGCTGCACGCCTTCCCCTCTGTTCCCGGACCTGTCCTGAAGGCTTGCGGTGGGAGGAGGGCTTTCCTCCCCACCGCCAACATTCAGAATGCTGTTCTGAATGTTGGCGGTGGGGAGGAAAAACCCTCCTCCCACCGCAAGCCCCGGGAACAGAGGAGAAGCGCTGCGAAGCAAGCCCAGAGGGAAATTTGTCTTGCGAAGCCGCTAAAAATCGGAAAACCCTTTCGTCTTGCGGGTTTTTCGTTTAGCGAGGCATTCGTCTTGCAGGGCACCACTGTGTATGAATTGGTTCCAAATTTTACAGACATTTCAAATGATTTGCAGAGTGAGAGAAGGCTGTAACAGATGAAGACTTCTCTCGTTTTGAATGGTAGAACTGTAAAGTTGGAAGGGGCCCATCTAGTTCAACCCCCTGCAATGTCACTGCTAAACAATCACAGCTAAAGAATCTTTGATAGATGGTCATCCAAACACTTTTTAAAAACCTCAAATGAAGGAGAGTCCACCACCTTATCTGGGAATAAGCCCCATTGGACTAAGTGGAGCTTATTTTTGAGTAATCATATGTAGGATCTTGTGGCGCAGGGGAGGAGAGGATAGTAAAACACTTATACAAGTCCCAGTAATGCCAGCCAAACTGCTATACTTAAAAATGTGGTAACAAGTGATTGAAACCTACCAATACTTAATGCAGTTGCATTTACAAGGAAACCTGAAGTGGAAATGCATTGATGGCAGAAGACAAAAGAAAGACTAATCAGAGCAGAGTATATTGTTGGGCAATTGTTAATGAAAACTGCACCCACAACTTCAGTCATGAAACTCACCTGGTAACTTTGGGGCCGTCACTATCTCTCAGACCTCACTGTGTTGTTGTGAAGAACAAACGCGGAGTGAATGAAATGCAAAGAGAGAAATTAACTTGGCAAGAAAGGCAACAGATACCGGTAAGTATTTAAATAAACAAAACTGTGTATACCGCCTTGAGCTTCTTGAAGAAAGGCAGGATACAGATAAATGTAAATCGTTTACATCACTGCTATACAGTTATGTGTGGGGAAGAGGCCAACACTGTTGTGTGCCTACAAACCATGTCTGAAAAATCAGCATGGCTGTGTATAAATAAGACCCATGAAAACATATCACTGGTATACAATATGTGGGTGGAAGAGGGAATGGTGCATGTGTGTGTGAAGGTTGGTGGTTTTTTTTAACAGCAATTCTATTTTAGGAATGTGTATAAAAGAAAAGGGTGAAGCAACTCAATATGGAATATAGTATATAGTGTCCATAGGGCACAAAAACTAGCTAAAACACTTTTAAATGATTTTAGGGGTGCCGTGACATTATAGAATTATGTATAGTCGTGAGAACATGGATAAAGAGGATCCCCCTCTTCCTCTTTCAATACTAGAGTGTTGCGGGGTGAGTAGCAGACAGGATGAAATTACATCACAGAAGTTCCAGGAAAGACAAAGGGAAGTACCGGTAGCTCTTCAGAGTATTCATAATTAATATTGGGGAATTGACCATTGCATGATGTGGCAATGGCTGCTGGCCTTGGATGACTTTAAAAGGAAATGGAAAGCCCAAAAGCAAGTTTATCAATGGCTACTGCAACATGATCTGGAGACACGCGAGGCCACCAGTTCGGTGAAGCTAAACCAGTCTGTGTACAGTACCGTAGCTACTGGGACTAGCTGGGTTTTGTGCCCCAGATGAAGTCTCCATAAGGATGCCATTGAGGCTTCCATCCTATGTGTGTGTGTGTGTACACAAATGCATGTGGGGGGAGGGGACAGGTGCCAAGCTGAACCCAGGTGAAATAAAGTCTAGTTTTGGCCCTGCTGTGAAGGTTAATGCCCGGATGGGTGACCACCTGGGATCCACACAAACACTACCTCAGGGGATAATAATGCTGATGATTTTATTATTTGTACCCTGCCCATCGGGGCTGGCTCCATGGCAGAAGATAGGCAAGAAAATAAGAGGAAAACAAACAATGCATTAGCCAATATTACTCATCAGGTGTTGGGCAGCAAACAAGGAGGGAACATAATAAGAGCTTGCTGGATGAGTCCAGCATCCCGTCCCCACGGTGGCCAACCAGGTGCTTGAGGGGAAAGTGCAAGCAGGATTTGAGCACAAAGGAGAGCCCTCGCGCCTCCTGTGGTTTCCAGCCACTGGTCTTCAGAGGCACGGCTGCCTCTGGCCGTGGAGCCAGAGTCTAGCCACTATGGCCAGTAGTGGCCATCTATAGCCGTCTCCTCCACTGCTGGCTTTATACCCGCTTGTGGACTTCCACTTGTGGGGAACTGGAGGTTGCAGCGTGAAGCCCCTTGACCTGGGAGGAAGGCTTCCCTCTGAGGAGACAAGGTCCAAGGGCTGCAATCTCAGCAGCCTTGCCCTTCAAACGGTGGGGCTCTTTTGCGTTCTTATTGCGCGAGCCCTGAGGAACCTGAGGTGCGGGAGAGACGGACCCACGTCCAGAATTTGTCGTCGTTTTCCTTTTTTAAGGCAAGGCTTTCGAAAGGGAGGGCTGTGGGGCGTTACACGAAGGGAGCGCAGGAGAGAAAGCAAGGCAGAACGCCGCGAGCGACAGAAGAGGCGAAGGGGGGGGGAGAAGCTGTGGAGACTTTTCGCGCGGAGGAGGGCCCTTTACTCACGGCTGCTCCGCGTTCGCCCGCGCGCCGCCGCTCGCGAACCCGACGTCTGCGCGACCCTCTTCCGCGCAGCTGGACTGCAACTCATTGTTTGCGCCTGCCTCTCACTCCAGGCCGCGACGCCCAGTCCGGCGGGGGCCACGCCCTCCCGCCCCGCCCAGTATGCCGCTGGCTAGGAAAAGGGAAGAGCGCGTGCAAGGACAAAGGGCGGGCGTAGAGATAGGGAAAGGGTGGATTTGCACCGATTTCTTGGGGTTAACTAAGGCTACTTCCTGCGATGGTAAATTAAATTAAATGGGGGGGGGGAGGGAGAGAGAGAGACAGGCTGGCATTTGATGGCAACAATATGCGCTGTAAAAGATGCACACGTTTGAGGCGCGCCCATTCTACAATAAACACCCATTAGGAAGCACTCTAAAAACAGTTGTCAGTCTGGCCAGCATGGAATGGGAAGGGGCTTCTCATATGCGAGGGAGGGGAAAATATTCGAATGATGTCAAAAGCAATCCTAACTCTCCTGTTTGACCTCGAATAGAGACAATGGTTCCCTGAATCCACTATTAACCTATTGCAATTAGAATTGTTAGTAATCAAAGTGCCTACTCTGCATGTATTTCAATGCAGTCACAGACTGTACGTTTTGCATTTCAGTCTTTAGGAGTGGCTTTCAGTAGAACATGCAGCTGCTGCCCCTATCCACAAGTGGTAGAGATCATGCATAGCCCCTATGGACCCAATGCCTATGTGATGCTTTATTGTATTGATAAACAATCTCTAAACTGCACCAGAAGAAATGCAATTTTGTCCAAGTGAAGACAGATACCTTTGATGCTTTTCACACCAACAATTTATTAATAATAACTATACTAACTCAAACTATAGCAGGATTAAAATATCTTTATTTGGCATATAGCTATAAATATTTTAATATGGTTCACCAAAATTTAAAATGTCAAACATGAAAGCTCTCCAGCACTCAAATAGGTTATTGTTACACCACACTGGACTTCTGCTATTCAAACTCATCCTGCAAAGAGAATATTAGATGAATAGGTTTTTAAAAAATATATTCTAAGCATTTCTACAAAAAAAGTCCACTTCAACCAATAAACACCTAGAGTAAGCAGCTGTTGTGATTACCACCCCCCCACCCCCCAAATATACTGGGTTTTATCAACTTAAGTCATATGACATATTGAAATCAATGGATTTAAGTTAGTCATATGCATTGATTTCAGGTTTACTCTGAGTATGAGTTAGTTGGATACAATTCACTATTTGTATTTACTGACTAATTTTAATAGTTGGATAAATAGGCATCAAGGGGGAATACATAAGATATAAGTACAATAAACTAAAGTGAATAAAATGTGAAATACTCAATCCTGTGTTTGCTTCATATTGTTAATATAGGTGAGGACTCTTCTACAGGCAGTGACAAACACAACAGAAACACAGAAACACTGCAAATACAAGATTCCAGCTTGCCGCCACCACAGGAAGTTGCAAAAACAGCTAAATTTTCAAGCTGACTGGTATGGCTGTAAAAAGTGGGCAGATCAGATTTTAGATTAAAGAAATTGTTCGGCAGAGAATCAGCATGACTTTCTATGTCCAATGTGTTTGGATTTAAGGTATAAGAATTGCACAGCAGCTGCCCACCTAGCCCCAGACACTTTGCTTACCTGTGATAATGAGTCTTCAACAACATAGCTAAATCGGGGAAAATAATAACAGATCAGGTTCATAATCTGTGATGTGGTCCACCACTTTATGACTGCAATCCTATACATACTCGCTGGAGAGTCAATCTTGAATTCCAGATTGTGGATTGTGTCACTCCCACAATGAGGTAAAAGGTAGAAAGTGGGAGTGATAAGAGGTGTCCTGTTCTCCTATTCAGGTCAGAGCACACTTGTGGCCATGTAAGGACTGGTGCAAAATTCTTAAGGCCTCAACATTTAGCTGGTTTTGGATGCCCCACACCACAATAGCTACACTGTATCATCACATTATTGTCACTAAAGTTGCCTGTCCACAGCGACCATTCTGACTTGAATATGAAAGTCTCAGAAATTTTCTCAAACTAAGTCAGTGGGTAGCAACTTGTCCTTCAAATCCACAAAGGATAATCCTTGTCACCCTCACGGAAAATCCAAAGAGTTACTATTCGCAAAGTACTTGAATTATTTAGTGACCCCCTCACTTCATTAATTTTAAGTACACAGAGAATCAAATTAATGTTTTAAAGAAGAATTAATTTTTCACTGTATGATACCTAGAGCCATCTTCTCCAGTCTGAGTTTCAACAGTTCTGTGGGATGGAATAAAAGCAAAATTAACCTTCAAGTGAGTGAGTTTTGTCATGACTACAGCAGGAGGAAAGATTTAATCTTTCTTCCTCATATACCACAGTCCCCAAATGAACAAGGGGTCAATCCTGCAGTTATAGTACAATCCCATACATATCAAACCAGAATTAAGTCCTGTTGAGGCATACTATCAGGTAAATTGGTATAGGATTGCAGCCTGTACCAATTTCATATCTGGTATGATTCTAAGCATTTAATTGTGGAAGTTTGTTACATATTCTTTACGTCAAAAGAGTGCAGTTCATTGTCTTGGTTATTACTTACCAAGCCCTAAATAGCACGGGGTCAATCTGCTTGACTGTCTCCTCTTATGTGAACTTTAAGATCTACCATTTAAGATCAGCTGTTTTACCCATGTCTGGGTAAAACTTGGCTCCCTGGTGCCCTTGGCAAGGAGCTGTATCGGTGCTCCCCCGCTCTGTACCTTGTGCCCTTGCCTGAGGAGCCTGTACGCCTCATCCGGCCACCCAGAGCAGCAAAGGAGTGGCCCTGGAAGTGTACAGACAGGCGAGCAGGCTGACTTCACTCTATGCCTGGGCCCTTGGCAGGAGCCAATCTAACCACCCCTGCATCTTGCATGTGTTCTAAGACAAAACTGATGACCATATGCAAGAGGACTTTCTCTGTGGTGGTACCTCATATATGGAAATCCCTGCTCAATAAGTTAGGTTGTAGTCATATATTTATATCCCACCAGCATTGAAAACACTCTTTTTTAAAGCAATATGTTGTTGGTTCTATGTTAGTGCTGTTCCTTATGTCATTTTTTGCTGATGTTTTAATTTGATGATTTGTATCTTAACGGTTGAATCACTCTTGCTTTTGTACTTCTTAGCTGCTTTGACTGACTGCTTTTTGAAGGAAAAAAAGCAGGTGATACAATTCTGAAAATAATAATAATAAAAAAACTTGGTCTTTGGTACCTCTATATTTATACTCTGAAGAATTGTAGAGTAGCAGTTGGCAACCCCTCATGTTTAGGTACTTCGAGGAACTGGCATTGGTAACAGAGGCCTCTTAAGAAACTTATTTTGATGTTATTGTTCATTAAACAAGAACTAATCAAATGAGATAAGTAATTGCTATAGCAATTGGCTACATAAAATGCCTCAAGAAGCTGGTAAGCAATGATGTCAGTTAGCCAAAAACAAATAAATGTAGTGATTCTGTATCCCACATAGTCATAAATGTGCATCTACTTCATAGGAGAATGTGAAACTGCATGTACCCTGCCATTACCTGGAATGGTGTTTAAATAGAAGCTGTGTTATTTTCAGGTTCCTTAACCATTCCCTTTTAGTTAATAAATATTCCAGTAGAATATGCTAGTGCATTTGTACATACACACTCTGCACTATGCGAAAGTGGCAAATGCGTAGCATGCTTCTAAACAGGGATCATCTTATTCTTTTTAGTCAAATTAGCATTAATTCCTTGGGGAAACTCCACCAGGGATATGCCTTTCACATACAAGCAATTTCAAAACAAACTAAATTATGCAGTTGCCCTTACCTCTTCTCCAGCACAAAAGCACCCTCTGTCTGAGTGCTGTGGATATTCAAATGAAAATCTTATCATTTAAAAAGTCACAGATATTGATTTACATGTAAAAAATAGCAGATAGTTTATTCAGGTACATAGCTCAAGGGGGAAAGAGCTCAAAGGGAAAAGGCATTTTCTAATTAAAACTGTGTTTCAATTAGGCAGATACGAAAAATATGTCCACAGACAAGTGAGAACTCACTGAATATTTTTTTTATAGTCTTTTGTTAAGCAGTGTGGCTGCAGTATTTTAGCTAAAATAACTGAATTTTAAAGAAAATATATTACCAGACTTCATACACAGTCATTTACTTAGAACAACTTTCTGTAAGTAGATAATGGGGTGAAAAAGTCAAGCCCTCACCTGGCATGTTTTCTAGGTTCACTTAGAATTCTTTTATCTGTAAAATTGAATATTATGTTATACACATGCACACCTGGGAATCTTTCAATATCTCTTTGCTTGGTCTAACAGTCTAAAACTTGCTGTATCGGCCAGCAAGTGAATAAGATGGAGGATACTTCTAGCATCTAACGTTAGAAAAGATGGAAAGAATTCCAGGGATCTTAACCAGTGCCAAAGACTTTATTTTATTTATTAAATTTGTTAGTCACTTTATCATGCCCTAGACAAGATATACAATGGTGGCACCAAGCAAGCCTCCTTGAGGAAAGCATTCCACAGACAGGAAGCCACTGCAGAAAAGGATCATTCTTGTGTTGCCACCTTCTGGACCTCTTGTGGAGAGACACATAAGGAACATCCTCAGATGATGATCACAGGGTCCTGGTTGGCTCATATGGGGAGAGGCAGTCCTTGAGGTATTGCGGTCCTGAGCCATTTAAGGCCTTATAAGGCAAAACCAACACTCTGAATTGGGCCTAGAAAGTAATTGATGCCCAGTTCAGTCAGGCTAGGATTGGTGTTATATGTTCAAACTGTGTTGCCACTGGCTACTGAATTCTGCACCAGCTGCAGTTTTAAACTGTCTTCAGAAGCAGCCCCACATATAACACATTGCAATGATCTAACCTAGAGATTACCAGAGCATAAAATTTAGGCTACCCCTGTCCCAATAGGGGCAAAGCTGGGCTACCAGCTAAAGCTGTGGAAGGCACTGCTCGCCACTGAGGCCACCTGGGTCTCAAGTGACAGCAATGGATCCAGACGTACCTCTAACCTGCATACCTGCTCCTTCAGAGGGACTGTTTAGGGAAACTTTTAATGTGTGATGTTTTATTCTGTTTTTAATCTGTTGGGAGCCACCCAGAGTGGCTGGGGAGGCCCAGCTGGATGGGTGGGGGTATAAATAAATAATAATAATAATAATTATTATTATTATTATTACTACTACTACTACTACTACTACTACTACTGTAAATCACTGTAGTTCAGAATCAAGGTTTAGCCTTTATATCATATGAAGGTTCAGTTTGAATTTCCCCTCTTATTGCTGATTACAATGTGTCAAAATATTTAGTATAATAATGTGAAATTTTGGCACCTTAACACAGTAGGATCACTAGGAAGGACATACAGACTAACATAAAAGTAAGCAAACGTATAATAAACATCAATGTCCTTTACAATCACTTAAACAACACACCTTGGCTGTTGAGAAGCTCAGACTCTTCATACTAAAAAAAGAAAGACACAATCTAACTGATATTTTAGCAAACCAAGTAAAACATCTTTTTAATGAAAAGTGTAATGGAAAGTGATATATGACATGTCACTCCCCCAATCTTTCCAATCCTAGTTTTATTTGTTTATTAGATTGTGGAAGGGTTTTGTTTTGTTTTTTGCAGGACACCCTTCAGTAAGAAATCATACACATACAAAACTATTAGGATGGAATACAATAACAAAACATAAAAATATCACTATCCATGTATGAACACACATACACAAAGCAGAAAAAAATCAGCATAAAAATTCAGCAGAGAGCATATAATAAGCCAAGAACGAATGTTGCATTTGGAGAATTAAACTTCAAAACATTTTCTAATACTGTATCTGTAAAGAGCAACAAATGTATATAATTCATGGCCAGGGCTTCTGCCATTCTCTAGATTCAACAAGCTTAAAGTAGTAATGATTAAGTACTATGGAAAGTCCATAGTTATTATTATTTGCTCCCTTGTTTTAATGGGTTACTTTAGCAAGATTGGGCCAGTCTATTGGCTGTATCCAATGCTACAGCTCCAGTGGGGCAAGGAATTTTCATGCAAACAAATGAACCTTCTTTCCCTTTCCTGCCCTCTGTGCACTCTCAAAATTAGGTTGGGAGACCTTCTGGAGCAGATTTGGGGAGAGGGGCAAGGAGAGAAGAGCAAACAGAAGTCCTATTGCATCACTGGAACTCTGATGGCACAGCAATGAATACAATCCAATGACTTGATCTTTATGTATCAGATACCACTTTTTCAGAAGCATATATACCACCCCTGAAATAATTTATACTCACCCAGAAGTTTGTGACATTCAAGTAATTTGATATCTCACCCGAAAGCCTCTCAATCTCACTTTGAAAGTAAATCAGAATACAAGCACAAATTCATATTCATATGTTTACATTTAAAAGCTACTCTTTATCATGTGACGGATGCTAACCAAAATGGTTAGCAAATATAAAATGTGCATTCACAAGCTGCTAGTCTAATGGCGGAGGCTGACAGACCACAAGCCCGTGTATGTGTGATCTTTCTGTTCTGAAATGCACAGAAGTTCTATGATGTTGTTCATTGTCAGTCTTATCCCACACAGTTCCATACATTTCCCTGTCACTTATCATAAAAAATCCAGAGTATTTTTTTTGTTTTTTTTGGGGGGGGGGGAGAGGTGGTTGTTGTGCAAGAATGCTAAATTTACTTCAACTGTGCAACCTCAATTTCCAGGTGTATTGAATCATATCCACAAAATGGTGGAAGTTTAGATGCAACCACAGTCTTTTGTTTAAAATGTCGCGTTAACATATCATGTCTTACTTTTCATATTCTTCTTTCTTTAGGGCCCAATCTAAGAAGAAAGAAAAATATAATTCTGCTCCTTGCAAGTGGAATTTTAGTTGCTATATTAAGATAAAAGTACCCCCCCAACATGGTATTGCAATAATCACTACAAATGTTACCTGTTCTCTTACCCACAAACCACCTACTCTTTGAAACCTGCTTACTTGTTTGAATATATCTTCATCCTTATCGCCTTATTGCCTGTCACAAAATAAAATATGCTGCTTCCCTAAGAATGCTCCTCAATGGGTTTACTTTTGTAAATACATACCTTTTGTTTTATAACGCAGCCGGGAGTTCTAATGTGGAAAAGAATTAGAACAGTATTAGATCAAAATGTTTACATGCTATTTAATCTATTTTAAATATTGTAACCCACTTCCTTTAAGAGGAAAAAAATAAAACACAATACAGTAGAACAAAATAATTAACCACTAAAAATCAACAAGCATCCCATCCCACAAAATACAGTAAATAACTACAGCAAAAGCCATCCACAGATCACCTCAAGAAAAAGCAGACAAAACCAAGTGGGTCTGAGGACTTTCCCAAACTCCTGAAGTGATCAACTAGTAAATATGGTAATTTCAGCAATGTGGGTCACAGCATAAAAGATCCTTTCCCTCATGCTTACAAACCTAATTGCTCTCAGAAGTGGGTATGTAAGAATATTAAAATACATGCAGACTGGTATGGGGGGGAGGAAATCCTTCAGATAACTTGGACACAATTCATTTTGGGCTTTAATGGTTAAAACAGAACTCTAAATTGAGCTCCTAAACACACCAGCAATTACTGCAACTAGTACAGTATTGGTATCACATGATCCACATGATGCATTCTGTATCAGCTGAAGTTTCCGAACTGTATTTTAAGGCAGCTCTACACAGAGTGCATTACAGTAGTCCAGCCAGAACACGGCTAGCACATGGATAACCAAGGTAATGTCTAACTTCTCCAGATAAAGCTGCAGTTAGCAAACCAGCCTAAGCTGCAAAAAAGCACTCCTGGCTACCACCACCAGCTGAGCTTATCCTGTTAGTGCTGAGTCCAAGAGAACTACCAAACTGAATCCTTGGTGTTTAAAGGAGACTGCAACCCCATCAAAGATAAACTGTAAACCTCATTCCAGAGCAATCAGTTTCACTACCAAAATACCTCCATTTTATCTGGATTAAGCCTCAGGTCAGAGCCAGCTCACCCATGCCCCATTGCTTCTGCCAGCAGCAGAGAAGTGGTACTGGCATTGGAGCCAATTTAGGTCGAGATGATGCTATACAACCTAGGTAAGGGATGCTTCAGTGAGGTGGTGTGGTGGCAGTAGGATGGGGAGGCACTTCCAGTTTTGCCTCAAGCTGCAAAATGGGACACGCCACCCTGCCTCAGCTTGTTTGCCCTCATCCCCACCAAAACTGCTTCCAGAAACCCATTCAAGAGCTCAGCAGCCTTCCTGGGATTGGAAGATAGAAATGAGATGCAGAGCTGGGTGTCATCCACATACTGATGACACTTCAAACCTCTAGATGACTTCCTGCAACCGTTAAAAAAGCATCAGCCTTGTGGCTCCTCAGTGGCCATGGAGTGGAACAGTAGCTCCCCAACACCACCTTCTATGGCTGCTTATCCAGGAAGGACTGGAAGAATAACATGCATCCTAAATTCAACCCATATAAACAACTTAGACGGATGCCATCTTCAATGACTTGAAGTGTTACTGAGAGGTCCAAAAGAACTAACAGGGTAGCACTTTCTGCATCTATTTCCCAGCAGAAGCCATCCACCAGCATGACCAAATCTGCTTCCATCTCCAAAGCAGACTGGAATAATCCAAAAGTACCTGAAGTCGAGAAGCCACATGCTCCAACATCTTGCCCAAAACCGGCAGATTTGAGGTGTAGGATATATTTCCTCTTAGATCAAGGGTTCCAAAACTGTGGTCCATGGACCATCAGTAGTCCACGAGCTTCATTCAGGTGGTGTGTGGCATGTTAATTGATTTGTAGTTGAAAACAGTACATGGCACATTGATTGAACAACATATTCATTTTGATTTTTAATTGATTTTTTAATTTTTCTTATTTTTTGTTGTATTACAATTTGGATTTTATGGAATTCAAATTGTAATACACTAAAATACAATATGTAAGAAATAAAAGCAATTAAAATGCAATTAAAAATCAGACAGCACTTGGCAGAATGGCTACAACAGGCAGAAAAGTCATTAAGTGGTCCGCCAAGTACCTCAGCTATTTTCAAGAGGTCTGTTAGGTGGGGGATTGGGAACTACTGCCTTAGATCCTATGAACTGGCATAAATTACCTCTGTAGCTAATATTTAATTCAGAACTCAAGCAAGGGATTATTTCTGGCCACCAAACCCATGCCATCAAATGGAGTAAAGTTCTGATTGAGACAACCACCTCCAATCCTGACACTGAAGCATAGGAACAGGCTTTAAGCCAGCCATAAATGTATATAAAATGCCAGATAGGTACCGCATTTTTTAGCTTCCTATTTTCTGTTCTCAGAGCATCAATCTCCTGGACCTAAACAAACAAACAAAGACACAACCAAACAAAATATTATTGTTGCAGTCCAAGTAACATATCTCAAAGCTCAGGTTTGCTTTTCTCAGATAAGTGTTGCATTTCCACTTAATGGTCTTAATGGTTGCTCTTTGCTTTATACGTGGAATTTGGCAGTTCCAAACTTGCTTCTGACATATTCTGAGAAACATCCACTGCTTAGGCTTTCAACTGATATATAGGTACATGTGACCAAGCATGTAGATTATTATTATCTTTTTCTTTTTTTGCAGGCACTTAAATATTTTTTTTTTTTAAACTAAATTCTGAATAAGTTGTGGAATAATTTAGGTTGCAACACTAACCCCCCTTACTTGGGAGTTAGCTCCATTTAATTCAACAGGACTTGCTTGTGAGTAGACATGGTTAGGATTGCTTTAAGTAGCAATGTTGCTTAATTTGTTTAGTATTGGCGACAGCCTTCCAAAACAGACACGATCCATTTCCCCAAAAGTCCAAATTTTATGGCAGCTTTAAAATGTGGCCCATTGACTCTTTACCTCAAGGAAGCCATAGGCAGCTCCAAGGGCTCAGTTTGAGCCAGGATTCATGAGCACACAGTCCTAGACTATGTGGTACAATAATAGTGTCTCAGAGTATACGCCAAACATATTATGCTAATAATGGAGTAACTGCATGTACAGTAAAAGCCAGTGGGTGAAAGTTCTTGGCAGAACCTACATTTTGAAAAGAGATGTAAGTGGGCTTTACCAACTATTTCAAAGAAGACACTCTCTAGGTTGTATCCAGTGTTACTTTTACTCAGAGTAGACCCACTGAAATTAACAGACATTATTAACTTAGGCATCTACTCTGAGCAGATACAACCCTCTCTCACACAACACAAAGACACAGGGAAAATTAAAGGGCACCCATAAAATTAAGCATTGCTCCATAAGACATTCCTTACCTGCATATACACAGTTTTCATTTTCATGGGCAAGATTTGTTTCATAAATTACTTACAGATTGGCTGCTGTCCAAAAAGGTGCAGATTTCATGTACAAGCCTCTTTCTCTGATCCTTGTTTTTTCTTAAATAAAAAAATCCATTTTTATAATGAATTTTAATTTTCATACAATTTAATTTTTAAAAGGCATCAATCTTTCAAATGGGAGTACTTACAAAATCTGCAGATAGGTTTCATTTTTCACTAGCATCTGCTCACTATTTTCTATGGTTAAACATGCAGAGATGGTAGGTTATACTATCACAAACAGGTAATTAGAGACAAATATATTTGTGTCTGTACTACTTGCTTACATAAGTTAGCTCATCACTGCATCTGCATATAATACTGAATATATTAACCCCCACTCAGATCTATGAGATAGAGTGGAGTTTACAAGATAAAAACATTTAAGAATATCAGTGAGGGCAAAGTGCTAATAAAGAATTAAATTTGTGGGAATGGTGGCAAAATGTCACGGAAGGAGGCCAGGATGTTAAGAAACAGTTGCAGAATGTTGATGATTAGCATGATGAGAAATTACCAGCATGAATCAGACCATTTTATGCCAAATACAATTGAAATTCAGAAGCTCTGCTTGCAGAAAATTGCAAAGGGACGTGCTCGGTTTGATGCACAATACTTCCTGTGGGGGGCAAGAATGTCATCTATTTGATTAATTCTGTTCTACAGTGTATTTCAGTTTATCATATCTGCCAGTTTTGATATTAGTTGCTTTGCCATTTTCAAATAATAATACACACACACCTTAGCAATTTTATGGAACCAGGTCATATGGATCATTTTGGAAGTTCCTTTGGAACATGATCATTCAATGTTACATTTATTTCTGTGAAAAATTTATAGACCACCATTAAGAAGAGATTCTAGGGCAGTTTACATACAGAGCGCCCTTTCCTTAAATTATCATATCTGGAAGAACCAACACTTGGAATACATTTCCACTCACTATCAGGATCAATAGATTTTTAAAATAGGAAGACAGATTGCAGGATAGACCTTTATAGCTGAGCAGCAATTATCCCTCATCTCCAGAGACTGTACAGTGCGGCCCATCATTTGCAGAAGTAGCATGTGGTACTGTCTTAGATTGTTCTACTTCAAAATGCAGGAAAATGACAAAAATCTGATAATTTCCCTGCATAAAGCATACATGGAATGTTTTATGGCTAGGCTAAAACTTTGGTCCTTAATGCACTAGTTTTTCACATGCAGTGAGGTGCTAACATGGGGTATCATTCAAATCTGTATCGCAAATGGTTCCACTCAGAATAGACTTTCAGAATGTGCTCTTTCTCAACATCTTGTGAAATTGGGTCATAGCGGTCAAAAGTGTCTGATATTAATATGAAACCCCAATTGTGAATGACTTTGAGACACCTAGTTAACCACCATTAGCAGACTTGTTATTGTGCTGCTGTTGCTGCTGTTGTGTTAATAGATCACTGCCATGGGCCAGTATGTTCTAAATACAATATTTTCAGATAGACTTACAATTCCTTATCACTCAGTCAAATTTATTTGCTAAAAGCTATTGATCATCACAAAAATACAGTGTTAGTTGAGGTACATTTTAGCATAACCAGTCCCTAGCACACTGGAACCCATGCTGTAAAATGAAATTTTGTTTAATCTGTTGTGCTCTTAAAGGAAATGTAGAAACCTTATATGTAGTATATCCATCAGCAAGTGCAATTTTTCTTCCTACCATTCAAAAAGGAAATTCTGAAGATTCACACTGAGAAATCTATCCCTAGGACAATTATGCATGGAGTAATAAATACATACTTAACAGTATTTTCCACCTCTCCCTGGCCACAAATATATAAAGAGGGCAGCTCGGGGTGCCCTGCACACAGTGCGTCTTCCAAATAAGATCTCTTTTACAGAAATCCTTCACAATACCTGGCAACAGGCTTAAGGGTTACCCAAGGGGAGCTTTAAAAGATGCCTATAAATGAGAAGATATCATACACACAAATAAAATAGCTCTTAAAATTATTGCCAGAGCTGTTAATCAACTAGCAAAACACTCACCACAGTACAATTCTATATTTATAAACACTCTTTGCTTGCAACAGTGGCCCTTCTTATGGTGAATATACATGGAACAACAGATATTATCTGATGGTATCACATTTTGCCCTGCAAAAGTACCTTCCACTGGGACATAACTAGAGTGGAGAAATCAACCATTTTAAGAAATTAACAGTTCATGATGCATATCTGATCACTTTAGTATTCACCATACTAAAAAGTAGCATTAAATAAGTCTCTCTTACCTTGTTTCTCAATTAGTGGCATTTTAAAAGAAAAACCTGGAACCAGGAATAAACATGAAGCCATCAGGTCAAACCTGATAAGACACAACCTACAGCTAAAGACTATTATTGTTCACACATCTTGCAATCCTTAAAATGCTTGCAAGATGTGTAGGAGCATTGATATCCTAATTTATATATAGTCAAGACAAGTTATTAACTGCACTTGGAGGGGGGGTGGAATAGCAACTTTATAACTAAGCTGAACAATGGGCAGTGAGCAACAAAGAAGAAGAAACTATCTCCATGTACAGAATCCGGATTAGATATCAGATAACATTGTCTCTGTATATGGTGATACAATTACAAAAAGGTCACAGCCCCATGCACTCTGCAAATTAATCTGGAATAAATCCCTCTCCCCTCATTTACAATCACTAATTTCAGTTGTGAACCGCCCTAAGCTCTACTGATGAAGGGAGGTATACAAATTTAATAAACAAATAAACCCCTACTTCACCATAAATAAAAGCACATCAAAAGTCAGGGGGAGGAGAGAACTTTGCCTTAAATTTAGTATAATGCTTTGTCACTTATAACAATAATTTCATTATATATACAGTCCACACACCAGGCTGAGTTGCACCAACCACTCTTCATGCCGGCTGCCTTGGAGGCCCTTTGGCAGGTGGCAAGTTGGGGCTGAAACCTTTTAAATCCATAAAGGTGAGGTGAATTGAATGAGGTATGATATGCCCTTCTCCTCAGCTCCAGGAAAGTGAGGGGAGAATCATTTCATGTACCTCAGGGTGTTCTCTTCTTTTTTGGGGGGGTGCGTAAAAATGCAGCCCCATTTAGCCCTAAGGATTTCACCCCATATATATATATATATATATATATATATATATATTCCATTTTAACAATCCAACAAAATCCACATTAAAACATTCCAAATTATAATACAATAAAAAAGCCAAATTGTATGCCAAATTATGTATCTCTGGGTGACTTCCCATGCTCTAAAGTTCGGGGAGTGATGATCTCATATTGTACTGCATTCCTTAATGGATTTACCCCTTTTTTGGCTTAAACAAGCCCATATTGATAAAGTTAATAAGGGGAAATCCATGCGTTATAATAATAATAAATTTCCTCTCACCCTCCATGTCCCCCTACCGCCCTCTATTTCGAAAGCTCTCTCTGCCTTTCTGAAAGTGTCTTGTAAAATAAAATAAGGGGACCACAAAAATAAAGAAGGGGACCATGAGGTGGAAGAGCGTGGATTAGCCGCTGCTATTATTCCCTTCCACGCCCCCGGACAGAGTATCGCTCTCTCTTTGCCCCGCCCACCAGCTTCTCCACGGCGCCTTCCCGCGCCTCTCAAGCCAGAGGTGCGCATGCGCGCGGGGCGGAGCAGGTCCAGGCGAGCGTTAAAAGCCCGTTAGTAGCCGGGCGTGGGAGGGACGTCTGGCTCCAACGGTCTCGCCTTGGGCTCACGCGCTGTCATACCAACTGCGCACGCGCAGCCACGCACCTGGGCAGCGGGGTTTCCTAGGTCAGTCCGGGGGGAAGTCCTGTTGAAATCAGTGCCGCCTTACCTGCCACTGAAAATCGTTGGGGATTTTGACTGGTAGATTTGAACGGACTACGAGTTAGATCACAAATGCCTGAATCACAAGCGCCCTTGGAATTATTATCTTCTTCTTCCCGAATGTTTGGAAGGAAAAAACAACAAAACCCTCTTGATATTCATTTCTTTGTAAAGGAATCACCCCCAAAGGAATCTCTCTTACTTGCACCTCAGATATACAGTACAACCAATGGTTTTTTTTCCCCCTTAAAAAAATGTTCAGGGGTACTCGCATTTCGACTCAAGAAAATTACCATTTTATAGTTGAGATCAGGGAAAATAAATACAGTAAATGGACAAAAGTACAAAATTCACAAAAATTTTAGGGGTATGCGTCCCCCCAGAAAAAAAGCACTGGATACATACAACCCAATGGGTTCTGTTGTTTCAGCATTCCAGGAAGGTTTAGCTAAAGAAATAACTTCAATGGACTATGATAATACAGTAATGAGAGATTTGGTAGAGAGGTTGCTTGGCTGCAAGATCTACTCATGAACAAATTCAGAATTTTGTGTCAGTTATTTATTTCAGCCACCAGGTGTCATAGTCCAAGAGTCCAATTTACCAAAGTAATATCTACCAACTATTGCAACAGATGGGCCTTTTTTGCTCATGTATACAAAAAGTATGAATCCTTGCAGAAAGTTGTGGGCATATAGTATAGATAGAGGGACCCCTCCCCAAAGAATTTCAGAAATGATGTACACGGCTTAAACTTAACACAGTTACGCAGGAGCATTTTTTCTGTACAAGAACTATTTAAGTGAGAGGGAACAACACTGGAACAGATTTGTATTTTTGTACAACTCACATTCATGAGGGAATTATTTTGCAGGATGAGTATTGTGCCTGTGAGCAATAGACACCACAGGGCACACAAATACAGAGATAATATAGTTGCACCTTTATAATCTAAGTGGTTACCACCTGCATGTCAAACAAATTGATCTCTAATTTCTTGATTGTTCACTTTTGTGAATTTCAGATAAAATTTGAACAATAGTCCCTGATATATCTTAAAAGATTTGCCTCAGCAGTACTTTGTTAAAAGCCATCTGGCCTCATTCATGTTTTATTAGGAACCATCTGGATCTGTATTTTTCCAACACTTGCTGCCTTAGGGCTTAGTCATAAAAAAGATTTTTTTAAAAACCATCCGATAAACCATTGTTTCATGCATGTTATGTTACCATGTAACTTGACTTCAGTATAAATATTTGCTTTAGATGACGTTGAATGTCAAACATGCTTCCTTTCCCAGCTCTCCACCCCAATTAAAAACCAACCCCAAATAATCCAGGGGTATTTTTCAACCTAGCTAAAGGCCCCCAGTGAGCTGCACTCTTGAAAATCCATTTGTCAATTTGGCTTTCACTGATTTCTCACTTTATCCTTGCTTATATTGGTTGCAACCAGCCTGTGTTAGTTGTGCTTCGCTTCCATTGAAATCAGTGGGACTTACCAAGTCATGTATAGCTTGTTCCATTAAACTTGGATGCCACTGGAATCAATGGAGCAAATAAGTAATGATTTAACAAACCCTCTTAAATTAAACAGGAATTGAGTTTGTCTGAATCCAGCTCAAAATTTCTCAACCAGTCCCTAGAACCACGATCAGCCATCCCACCTGCAACTGTAAGATAGCTTTGTTCACATTGCTTTCCAAGATTTTTTCCTCCACTTTCCCAGGCAGTCATGTGATTCTTCTTTCTGAGCAATGGTGTTGCTTCTGGGATTCCCTGACTCCAGTCAGCTGCAGCATGGGATGCATAAGGAATCCTAGTGCACTTATATTCTTGCCCTGGAGATGATGAGCAGAGGAGGGATCACTGATTCCTGAGGTCTCCTTGCCTATCAGCGGATCGCCCAAGCCAAACAGCAGCTGCTTGACCTATCTTCTGAAGGCAGGAGAACAGGACAACAGCAAGCTCTCCTAGGGAGTTTTACAGACCAGATGCTACCTCAAGTGTGTTGCATTGAAGGATCTGTGTCTTCACTGAAAGTGGGAGCCAGTAATTTCTCCCCAATGAAATCTGATTCTATTACTTGGGCTAGGTCTCCTCACTTCTTCCAAAGGGCATAGATTGTTGTTTCAAATTTGAATGCACCCTTCAGAACTCTCTCAACTCACTAGTGTACCTTGACCCCTAACTTGGAAGCTGCTGATCTAAGGATTGCTGCCAGAGTTTCTGTAACATTAGTAATGATTCCCAAATGAGCTTGTAACTCAGGTGAATGAAGACTGACTTGGGATTGAATTACTTTATTTTTTTTTTTTTTTTTTTTTTTTATAAAATTTTTATTAGGTTTTAAACACATAATAAAAGACAATACAAGACAATACATAAACAAACAAACATATAAACACGTATACTTTCTTAACATTTTTTCCTTAACCTTCTTTCGGCGACTTCCCCATACCTCCCCTTTCTGCATCCCTGTTATCAATCTTTTCAGCATCCCCTAATTTCCATATAAGACTTTCTTTAGATCTTATTTCTCATATCCAATTGCTAGTCGCTGCAATTCTGTTTTGCATTACCCAAAACATTTTAGCATTCATTAATTTTACAACAGTTCTTAAGATAGATTTTAAACTTCTTCCAATCTTCTTCCACCGTCTCTTTCCCTTGGTCGCGGATTCTGCCGGTCATCTCAGCCAGTCCCATATAGTCTATTACCTTAGTCTGCCATTCTTCCAGTGTGGGTAGTTCTTGTGTCTTCCAATACTTTGCTAATAATACTCTTGCTGCTGTTGTAGCGTACATAAAAAACGTCCTGTCTTTCCTTGACACCAATTGGCCTACCATACCCAGGAGGAAGGCTTCTGGTTTCTTCACGAACGTGCATTTAAGCACCTTTTTCATTTCATTATAAATCATTTCCCAGAAAACCTTGATCCTTGGGCACGTCCACCAAAGGTGGTAGAAAGTACCTTCAGTTTCCTTACATTTCCAACATTTATTATCGGGCATGTGATAAATTTTTGCTAGCTTGACTGGGGTCATGTACCACCTATAGATCATTTTCATGATGTTCTCTCTTAAGGCATTACATGCCGTAAACTTTATACCGGTAGTCCATAACCGTTCCCAGTCAGCAAGCATAATGTCATGGCCAATGTCTTGTGCCCATTTAATCATAGCTGATTTAACCATCTCATCCTGTGTATTCCATTTCAACAGCAAGTTATACATTCTTGACAAATTCTTAGTATTGGGTTCCAAAAGCTCTGTTTCTAATTTTGACCTCTCCACCTGGAAGCCAATTTTCCTGTCCTGTTTAAAAACTTCATTTATCTGGTGGTAATGTAGCCAGTCTCTTACTTTAGACTTCAACTTCTCATAACTCTGTAATCTCACTTTCCCCTCCTCATGTTCTATAATTTCCCAATACTTTGGCCATTTAGATTCCATATTAAGTTTTTTCACTTCCTTAGCTTCCATTGGTGACAACCACCTGGGGGTTTTGTTTTCCAGCAAATCTTTGTATCGAGTCCAAACCTTATACAATGCTTTCCTAACAATATGGTTCTTAAAACCTTGATGGATTTTTACCTTGTCATACCATATGTATGCATGCCAACCAAATCTGTTGTTAAACCCTTCCAAATCCAAAGTGTCTGTGTCTTCAAGAAGCAGCCAACTTTTCAGCCAGCAAAACGCCGCTGATTCATAGTACAGCTTTAAGTCCGGCAGGGCAAACCCCCCTCTTTCTTTTGCATCAGTTAATATCTTAAACTTTATTCTGGGCTTTTTGCCCTGCCAGACAAAATGGATTGTTCTTGAAACAATCCATTTTGTCTAAAATCTGCAATGTTTGAAACAAAAACAACATTCTAGGCAAGACATTCATCTTAATAACAGCAATACGGCCTAACAAGGAAAGTCTCAAATTTGACCATACTTCTAGGTCTTTCTTAATTTCTGTCCAGCATTTCTCATAGTTATCTTTAAAAAGATTCACATTCTTAGATGTCAAATTAATCCCCAGGTATTTCACCTTCTTTGCTATTATTAAACCAGTTTCACTCTGGAACTTTTCCCTTTCAACAGCTGTTAGATTTTTGTCCAGTACTTTCGTTTTCTGTTTGTTCAACTTAAAACCTGCTACTTGACCAAATACTTGTATTAGTTCTAAAACTCTTTTCGTACTAGTGTCTGGCTCTTGTAAGGTTAAAACTAAGTCATCTGCAAATGCTCTCAGTTTGTACTGTTTAGCTCCGACCTGAATCCCTTTAACCAGCTGGTCCTCTCTAATCATATTTAATAGAACCTCCAGGACAGATATGAAAAGTAGTGGGGATATTGGGCATCCCTGTCGTGTCCCTTTTTCAATAGCAAATTCTTCAGTGACCACATTATTTACAATCAGTTTTGCTTTTTGCTCAGAATAAATTGCACTTATACCATTTTCAAAACCTTGGCCTACCCCCATCCCTTGGAGATTCTTTTTCATAAAACTCCAAGAAATGTTGTCAAAGGCTTTCTCCGCATCCACAAATATTAATACTGCCTTAGTATTAATATTAACTTCCAATAACTCCATAATGTCTATTATATTTCTCACATTATCTGACAAATGTCTTCCTGGAAGAAAGCCCGCTTGGTCTTTATGAATCTCCCCCACCAAAACTCTTTTCAGTCTCGACTTCCGGAGGCGGCGCGACCGGTAATGGCTGCCTTCTCCGAGTAAGGAGAAGGGAGCTCCGCTGTAAACGGGTCGTCCGCTACGGCGAAGCGGAGACCCATTCAGGAAAACCACAGGTGGCAGAAACCTGTGGTCTCGGGACCCGGCGGGCGCCAGAAGCAGCCCCCAAAACGTTGAAGGGACCCCGTAAGGGGCTCCGGATCGCGGAGGGGGTAGCGGCGCTGTGGGTCGTTGCGCAAACAGCGAAGTGAAGCCGCATTGCTGTTGCCGGTCAGCGCTGTCCTTTCTTCCTGCAACTTTTCTGAACTTTGGAAACTACAACCCGTGAGTAAATTTGGACATTGAAAACTTTCTGAAACTTTTGTCAACTTTCTGAAACTTTTTGAGAACTTTATGAAACTTTTAAAACTTTTTTAAAAAGTTGAAATCTGGCTGAAAACGGAGTGAGGATAAGCAGGAAGCCCATCTCCCGCTATACTGAACTTTAAGCAAAGAGCAGGAGGAGTGGAGACAAAAAGTTATGCGTTAACTAAATGCTGGCACCCTGTTAAAGCAGTTTTCTGAGTGAAAGACTTTGAGCTATTGACTTTTGCTGGTCATATTCGGGGTGCACTGATATCCTTCTTCTGTGGCACCAGTGGATTATAAAATAAATAAGAATCTCTGGTGCTGGAGCTGCCTGGATGAGCACCAGTTTGCAACTTTGGATACATTGAATTCAGGTTTTGAAACATTCTGAGTTGGAACTGGATACTTTGAAACTGTTGCAGTCAAGGCACTGTAAGAAACGCTGTTTTGCTTTAAGTTTTACTCTGCTAAAAATAATACATTGTGGAGGCGATAGACATGGATTTAAATTTATAAGTTTAACTTGGATTTGATCTTTTCCCTGAAGACGTATTAAGCTCCCTCTAGAGGATTTTGGACTTACAGCAGTGACTTTGTTTTACTTTCCCTTTCCCGGCCTCTGTTTGACTATTGCATCTGGGACTCTGCTTTCTCATGGGAACAACTTGGATTGACCTTGGATTACAGATAACTTTGGAATGAGTGGCGCAAGGAGAAGAGGAAGGACTAAACAAACAACTCTAACTTTATCTGCAGCCTCACAGCGTAGATCTTCTGTGCCGGCCTTGCCTTCCACTTTGCCTCCAGACATAGAGGCGGCCTCCCTAATACAGGCAGGGGAGGGTGAGACAGAGGAGCTGCACCTGGGAGATATGGCTTCAGGGACAAGTAGCTCTGTCTTGGAGAAAATTTTGGAGAAACTGGAGGCTCTGGACAAGAAGGCTGATTTGCATACAGCTAAAATTGAACAGAACACAGAAAGCTTGAATAAGCTGACTGGACAAGTTGCACAGAATGCCCAGTCTATTGGAGAATTAAAGGAGGCTGTAGGTGAAAATCGTAAACTGGCTGAAGATACTAGTCAAAGATTGGAAGAACTTGAGAAAGAAGTAAGACCACTCAGCAAACAAGTTGGAGAACATCAGATTTACTTTTTGATGACAGAACTGCGAAACAGGGAGACCAACTTGAGGATACGGTCAATACCAGAGGTGGAAGAAGATAATTTTATTGAATTTCTAACTAAGGAATTTGCCAAGTTTTGGAAGTTAGAGGAAAAAGACTTTAAAATTGTATCTGCTTTCAGGCTTGGCAGAGTCAGAAGGACAGAGAAGCCCAGAGATTGTTTGATAACACTGAGATCAAAGGAGGAAAGGGACAAGATTTTGGGCCTGCACTACGAAAAGTCACTAGACATTTTGGGCAAGAGAATTGAAATCTACAAGGACATTCCTAAGCAGTTGCTGGACCTTAGATCTAACTACACGGAATTGGCAAGACTGTTGAGAAGCAACGCAATTATCTTCAGGTGGGAGTTTCCACAAGGATTATCCTTTACCTACAGAGGGAGAAAGATCAAAATCAAAACAGTGGAAGATAGAGACAAGTTTTTGGGAGCACACGGAGAAGACCTCCACAAAGGACTTGGATTGCCAGCGCCAGAACTTCCAGGGGAGCCCGCCCCCTCGGATCCTCAAGGACCGGAGAACAAGGTACCACCCCAGAAAGAATAACCAGACCTATCCAGGATGTCTCTGCAGCTTTTGAGTTGGAACATAAATGGCTGTAACAGTCCCGAAAAAAGGTCTAAAATTTTTCATATTTTAAAAAAGGAACAATTGGACATTATATGCTTACAAGAAACACATGTGATTAGGCTCCATAGAAAGGTGTTAATAAATAAAAGGCTTGGTCAAGAATTTATATCATCGGATACAGTTAAAAAGAGAGGTGTAGTGATCTATGCAAAAGAGAGCCTTTCACCAAAATTTCTCTTTAAAGATGAAAGTGGAAGAATCCTCGCAATAGAAGTACAGTATCAAGGAGAAAAAATTTTGATATTAGGAATTTATGCTCCAAATGAAGGAAAATCGGATTTTTATAAGAAGTTGCACGAGATCATGCTGGATTATCTGGATTACAACAACGTCATCATGATGGGGGACATGAACGGGGTCGTATCAACAAATATGGATAAGTCACAGAACCAGAACATTACTAAAGAGGGAAGACTACCTAAGACCTTTTTTGAAATGACTGACAATATGGACTGGGTTGACATCTGGAGAGTTAGAAACCCCCTGGGAAGAGAAGGAACATTCTTTTCTGAAGCTCAACTGACTTGGACACGAATCGACCAAATATGGATAACTAGAAGTCTGGCACCTAAGGTGAGGAAGGTGGAAATCTGCCCCAAAACATGCTCCGACCATAACGCCTTGAGAATGGATATGACATTGATCCCAATCGGCTCCTTTAGATGGAAGATGAATGATGGCCTGTTTAGAGATCAAAGAATTGTAAAGAAGGCCCAAAAAACCTTAAAGGACTATTTTGAGATTAATTTGAACACTACGGTGGAAAAAAGAACTATCTGGGATGCAAGTAAAGCTGTGATGAGAGGGTTCTTGATTCAACAGAATTCCTTAAAGAAAAGACTGCAAAATGAAAAGAAAGATAAAATTCTGGAAAGTATCAAAGAGTTGGAGAAGAAGTTAAGATCTAACCCGAAGTCCCAACCGATTCTGAGAGAAATCAAACTTTATCAGGCGCAATATTCCAAGCTGATAAATCAGGAAATAGAATGGAAGATTAAAACAATGAAACAAAAAACTTTTGAATCGGCAAATAAATGTGGGAAACTGCTAGCTTGGCAGTTGAAAAGGAGACAAAGATTAAATACAGTAACAAACTTAGAGGTTGAAGGAAGGAACATTCAGAACCCGGGAGAGATTAGAAAGTGCTTCCAGAGGTATTTTAAAAAGTTATATACTCAAGGGCCACAAGATGAAATAGAGATTACACAATTTTTGGAGAGAAATGGATTAGCAAAGCTGTCAGAAGAAAATAGAACAATTTTAAATGGCAAAATAACACGACAAGAGATTGAACAGGCCATCCTGAGTCTGAAACAGGGCAAATCACCAGGGCCAGATGGACTGACCTCTAACTACTATAAGACATTGAAGGATTATTTGATACAACCTTTGTTGGAGGTCAGTAATGAAATAATGGAGGGGAAGAAGGCGCCTGAATCGTGGAAAGAAGCATTTATCACATTGATTCCAAAGTCAGAAACTGAAAAGACACAACTCAAGAATTACCGTCCCATCTCCCTTTTAAATGTGGATTACAAAATATTTGCAGATGTTTTGGCACGAAGATTTAAGAAAGTTTTAAGTGAGATAATCCATAAAGACCAGGCAGGCTTTCTCCCGGGCAGACATATGTTTACTAACACAAGGAACATCATAGACATATTGGAACTTTTACAAACAAACATAAACACTAAAGCAGTTTTAATTTTTATAGACGCGGAGAAAGCCTTTGACAACATTTCTTGGAAATTTATGAAGGGGAATTTAAAAGAAATGGGAGTGGGACGGGGGTTTGAGAACGGGATTGAGGCAATATATTCAGAACAAAAGGCTAAACTGATAGTTAACAATGTGGTTACAGAAGAGTTTAAAATTGAAAAAGGTACACGACAAGGCTGCCCGATTTCCCCATTACTGTTTATTTCGGTTCTGGAAGTGCTCCTGAATATGATTAGGGGGGACCGGTTGGTGGAAGGGATTCAGGTCGGAGCGAAACAATATAAACTTAAAGCTTTTGCAGATGACCTAGTTCTGACATTACAGGAGCCGGAGTCTAGTTTGAAAAGAGTACTACAACTGATTCAAAACTTTGGTCGAGTGGCAGGATTTAAGTTAAATAAGCAAAAAACTAAAGTTTTGGGGAAAAACATGACAGATATTGAGTTGGAACAGCTTCAGAAAGAGACAGAACTAAATGTGGTTAAAAAAGTTAAATACCTAGGGGTAAACATAACAGCAAAAAATCTGAGTTTATTTAAAGATAATTATGAAAAATGTTGGTCAGAGATTAAGAGAGACTTGGATAGTTGGTCAAGACTAAAACTTTCTTTGTTAGGCCGAATAGCTGCCATCAAGATGAATGTATTGCCAAAAATGTTATTTTTGTTTCAGACACTGCAGATTGTAGACAAGACAGAGTGCTTCCGGAAGTGGCAGAAAGATATTTCTAAATTTGTCTGGCAGGGCAAAAAGCCCAGAATCAAATTTAAAATATTAACAGATGCGAAAGAAAGAGGGGGCTTTGCCCTGCCAGATTTAAAGTTGTATTATGAAGCTGCAGCTTTCTGCTGGTTAAAAGATTGGTTACTTCTTGAAGATACGGATGTCTTGGATTTGGAAGGTTTTAATAATGCGTTTGGATGGCATGCATATTTATGGTATGATAAAGCTAAGATAAATAAGGCCTTCAAGAACCATATTGTCAGAAAATCAGTTTTTAATGTCTGGACAAAATATAAAGACTTACTGGAGAATAAAACTCCGAGGTGGCTGTCACCCCTGGAGGCTAAGGCTCGGAAAAGAGCCAATATGGAGGCCAACTGGCCAAAATATTGGGAGATAATAGAAAAGGATGGTGACAACTGGAAATTGCAGAGTTTAGAAAAGATGAGAGACAAAGTGCGAGACTGGTTACACTATGCTCAGATTAAAGAAGTGTTTAAAAATGACAAAAAGCTAGGATTCCAAGTGGAAAAGTCAAAGTTAGAAACTGAATTGTTAGAACCTAAGACTAAGGTACTTTCAAGAATGTATAACTTGCTGCTGAAATGGAACACACATGACGAAATGGTAAAATCAACAATGATAAAATGGGCGCAGGATATTGGGTATAATATTATGTTTGAAGATTGGGAAAGGTTGTGGACCTCTGGGCTGAACTTCACTGCATGTAATGCGTTGAAGGAAAATGTGATGAAAATGATGTATAGATGGTACATGACCCCTGTTAAACTGGCTAAAATATACCATTCGTCTGATAGCAAATGTTGGAAATGTAAGGAAAATGAAGGAACATTTTTTCACCTCTGGTGGACCTGCCCTAGAGTGAAGGCCTTTTGGGAGAAGATATATAATGAATTAAAAAAGGTGTTTAAATACACCTTTACTAAGAAATCAGAGGCCTTTCTCCTGGGTATTGTCGGCCAGAGTGTGTTAAAAGAGGACAGAACATTCTTTTTGTACGCAACAACAGCAGCAAGAATATTAATTGCCAAGAATTGGAAAACTCAGGAGCTACCCACTGTGGAAGAATGGCAGATGCAACTGATGGACTATATGCAATTAGCCGAGATGACCGGCAGAATTCGAGACCAGGGAGAAGAAAGGATGGAAGAAGACTGGAGGAAATTTAAGATTTATTTACAAAAATATTGTAATTTGGCTGAGTGCTGAATTGGATGCCAGTGCAGACAATTGTCTACCATTAAATTAGATTTAAGGCTGAATTATATGTCAAACCAAATTAAGATTATTAATTAAGATGAGTTAAATGATAATTTGTTTGAAATTAATTTAATAATGATGTAAGTGTATGCGGGAGGTGTGGGGGAGTCCCATGTAACAATTGAGAGATGTTAAATGGACAATGATAAGTGCTTATCTAATATATGCTTTATTTGAAAACTTTAATAAATATATTATAAAAAAAAAAAAACAAAACTCTTTTCAGTCTTTTTGCCAAAATATCTGCAAAGATTTTGTAATCCACATTGAGTAATGATATAGGGCGGTAGTTCTTGACCTGGTTCTTCTCCGTCTCTGTCTTTGGTATAAGCGTAATATATGCTTCTTTCCACGAATCAGGTGCCTTTTTCCCCTCCAAAATTTCGTTACAGACCTCCTTCAACGGTTGCATAAGCCATTCTTTCAAAGCTTTGTAGTATCTGGAGGTCAGTCCATCCGGTCCTGGAGATTTTCCCAATTGCATATTTTGAATGGCTCCCTCAATTTCTTGATCAGTTATCTTCTGATTCAAAATCACTTTGTCTTGTTCTGAAATTTTTTGTAATCCATATTTTTTAAGAAATTCTTCAATTTCTTTGTCGTTCACTGGCCCTTGTGCATAAAGTCTCCTGAAATAGCTCTGAAAACAGTTTCTAATCTCATTAGGTTTATAAATGTTTTTTCCTTCAACTTCTAAGTTGGTAACCGTATTCTGCTTTTGTCTCTTCTTCAGCTGCCATGCCAAAAGTTTCCCACATTTGTCTGCCGATTCGAATGTCTTTTGTCTCATTTGTTTTATTTTCCATTCAATCTCTTGATTCATCAATTCCATATATTGTCTCTGATAAAACTTGATTTCCCTCAGGATTTCATGAGACTTTGGTTTAGATCTCAGTCTTTTTTCTCCTTCTTTTATCTTATCCATGATCTTGTCCTTTCTCTCATTCTGTCTCTTCCTTTTTACGGCATTCTGTTGTATTAAAAATCCTCTCATGACAGCTTTACTTGCGTCCCAAACCACTCTTTTTTCCACTTCTGTTCTCAGATTTATCTCAAAGTAGTCTTTAACTGCCTTCTGGGCCTTTTTATATACCTCTTCATCTCTAAATAGGGAGTCATTCATCCTCCATCTAAAGGAACCAGCTGTTGTTGAGTTCATTTCCATCTTTACAGCGTTATGGTCGGAGCAAGTCTTTGGGCAGATTTCCACTTTCTTGACCTTTGATGCCATCCCACTAGTTATCCATATTTGGTCAATTCTTGTCCATGTCATTTTTGCTTCAGAGAAGAAGGTTCCCTCTCTCTCTAGAGGGTTCCTTGTTCTCCAAATGTCAATCAGATTTATATTGTCCGTCATTTCAAAAAATGTCTTAGGTAATCTCCCGTCCTTGGAGATCACCTGTTTTTGTGCTTTGTCCATATTTGTAGAAACCACTCCATTCATATCTCCCATTAAAATTACATTGTAATCCAGAAAGTCTGTTAATGTCTCATGCAATTTCTTAAAAAATTCCGACTTCCCTTCGTTTGGTGCATAGACTCCTATTATCAATAATTTTTCTCCTTGTATTCGAATTTCAATTGCTATATACCTTCCTTGTTCATCTTTGAATATTAATTTCGGGGCCAACTTCTCCTTTGCATAAATCACCACTCCTCTTTTCTTCACTTTATCCGATGAGATAAATTCTTGTCCTAATCTTTTGTTGATAAGTAATTTTCGATGTAACCTAGTCACATGGGTTTCCTGTAAACAAATCAAGTCCAATTGTTCTTTTTTCAAAATGTGGAAGACTTCTCGTCTCTTTCTAGGAAGGTTTAAGCCATTACAATTCCAACTTAAGAATTTCAAAGACATCTTGTTATTTATTCAGTTGCCCCTCCAACGGCTCCAAGGAGATCTTCTGTTGATTTTCTAGCTCCAAAAGATAAATTCGAAATGTCTGGTAGGTTTTCTAGGTCCGTAGGTTCCGCCGTTTCCTTAAGAAGGTCCTCCTCGTTTCTTGTCAGGAACTGTTCTTTGTCTTGCACTGTCTTTATCTTAATTTTCTTTCCTTTGTAGTTAAACGACAGACCTTGTGGGAACTCCCATCTAAATAGTATGTTGTTCTTTCTCAATAGGGTGACCAAGTCCTTATAGTGGGTCCTCGCTTCCAAAATATTTTTAGGAATGTCTTTAAAAATCTGCACACGTGAGTCTCCAATTTCAAGGGCTGTATGGAAATGCAGATTCAATATCTTATCTCTCTCCTCCTGAGATCTCAGAGTTATAAGGCAATCTCTTGGGCTCTTTCTGTTCTGTCTCCTTCCCAGTCTGAAAGCAGTTGTTATCTTAAATTCCTCCTCTTTCAAGCTGTCCTGCCAAAATTCCAGAAATTCTTTTGTCAAATATTCTATCAAGTTGTCCTTTTCATTTTCTGGAATCGATCTCAGTCTTAAATTTTTATTTTTTCTCTGTAGTTCCAGTAGAGACAGAGCAGCCTCATGTTCTTCCAGCTTTTTACAGACTGGTACTATCTGTTCCTGTGTATTTCCTGCAGAAAGTTTTGCTTCCTCTGCCGAAACTTTTGCCTCCTCTGCAATCTTTCTAGTTATCTCATTCTCTTGAACTAATTTATTTATAGTCTCTGTATTCAAATCCAATTTTGTTGACAATTGATTCAGCTGTTTGGAGTTTTCAGTGCTCTGCTTTGTTAGCACTTCTAGGGTTTCATTTATTTTGACTAATGCTTTGGTTATTGTTACTGTATCCATGGAAGGAGCTGCAGGTGGTACAATTGAGCCTCTTCTTTTTTGTTCAGCTTTGCTTTTGGCCCTTGTTGTTCTCTCCTCTATTGGGCCACTCATATCCCAAGGTCTTTCCCACGGGAATCACTTTCAGGTGGAAAATTCCACAAGTCTGTTTCTTACAGTAAATAGTAGTAGTTATTTCCCTTTAGCCTCTAGATGGAGCAGTTCAAAATTTCCAGTGCAAAGTAACAAAGTTCCCTTCCCAAGCAAACAAAGGTAGCAACCAAATGTCCTATATTCTTCTAAGTAGCCAAGTTGTATCTTTCCAAAGTATCTTTCCAAAATTCCAAACTTCTGTCAAATCAAGTCTTTAGTTGTAATCCAGCAGAACACCTACTTTGTAGCAAGTCTCAAATGACAGCTCTCAGTCCCGGTAGCTCACTCCCAGGCAGTCCTCCCCAAGGGTTTAAAGCGGCAGATCTTTCCCTTCCAAGCCTCTCTCGTGCAGGCAAAACAGTTCATAAATCTTCCCCCCCTGCCCCTGCTTGCTAAGGGGGGAGCTGGGTCCGATGCCTGGGTCCTTCACTTTTAAAGCCTTTCTGACAATTGCAGCTTCCTATTTCGATGCTTTATTTACATGCAGTCCGGAGAAGGCAGACTTCCTTATTTTAAACCTTCTCCGCTTTCAGCCAATTTACGATTATTTCCTTGTAAATTTGTTGCTCAATCTTACTCACGGTAGTCCAATTTGTAATCCAAATGTCAGGAAGAAGTCGGCGCTCTCCGTCAATGGCGACGCGGCTTCACTTCACGGGCTGGGTAGCGGCTCTCAGCCCAGCGCTCCCCCGCTGCCACTCCGGAGCCTTTAAAAAGGCTCCCTTGCGATAAAGAGGGGCGCTTTAGGTGCCCACCGAGCCTCCTTGCTCTCAGGCTCTGTGCCTGAGATTTTAGGGGTCCCCGCTTCGCCGTAGCGGTCGGACCCGAACCCGTGAAGAGCCTCCCTGAGCGGAGCTCAGCGAGAGGCGGCCATTAGCGCTGGCGCCAACCGGAAGTCTCGGGGATTGAATTACTTTAAGGCTGCCATGGTGTTCAATTTTAACTCTCAATATAGAATACACTCCAGTGATATACCATACACTTGACTCTTGCCCCACCAAAAACTGCATAATTTTAAGGTCATTCATTTCTTCTTCTACAAAAGCAATACACTTTATGTGATTTCTGGTGACATCTAGTGGCTACATATGGGCATTCAAAAATTATAATATTTAAATAGCACTGCAGGCCAGGCATAAGCCAAAGCCAACCTGGAAGCAATCTGCAAAGTATCTGGCATTTGCAGCCCCTTCATAGGTTATGCCTGCCTCTGGAATATTCTAAAAGGCTTGGGTCTCAAATTCTTAAGGAATGCTTCTTCCCATATCAACCTGCTTGTGCACCAAGATCAGCAGAGGAGACCCTTTTCCATGTTCCATCTCTTAGGGCTGCCATATGTCTGGATTCTCCAGGATATTATTGGGACTTCAAAGGCAGAAATGACATCCAAGGGGGGACTTCCAAAAGGTGGCTCTTTGGCATGGGAAAAAAAGCTCAACAATTTAGAGGTCTCCCTAAAATAAGCTCAACAACTTTTGGGGTGTCCTGGTTTTTACTTTTTGAAATATGGCAACCCAACATCTTTAGCACACAAATGTATAAAAGAGAGCCTGCACTATGATCCTGGAATGCCTTCCTGAATGCCCTGCCTGTATTCTTTTAAGCACCAACTCAATAATGTTTCACTTGCCTAGGTATTTCAGAGCATGATGCCGTATTTTTAGCACACTGAATAGCTTTATTCATCTTATTTTACCATTAAATTGTGTTGTAATGATGTCATGTTTCTGTAGTTTGAAGTTTCCTTTAAATGCTACAGTCCACTTGCTGTAATTTAATGTGACCATAGAATCCATTTTTAGATGAAAGTTGGCTTACTTTTTTTAAAAAAATTAATGCCCCTTTCTACATACAGTACAGTACATATCAGTTTGCATAATGTATTTTTCCCTCAGGGGTGAGGGAAAGAGAATGAGCCATGCAAACCTCTGATGCCACACCGTCGTCTCCAAAAATCTTATTCAGCCACCCTTATGGAGATTTTAACAAGCATCACCCAAACAGTTTTAAAGCGTATTAGTGCTGGAAACTTGGATTCTGAAATTCTCTGAAAACTGAATTTTGCACCACTCTTCCACAGGTTAATCGCTTAATGTTTTTGGTAGTGATCTTGTATTTTCAAACAATAGGAATTATGTTTCTTTTACTAGATGTAGTGAAGGGGCTAAGGGACTACAGTATAAATCATCAAACTCCTAGTTCAAACGTGGCCTCTGCCATGAGCTCACTAGATGGCCTTAGATCAGGGGTCAGCAAACTTTTTTAGCAGGGGGCCGGCCGGTCCACTGTCCCTCAGACCTTGTGGGTGGCTGGACTATTTTTTTTGGGGGGGGATGAACAAATTCCTATGCCCCACAAATAACCCAAAGATGCATTTTAAATAAAAGGACACATTCTACTCATGTAAAAACACGCTGATTCCCGGACCATCCGTGGGCTGGATTTAGAAGGTGATTGGGCCAGATACGGCCCATGGGCCTTAGATTGCCTACCCATGCCTTAGATGAGCCATCTGCCATATGGGGTGTTTAAAGTGTTCTGGGCTGGGCTGTTGCTTGTCTCTCCCTCTGTTTCACTGACCTGAACTCTATTATTCAGTGCCTTAGTGTACAATTCAGGTGAAGTCTTTGCTGCAGATGAGCCTGCTGGATATGTAAGTGATATAGACATACTTAACATGGTCCTTATAAAACTACAATAAGATATGGCTGTTATAAAAACTACAAGAAAATGTATATGTAATTCTTTGAACACTGTCAAAGGGCTAAATAAATGGCAGATATTTTATTACCCCAGTTTTGAAATGAATAGGGAGAAATACAGTAGCATGATCTCTCAACTTTATTTTGGGATATGGCAGCATGTCAAAGCTGCTGCCAAGCTGACAGCAGAGCAAGCAAAATAGCAAACCTGTTCTCTTTCCACTAGCAATAAGTTCACCATCTTTTGTTGCTTTAAACCCAGAGGTTCTCATAAAACAAAACACAAGCACAAACAAAAGGTTTCTGGTAGCACCTTGATCATTGTTTTTAAAGCTCATTTCCAGTCATTTTTGCATCATACAGATAAAACCAATAACACAAAAAAAGTTTCAGGATGCAGTAAACACCTCTGAGCTGCAAGTCACATGACCATCCTTGTGTGCTTCAAATTGCCCATTTTGGCGATTTGGGGGGCTGACATAGGGTAAAGTTGTTGCACAGTAAACTACTGGCAGTGGAGGAAGGTGGGGCAATGGAGGATGTAGGGAGTGGCTAAATGTAATCCTGAAGACATTTTTTTATATCACTGAGGCAATTTTCTTGGTGCTGGTACCACAATACTTTGTCCAGCAAGAACTGTGCCATGTGATCTTTGGCTCAATACGGTCAACCCTTCAGGCAAATAGAATTCCAGATCACCGCAGGAAGCACAGAAGATGGACAGAGATGAGAGCACATTTTTGCAAGCAGCGTGAAATTTAGGTGTGGCTGCCTGGCCAGTTTGTAATGGTTTCCATCTGTCAAGGAGCCTACTAGGTGTCATCTTAGGTCAGTGGTGGTGAACCTTTTAGAGACCGAGTGCCCAAACTGCAGCCCAAAACCCACTTATCACAAAGTGCCAACACGGCAATTTACGCCTCCGTGTCCAAGACTAAGAATTTGGGGACTCAAATTTTAGAGAATGGGGGGAGATGGCCCCGAGCTGTTGAGCTTTTTTGGGGGAAAATTGCCCAAAGTTATGGGTCTTTTTTTGGGGGGGGGATTGCACAGCGTTCTGCAGCTTTTTTTTAGGGGAAGAATACAGAAAATCACTAACCACTCTTAGAAACGCTGAAATCCCTTGCGTCAACGCAGCCAGCATGCGCCTACCCACTCACCAACAGCAGACCGCCAGCTGGTTGGCGGGCGTGCAAATCCTCCCAATGCCACTGTGGGCGAAGCTTTTCCAGCTCACAGAAGTGGGGGGCGCACAACATCCACCAATGACCCTGTGGCCGGAACACACTCTAGGGAGCATTTACCGCCAGCCCTGGCGTGGGGGCCAGGGAGCGGCTGGTCACTTTGTCTGCTGGGGCGATGGCACACATGCCCACAGATGGCTCTGAGTGCCCACTCTGGCACGATTGCCATAGGTTCACCACCACTGTCTTAGGTTGATCAATTTGTTCTGGACTATGGAGACTGGGAACACTGAGCAGACCAGAAGCTCCATTAATAGCCATCTGTTTCCCCAGAGTTGCTTATCTAAGGAATAAAACGAACAGAAGTGTCTCATTTGAAGGGCCTGCTTACCTGGGCCTGTAGACTGAGCAAGTTCTAGTGTGCGTCATATTCGGGGTTTCTTTCCAACTTAATTAAGCCTGTGTGCATTCTTACACTCCATGAAATCTGTATTTATTCTGATCTGTGCTGTGGCATGGGATTTCTATGGCATGTTCTTTCATTCGCCTCATTAATCTGGAGAGCGCGCAGATGTTACAGCAAACCGTTCAGGATTTTTGCCTGGCAAAATGTACAATGGTGATATCCTGGGGCGAGTATAAATATGACGCATCAGGCTTCCAACTGTCTACTTGGAAGGCAGACTGCAATGGAATTTTAAAAACCGCAACACAAAACACCAGGATGTGTGATGGTATTTGAGATGTAAAATTTATTAACATCTAACTAAACTAGTTACAGGGGATCAAATACATAATATGTTACACAGTAAGATGAGCCAGAACTTTTATAGCAAGTTCATGGTATAAAAAGAAAAACAAAGAAAACTAGAAGACAAGAATATTGCAACAGTGAAAACAACCATTGTATAATGATACAGTCCATCAGCAGGTTTAAGTATGTACCTTCCCAATCCAAATGAGATTATCATTTGAACAATGAAATATTTGTAGCAATCAAGCGTTCATGTGAAGTAGAATAACCTCTGAACAGTAACTTGGAAACCAAAATGTTAAAGGATCATCCTGATTCTGAAATGATAACAATTTCACCTAGTTTCTACTGGAGGAGGCCAGGATTATTGTTGGTTTTTTTTGTTTTTGTTTTTTTTGCAAGGAGTCTAACAAGATTATGTGAAAAAATTCAAAATAATATTAAAGAATTTGGAAATATATTAATGTGGCAGCTAAATAGGGAGAAAAGTAGAGAAGAGCGATAGCTTTATTGTCCTTAGATTTAGGTGAAAAAATAGTTGCTTTAAGTAAAAAAAGATATGCAGTAACACTGATTATGTTTTATTGACAACAGAAAGCTATCTTTTTTTCCTTCTTCATTTCCCAAAGTGTTTCAGTATGGAGAGAGACCATCCAATCCACCTTCTTCACAGCACCCTAAACAGTTATTTTTCTTCTTCCAACTACTTCAGATGGTTTAGAGAATACAAGAAATTCCCTTATATATTTTTCCCAAACGAAAACAACTTCCACTGTTCTGTATATTTATGTATTATAGGGTAACAGAGAACAGGAAAAAATGTAGACCAGTAGAAAAAGCAGCTAACTTTTACCCATCCAATGTATCAAATCTGCACCAGCCCCAAACTGAGGAGATTCTGTGCTTGGTACATTTGAACCAAGCATAGAATGAACATGACAAAATCATGACAAAGGTGGAACAATTTAATTCAAAAATAAGAGTTGGGATAGATGGATACATGATTGCACCCCACCTGACTGTAGCCATGGTCAGTTAGCACACCCCAGACAAGGTTACCAATGATATGGTCTTATCCTGGTGCTAGGGTGCCCTATTTCTCAAAAGGGAACCCTCTATTTGAAGGACTGTCCGATTCAAGTCTGGTTTATAGATTTAGGAACCACAAGAAGGGAGAGCAGAGAAGACCTTGAAGTTGCTCATCAACGATTAATACCTGGACAGCAGGATAGCTCACCTGGTCACAGTCTTCTCCACTATAAGGTGTACTGACTTTCTAATTAAATTATAGCACTTATTTCTAAATTTGCATAACCAAATCTGTATCATCTTTAAACTTGTTCCTTTAGTGATGCAATGTGTAAGTGGTGGTTCTGCCCGGAGCAAGCTACCAGTAATTCTGGCCCTGGATAGTTACTTCAACTTGTCCTGCCCCAGCAAACATTTTGCAGAGAAAGTTCTTTTGGATCCAACCTCATATACTTGTACGTATGTTATTTCCCAGGCTTTGGAACACCCTTCCTGGATAGGCTAGATTGGCTCCCTCCTTGATGTCCTTTCACTGGCAGGTGAAGACTCTTTTATTCCTCGTTCTTTTGGGAATTGACTGCATATAAGGAAAGGGCTCTTAATAGTGTGATGTACTGTGTCCCCTCCTCCCACTGTCTGCATTTTAATGGATACAGTTTCAACACAGTTTAATTGCTTTTTAACCATAACCTTTAATATGCTGAAACAAAACAAAACAAAAAATCATTCCAGTAGCCCCTTAGAGACCTACTAAGTTTGTTATTGGTATGAGCTTTCGTGTGCATGCACACTTTTTTTTATCACCCTAACAGAATAGCCTGAAGCTTCCACCACTGGTTTGGTGCTTCATTGCTTCTTAAATTGCAGTGCCCAGAATCGGACACAGTATTCCAGGTGTGGTCTGACCACAGCAGAAGAGAGTGCTGCTAATACTTTCCTTGATCTGCTGTTCTTCCTGCGCCAATGTTGCAAATCAGTGCAGAGCAGCTGAAACCAGCAAGGGAACAGACAGTCCTGCCAGTGCCAGAGTGCAGTTGTCAGGTACCTGACAGAAACCTTCAACTTGTAAGTGCCCTCAAATAGTATCAGATATGTATAGAATGAGTTGGTATGGATATGCAGCCAGGTCCCAGCAATCGCCAGAGCAATTTCCTTTCCTCTTTCGTGGCATGTAAATCATGCAGGTTTACACCTAATTACACCTTTAGAGTGAATTACAGTAATCTAATTCTTTAGGTGGTAATTGCAGGTAATAATATGAACATGCAAAATTTCAGTGGAGTGGGACCATAACTGGATCCGAAGGGCTAAGACAGCACCAAGTGATGTGTGCATGCCCTTGCACCATACTTGAGCACCCCCCCCCAAATATTGGAAAATCAGGCTGCCTAATATCCAGAATTACTAAGATGGTGGTGATCGTTGGCATATTTACCTGACATGTTTTGCTGTTAGTGAGGTGGGCTGATAATTCATTTTACCATATGCATATACAGTGGTACCTCTGGTTATGTCCTTAATTCGTTCCGGAGGTCTGTTCTTAACCTGAAACTGTTCTTAACCTGAAGACCACTTTAGCTAATGGGGCCTCCTGCTGCTGCCGTGCCGCCGGAGCACGATTTCTGTTCTCATACTGAAGCAAAGTTCTTAACCCGAGGTAATATTTCTGGGTTAGCAGAGTCTGTAACCTGAAGTGTATGTAACCAGAGGTACCACTGTACTCAGGAGAATAAGAGGTGATCAGGCTGGAAATATTTAAAAGATCACAAAATCATGTGATTAAACCCTTAATTTCAATTGCTGCATTCATGGGCTCGGCCCTCCCTTGAAAAAGAAAAGCTATGGGTTTTGCAGAAGACTGGATGATATGTGTGTAAAAGGTAAAATTACAGCCCTGTGTCAATGGGATAAAGATCAGGTGAAATGATGCTAAGCTATTTGTCATAAGTGATGCAATGTGTGTGATGAACTAGCCATATGACTGTTTCATCATGCATCCAGTTCCCCATTCTACGTATGTGAAATCGAGAAAACAGCGAAATGAACATGGTGACCCACAGGGCGTGCAAATCTTTCTTTTTAAAAACCAAAACAAAATCTAGCAAACAAAAATTGAAGCAATGCACAGAGCAATGTTCCTTTTCGAATTGGAGCCTAGAGTTCTATCCCAGCATTAACTGACTAATGCATGCATTACGGTAAGCTCTTGGCTCATGAACAATGATTGTATCTGTTTCTTTAAAAGCTGCATTAAATGTTTTGGGGTTTTTTTTAACTGCATTTCAACTGTACAAAGCAATAAAAGACAAAAGGAAACAAGTGTTTCCAAGGACAGCAGCAGCTAAGCATCCAAGGCAGTAACATTTCTGAAAGTGCAAGGCAAAATTACATACCCAAATCTTAACTGACTGTAAGCACGGAATATGATTTATGCCAGAGATGATATACAAATAAATGGATTGTAAATGAAAGAATGAACCTGTCCAAAAATGAATAAATTTTGTCTGGAAAATAATTACATTTTTTAAGAAGGAATTGTCCCAAAGAAAATTACAAGTTACAAGAAAACTCAATTAGTGCAAAAAATATATAATGTGTGATATTGTCAAATAGTGAAACACTGCAAGTAAATTGCTATGTGGATGCAAGGGCGTGGGGAAGGAAAGTTAGAATAATTGTCATTGCTTTATATGAATGAAAAACTAGGTATGTTATCTCCATATTGATCTAGGGTCCCAAATTCACATTGGGACTCTAGTATAGGGACGGACGGACAGGACATTACCGGTTACCAGATGTCCCCGTTTTCCAGGGAAAGTCCCCGGATTTATAAATCAGTCCCCTGACAAAATCAATCTATTTAGTAGGGAGTTGAAAAGTGCCCCTGGATTCATTGAAAAAAATCTGGTAACCTTATTTACCTCGCTCTCCATAATTCTAATCTGAACTGCCCACACCAGCAACTTGCCTATAAAAAAGAGCTTCCATTGAGATGAATGAGAACATTTTTTTCTTATGCACATCGCTGGTGTGGACCGCCCAGATCCTAACCAGGACTGTAGCAGGGGGCAACGGCTGAAAGCCTTGAACCCTCCATGCTAAGGTCCCAGTTCAGAGCCTGCACCCCACACTACCAATTTGTATAAAAAACACCACCACCATTGCAGTTAAGGGCACAAATATGGGGCGAACATAGTGCCTAGTTAGACCCTGAGTGTTTAATGAGGCAGCAAGCGATTGTTCTGCTGAGTGATAGACATGATATTATTGTAATGGATGATCTTATAAATAAATAAACAGAGAAGTTATTAACTGATGTCTGAGGGGTCCCCCCCCTTCAGATGGAAAGTTTATGAAGTTTTGCTAAAATCTGGTTTCCCTTGAAACTGCTTAGGCATATATAAATGGGAGAGTTCAGAAGGTCATTAACGTTTTCTATTTCACCACTCCATCAATGTGCATCTGCAGAACAAACTGGTTAACTATGTTAGCTTTAGTTTTGTATGGTGGCGTGCTTGTGCCGCTGCGAACGCTCGTCCTCATGCATCTTGTGTCTAGCTAAATTAGTTGTGATCTAGTTGTGCGCTATACAGTATGCAGGAAAAAACCTGCCTGAACCTGTTCACTTATTAGAAGGAACAGCTCTAAACCAGGTGGGACAAAATGCTTGTATGGAGCTGCTCCCTTTGCCATAAGTGATTTGGGGCAGCTCACGCAGGGAAAAGCTCCGTACGCATATTCAAATGAATGTATTTTACTTCTGTTCACAGCACTTGGATGCAAGACATGTACTACATACTAAGATGAAGAAAGAATGCTTTACTAATTTACAGAAAGTACCATTCAACACTGTAATCCAGGACCACTCTCCCATCAGTTTGTAGGCAATGGACCTGAAAGCTTATAGAAGTATGTGTTTCAGACTCTAATTTTCTGCACACGCATTTCCTGTTTAGCATGATATTATATTAAAACTGTGATTTAACAAAAGAAAAACAAACAAGACTGCCACCTACATTCCAAAGTGCTGTTTTGTCTACTTTGGATTCCTTCTTCAACATGCTAAAGATGCTCATGAAGATATTAGAACACATAGAGAGGATATAGGAAAAACATAACCATTTTAGTGCAAGACAAATATTTACCTTAAAACACTAAACAGGTAAAGGAAGATCATATATTCCATACATTGTATCTAAGGCAGATGGTTTTTTTTTTTATAATACAAGATAATAAATGTGCTGCTCAGAAGAGGTAGAAAATACCGAAATCTTATTTCAGAAAACACCTGTCTCTTAACCACAATTAGCTACTTTGCAAATAGTTAAAAAGGAGGGCTTTAAAAAAATTGTCTAGCAGGATCTTTTTATTAAAAACAAACCAGAATAGTGAAATAAAGAGTCCATGCTCTGTAAAGATATCGCCAGCCCCAAAGAAAACCGTGTTTCTTTTCCATTTGGTCATTTATTTATTTTTACCCACAAGCTCTGTTTAGGAGTACCACTAAATTGCATTTAACCAAATGGTACTTTCCAGGAAAAGGTAGCTGCTCGCAACTAACAGCTTTTCTATTGGATTTTAACATAAATTAAGCCATCGCTAACTTTGGTTGGACCGTGCCTCAAAAGTTCAGTCTACACAGCACAATTCATATACGCCACCTGTACAAATCTGGGACACGTTCCACTTGGAACTTCCACTGTGCGAGCCCTGCTGGAGTCTGCGGTGGTCCAGCTTCCGTAAAGGTCAACAAGGCATAAGAGAAGTTCCTAAGTGTCTGTGTCCTTTTGCTTGCTTGTAAGGCAGTAGAACCATCAATGCTACTACCGCTTAGTACTACTTTCTTGGAATAGGTTAGCTAATGGAGTAAAAAGAACAGGAGCGATCCAGACCGCCAGCAGGCTGCAATGGAAGGGCTAAACAGAGCAGTGAAGACCGACCGCTGCATCCCAGAGCCTGATGGCAGCTAGGGTAGGGTCAACAACCATTTTGCTTCCTTATTATACCAGCTCCAGGCTGGTACAGCAGAGAGGCCCAGATTGGGCCCATTTCCACAAGTAACTGGTGGCTGGACTGGCTGAGGATCCAAGCGATCCTTAGCTTATGCAGCTCTACTCCTGATTTGGGGATATATAGCAGCTACTGCCAGCAGGGATTCCACAGGAGTGCCTTCCGCTTATCCACAGTTGAGGTGGGTGCAGCTAGCCGCTCCATGGTAGCAGTGCCCAGCACAGCCAGGCAGAACTGGGTGAAGGAACACCTCCATCTCATCCAACCCGACTGGTGGTATTCTGCATTGCTCTGCCCATGTGCTCAAAAACAAAGCAAATCCAAACCACAAAAAAGATTCCAAAAAGATCAGTAACTGAGATGGAATCTCAGGCAAGAGACAGAAACACACTCACTCCAGCTTTGGTTAGCTTACTGACATCTTGTGGGGTGGGATCAGATGCCTCCATTCAGTTACTGTAGTGCGGCTGAAGGTTCCTGGCCAATACTGTTTATCACAGAACTCAATAAGGCATTAAATCTGAACTTGCATTATCCTTTGGAAAAAATAGTGTTAAAGCTTCTCTCCTCCCCACCCCACCCCCTTTCAGAGATAACATTCAACCATCATTTATTAAATATATATGTCAAGAAAATTAGAGTTTTTTGTACATTCAAATAAATCATGGTTACTATCAAAATAGCAAAAGACAAACAGAATAACGCAAATGTGCTTGTCAAAAATCTAAATAAAGCAGGAGTCTAGAAGGTCATGGTGATACGCAGCATTTCCATTCTTATAATCAGAGATACAGCAGCTATAATGTCCTTTTTGTGTTTTTTTTCACCATAAGACAGCATTATCCACCTTGGAAAAGCCAGGGTTTTTTCTAAGTTCTAGATAAGTTCCATTGCTGACCCAGGAGTCATCTTCAGATTTCCTGTCAAACAATTAACAGAGCTTTTTTTTATTCTCCTGTGAAACATGTATGTTTTATGCCACTCAGTGTGGCATTCATATTCCTCCCACACCTCATTTAATCCTCAGAACCACCCTGCAAAGTAAGACTAGACATCTAACCAGCTTCAGGTTGAGTGAGGATTTTAACTGGTATTTCCCTGGTCTGAGTCTGACATTTCACACACTCGGCAGTGGCTAATGATGAATAATTATGCTATTCCAGACGTCTGTTCCGGAAGTCCGTTCAACTTCCAAAACGTTCGGAAACCAAGGAATCTCCTGCAGCCAATCGGAAGCTGCGGAAGTTGCGTTGGACATTCAGGTTCCAAAGAAAGTTTGCAAACCAGAACACTCACTTCCGTGTTTGCGATGTTTGGGAGCCAAAGCATTCGACTTGCAAGGCATTTGGGACCCAAGGTACGACTGTATGCCCAACTCCCAAACTAGCTAGGCAACTCAAAAATGCCATCCTGTGTGGCAGCGATGAGGAACCAATGTTTCTGCAGGAAAAATCCATGAGTAGGATATTGGGAGCTGTGTCCTGGACCTTGAGCTGTTATTCAACTCCATCTCCAATCAGCCTCAGCCAACATGGCCAATGGTCATGAATGACTGGAGTTGTAGTCCAACAACATCTAGAGAGCCCCAGGATGCCCCATTTATTCCTTGGTTCCTCACTTCTCCCAACATGTTTCCGAGTTAGCTTTCAGCCACCCCACCGCAAGAAAACAGTTTCTTTGGTTTTCCTAGCCCATTGTTTTAGCCACAAGACATAAATAAAATTATGGCTTTAGCAATTAGGTAAATATTCTGAGAAATGAAGCGGGATCTTGTGGATCACTTTCTGTGCCACTCTTCTAGCATATTAGCAGACATTTCAGCAAATAAATCTGCTATGTTAAAAAAAATACCTGAAAAATCTAGGCTGATGCTCCATATTGTTTTCTTCTAGAACTTTCCGCCGCTCTCTCTGTAGCTGCTCAATCCTTTGTTTTTGCATTTCTGCTCCTTCAATATTCCCTTCCTCTAGGAGCCTGCCATAAGCAACGATAAAAGAACAAAGTATTGTTGCCATTTTATTTTGTGGCTCCCTTAGCTTAGTATCTACAAACCATGAAGTAGCTAGAGCTTTTAACCAATAACCAGATCATTGTCCCGGGCTACAGATTGGGAAAAACAACCAGTGAACTGATTCCAGAACTCAACAAAAAATGGGAGGGAAGGGACCCTGACATTTCAGAGGCAGGTAATGACCTCTACTCCCTTTTTGTCCTTCCTAAAAAACTGACCAGTAAGAACTGATTTTCCTTGATGATGGGCACAACACATGCACACCCTGCCTCTGAACGGTACAAGATAATAAGTGCTGCCTCAGTATGTATTCAGCTATAGGAAACTTCATTTATTTATACAAAAAAAAACAGTAATACCTTTGGTCTGGTCTAAATCGGGTATCAGTAGATGGTAACAGAGGCCTAGTGAGTGGGTCCAATTCATTTAATTCTAATGCAAACTGTGTGAAACCATACCACTGTTCATAATCTTTTGGCATTGGATCTGCAAATAAAAATGGATTTGATTATTTTCTCCAGCCCAAATCTATTCATAATTTCATGACTTAAGAGCAATTATTACATACATCATTTCTGTGGCAACACCCCTGTCTCTGAACTCCCTCCATAGGGATGTTTGCCAGGCAAAACTGGTTATGCTAATTTAGATATCAAGAGGACTTCCTACAAGTTTTTAAAATTAACAACAATGGATGTGTCTCTGTGGTTTTATTCTATACCACTTTTTTTACCCATTTTTATTTCCTGTTTTCCACTCCCGTTTTGTTTTCAACTGCTCTGCTTTGGTTTGAAGATAACCCTTAACCATGGATGCAGTTGAACTATTTGCCATGGTTGAGCATTATCTGCATATGGCCATTGTCTTAAATGTGGCCTATCTAGACAGTCATTTATAGTGAATTATTATGGATTTCTCCATTACAAGACTCCATCCATAGTATATAGCATGGTAAAGAACTATAGTAAAATGTACTGAAACTTAAGATTGTGGCAGGTGGCAGTCAATAGACGAGCGTAGGTAGGGAGTGCAAATGCTTTATATGTGCATAAAAATAAAATGGTTGATTGGTCACTAACTTGCTCTCCAGATGCACTTTGGCGAAGATGGTGTTCCGCAGTATATATTTTCATGCCATTTCCCAAAAATACGATGTACTACTTTCCCATTTTTGTCCAAAACATTTCCTTCAATCTCATGTACATTGTGATTCCAGTATTTTGTCTGGAGATAAAATGAGCAAAACCAAAATCACTTCAAAAGATCAGGAAAAAATGTGAATTAGCTTGCTCCTATAGATATGCCCAGAAATGACTATGTAAGCTTACAACCTCAGGATATTATTCAACATCCTCATTGCCCAGGAAATTCTGTTAGTAAACTTACTGACTTTTTAAATTAAATGGCTCAGACTCTTGAGAACATCCAATGTAATTTTAATATTACCTTTACAAAAGTAAGTTTGCAGAGACAGCTGTGGTCATTCAGATTCTTGATTATGATCTCCCCATAGTGTTCTATCCACCGCTGTCCACTTAATATATTATGAATGCAAGATGTCACCTTATTCCATTCATAATGGTCGTTATAGCTAGAAGAAAACAGAGGACTGTGATTTCATGTTGTAATACAGTATCAGTTAATAAAATCAATGGTTTTTCTTAAAACGTTCATCTCAAACACCCTGAATATCCAATTTTGATTCCTTTCAAGACAAGCAGAGACAAAGCAAAGAGAGAAAATATCTCACCAAGATAGAAAACTTGCACTTGGGGATAGCAAATTTATTTATCTTATTTAGCAAAATTTATATACCACTTGATTCTAAGAAAAGCTGGTTTGCAAAAATAAAAAACACCATTAAATTTCTCAATAAAAACAGAACAGGTATTTTTTAAAATCCAAAAGATTAATAAAATCAACAGATGCTAAAAAGAGGCAAAACACGTTGCTCTGTATTGCCTTTTGAAGCATCTGAATTTTATTGTATTCCTGGAGGAATCCCCTCAGAATGGACTCATGCCTGTGTCAGTGCAGGAGCACAGGGAATGGCAGTGCAAGTGGGCAGTGGGTTATGATGAAGGTCACAACGTGTTCGCGTGTTGGGGGTTGTGGTACGTGCTGCCCACACCAGTTTCTTAGATTTCCAATTGTGCACATGCTTAGCGACTGCATCTCCTAATCATTACAGCACACTGCCATACACATAAAGGAACAGGCATGAAAGGAATAGGCATTGAACATGGCATCCACACGGTGGCACTCTCAGCAAATATTGGTAGTGCTAGCAGAATTTCCCCTTCGGAACTGAATTGCATACGCAACCCCTTATTTTGTATGTAGTTGCTGCCATAAGCTTTAACAACTTTTCAATGGCTGCACAGATCTTCACCATACCAATGAGAAATCGCCTTCCTCAATAAACCTGAATAAAGTGCATTTACAGTTTTCATCAAAATTGGAAAGAAATATATGATAAGCCTGTTTAAAAAAGGGTCAATTTGTAGCCATTTTAAAACAAATAAACCTGTTGCAATCAGATCAGTCTGAATTTGCCACATTCACAAACTTTGATCGTGGGATGATAAATTTTAAGCTGTTGGCTCAACAGGTGAAATTTTTATAAGCGACAGAATGTTGAGCCCATAATGGTATGTCCCAGGTTCAGTCCAAAGGTATCCCTAGTTAAAAGAATTTCTGATAGCAGGTGTCTTGTATACATGTTATGCACATAATTCTCTCTCTATGGCACCATATGATTTGCTAGGTTATGGAAAGTGAAAAAATATGGAGATTTTTGTGCCAAAGGAGTTTTGACAACCCCAGAGCTGCAAAACGTGAACTACAGCCCGCATACAATTATAGAACTTACGCTGGCAAAATTACATGTGTTGTACCAACTGGCACGATTTCCATGGATTTCCCCCAGAATTTGTTTTTCCATCTGATATCTGAAATTTTTAAAAAATAAATCAATTAAAAAGTCAGTAATAAACTAAGTACATCCTTAACACCAAACACATATTGCTATTGTTGAGCTGAATTGTTTACTAAGGGTTTTACTTTAAGCCTGACACCATCAATAAATTGACAAAGGTATCAAACAGTGGCTGCGTTTGAATGTCATGCTAAACCATGGTTTAGCGGTATGTGAGCAATCACACTAAACATGGAGCTCATGGATTCTCTCTTATGCTCCCAGTTACCCATGATGATGACTTTGGAAGCTTTTGTGTTCACTTTTAGTTAACTACAGCTTGGTGCAGCCCTGAAACTGTGGCTGACAATAACAATGGTTACTTTAAACAAGAAGCTTCAGAAACCATGGTTGGAAGTGACCTGTTTGAAATGAATCATAACTAAAGCGAACCACACAGACAACACAACTGACCATGGTTCAACCAAATCTGAACAAGCCACACTAAAGGAGGATAGAGGAGTACATGAGCCTGAAATTTGCTGTGGCTCATTCACTTTGCACAAAACTATGGCCAGTATACATTCCATTGCTCATTTACAGATTTGCAGTCAGATGTAACTCTATAGTGAAATCTCGTATTTCACTACCGTAACATCACAGCCCCTAAGCTTCAAATGGTGCTGAATATAACCAGGACAAAACTCAGCCTGGTGACTAATAGTTATACTGACTTAAGATGCTTAAAGCAAACATATCGTGATTCCTAAATCATGGCAGTTCGTATAACCACAGCATATTTTGCTAGATGCTTGAATTTTTCCTCTTTGGAGATTGGAACCGGACTCTTGTTTTAGACAATGAAGTCATCTGAAACATTTATGACACGCAGAGAATACAATCCTTCAGTGTCTTGAGTAGTGGAGGTTTTCAGAAGACTTAAGCATAAGCCAACTGTCCTTGCATTCGTTTCCCTGAGTGCAACCCACTCAGTGCTGTTCAAATGTAAACTCAATAGGGCTTAGTGCGTAGCTGTTTAACTGTGTCCTTGCTTTCAAATGTTTGGGGAAACGGGCAAGAATTCGTTTTTCTATTGGTTTGTTAAAAAAATGTTGTAAAAGCCCATTATTACATTGTTTCTGTATGTTTTTAAAAAGACACACACACACACACACACAAAAACCACTTATACAGTGGTACCTCGGGTTAAGTACTTAATTCGTTCCGGAGGTATGTTCTTAACCTGAAACTGTTCTTAACCTGAAGCACCACTTTAGCTAATGGGGCCTCCTGCTGCTGCCGCGCCGCGGGAGCACGTTTTCTGTTCTTATCCTGAAACAAAGTTCTTAACCTGAGGCACTATTTCTGGGTTAGTGGAGTCTGTAACCTGAAGCGTATGTAACCCGAGGTACCACTGTATATGCTATTATTGTAGAGTAGTATTCATACCACAGACCAGTTTCAAGTCTATGGTAGCAAGATGATATCAATTGCCTTGCGTGCCCAGCTACAGAGTCCCCTTGCTTGGATGCACCCGACTAGAGAAGGCTAAATGAATGAACACTACAAATGTGATGCTCCCGGCCGACTGCGCTGCTGCAAGCAGGGCCAGCCGAGATAAATAGGTGGGAAGTGGACCTGAGTGAATCCTGCTTCAGCCAGGTCCGCTCCCCAAGACCTGCCCCCCTGAGATGCCACGGATTGGCCTATTTGAATTGAGGGTCCTCACGGGAACCCATGGACCCCCGCACCATACGAGGGGACGCAGCAACGGCCGCAAAGATGGCGTCGTGCAGCGAGGGGGCCCGGGTGGTGCCACAACCACCGCTTACTGGGAAGGCGGTAAGCAGCCATTTCTAAAACAACACCCTCCTCCAAACTGGCTACATCAAGCTGTCTCAATTACAGATGGTTCACTAAATCCTAAGGTCCAAGGATCTTCACCAACCTTATGTCCTCCAGATGTTCTGGGCTACAACTTCCATCAGCCCCAGCCAGCATCGCTGATGGGAGCTACAGCCCAGAACATCTGGAAGAAGGCTGGTGAAGGCTGGTTGAGGTTAGCCAAGGTTGAGGATACATATGTTTGTTATGTCAATGTCTATGCTTCCCCATAATGCCTACAAAGAGATGCTTTGGCACAGCCAGCACAACATCTGAAGCTGCCCTAACATCTGCCACTAATGTTTGAGCTTATAGATTTCCTTCATATTCAAGTAAAAACCAGAGAGAATAAGCTAAAAAATTACCTTGCCAAAACACAAAGTTATCAGATTCAGCATGACATGCAGATATAGGTGGGTGGTGACTGACCTAAGAGGAAGGGAAAAGTTACCGTTACAGCTACAGGCTTTTGTTTTTTTTAATGACTTCCATTCCTCTCTCGTGAATTATTTTAATAGTTTCATTTTATTTTAAGCACAGCACTGACCACAAGAGGGAGCTTGTGATAGCAAAACCAGCGTTGGATATGGAGAACGAAACATTTAAAAAAAAATGTTTTAGAAAAACAACCCAGAATAGCAGGTGTAAAGCGATTAACACTAATTTGTTAATGAGGACTGTTATTTTTTAAAATAAAATTTGTTTTTATTTTAAAAACAAATAAATGTCGGTATATAAACTGTCTTAAATCAAGTCACTTGCAAAGAAATAAAATCCAAAATAAATAAATAAATCCAAAAATAAAATAAAATAAAGATGCAGGGAAACACAAATAACAAAAGAAGGCAGTTGAACGTCAAGTTTGGTTTCCATTCAGAGCTATTGTTAGAGAGTGTTATTTTGTACACGATAAGGATCAGGCCTGAGAAAAAGTGAAGTATTTCCTGTTGAGTAATAATGTGCCCTTTTGAAGTTCATTTCTGTCTCACCTTAGAGAAATATAGTCTTTAGACTGAGAAGTGTTTAATCGGGTTGGAGTGGTTTATGGAAATTTGCTACAGATTTAAATAATGGAAAAGAAACAGTAAGATTTCTGAGCTACAAGAAATGGCAACCAAGCTCAGCATAAAATAACCATACAAGCTAACATAACCATCTATTTATACTGTAGTCATTTAAAATATAATTAATTTTGCTTTTCACTTTAAAGTGGAGCCTGTGCTGTTTTGTATCAAGTTTATGTATAGTTACTGCCAGGAAACTAAGGGATATAATTCACTTGGCATCTGGATACACAGGGCAGTGGTAAAAGTAAAATATTTTAGCAAGTGTAAAGAAAACACTAAAGTGCAAGGCACCCACTCTAAAATATATGGATTTGGAGGTGGTTCCTCAAAGTAACCACACTATTCCACAGCTTTCAACAATCTCAGTTCAAGCTATGTATGCATGCAAAAGTCGACTGAAGCAATTCAGTATAAAATTAACCTCCTAGCAAATTTTTCAGCCTAGACCACAACAGAAAAGTAGTACCTGTTCAGCAAAAAACTGAAAGCCTTTATCTTCTCGGATACATTCGTAGGTTTCTCCAAGCACAGGATTAAAAGGCTTACTTCCAGCTCTGTAGTAACTGGATGCATAAGCAGACACGGCAAAAGCAGCCACATATACCTAAAAAGCAGAAGACATCATATTATGTTGGTCATTAATAAAGGGGTATGTGTCATGTCTTGCTGCATTTTGATTTTTTAAAAACCTGATTTTTGGGGGGGAGGATGTTCTGATCTCACACTGACTGCAGGCACCATTTTTCTCTACTTTGCAATTTTAATATTTGCAGATATGTTTCCTGCAATCTGGAACAATATCTTTAGCATGGGAACATGACTCAGTATTTACAGAATGACACTAAAGTTCCTGAATTGCAATAGACTTTAAGAAGAAAACCAAAATTAAATGGCTGTTTTGAACTAAATTCCATTGCAATGAATAAAACAACTACTGGATTTTTATTATGGTTTCATTCTCATTAAAAGCACAATAAGCATCTCCAGACCAATTTATAGAAACAGCAGAGGTAGACTCCCCACGACAAACCATGTCAAAGCTCCATCGAGGGCAGATGGAGCTGTCAGCGTGAATTTTTCTGAATGGCAGCCAGAATGTTTGCTTCATGCACAGAATGAGAGGGGCGCAAAAACAGTTTATTGTGCTTTTCATGGGGGGTCCAGGCACCCTGCAATCATAACACCACCAAATAGCTTCCAGAAGGCAAATACAAAGAAACAGAGGGAGGGGAAGGAGCAGAGGCAGGCACACAGACGCAGTCTCAGATTGCTTGGGCAAAGCCCTGGAGAGGAGGTAAAGGACCCCTGACCATTAAGTCCAGTTGCGGATGACTCGGGGGTTGTGGCGTGCATCTTGTTTTACTGGCCGAGGGAGCCGGCGTTTGTCTGCAGACAGCTTCCGGGTCATGTAGCCAGCATGACTAAACCACTTCTGGCGAAGCAGAGCAGCGCACAGAAACGCCGTTTACCTTCCTACCGGAGCGGTACCTATTTATCTACTTGCACTTGACGTGCTTTCGAACTGCTAGGTGGGCAGGAGCTGGGACTGAGCTCACCCTGTCATGGGGATTCGAACTGCCAGCCTTCCGATCAGTAAGCCCTAGGCTCAGTGGCTTAGACCACAGTGCCACCCGCGGACAAAGACAACTGTGGGAAGGCAGGAATCTCCAGTCTCTGCAACTGCTTCATAGGGACAAGACCTACCGAAGAAGAGTTCCTGTGCTCATCTCCTGTTTCTTCTGGTCAAGTGTTAACTCCACTTACTTGGTGTTGGCCAGCTTGCTCCTGACAGCTGATGCACGAACCATTATATACCTGTGGACATGCAGAAGAGAACTCACTTTCCTTCTAGAGCTGCCGAGGGACCCAATTTCCTCTTACCATCCTCTCAAACAGGTTGGGCGTACGTGCCGCTTTATCCAACAACTCGCTGTACTCCAATTCCTCGCAGAGGCGCTGCAAAGTGTTCAGCGGTTCGTTCAGCTCCACTGGCATGGCCACCTTGGAGAGGTCTTTCCCGATGTTGTTCCGCAAAATGTTCCAGAGGCTGATGTTACTAGTGTTGGGACACGGAGCCGGCAGACACGTCCTCCGCTTGGAATGGCATTCCAAGCTGTCGTCGGGAACACTGTCTAGAAGACAGAGGCCAGGATTAAATTTGGCAACATCCCATGGTTAATATCCACACTTTTGCAGTTGTAAGTAAAGGTAAAGGGACCCCTGACCATTAGGTCCAGTTGTGGCCGACTCTGGGGTTGCGGCGCTCATCTCACTTTATTGGCCGAGGGAGCCGGCGTACAGCTTCCAGGTCATGTGGCCAGCATGACTAAGCCACTTCTGATGAACCAGAGCAGTGCACGGAAACAGTGTTTACCTTCCCGCCAAAGCAGTACCTATTTATCTACTTGCACTTTGACGTGCTTTTGAACTGCTAAGTTGGCAGGAGCAGGGACTGAGCAACGGGAGCTCACCCCATCGCAGGGATTCGAACCGCTGACCTTCCGATTGGCAAGTCCTAGGCTCTGTGGTTTAACCCACAGCGCCACCCTTTGCAGTTGTAGCAAACCAGAAAGAGGCTTCTTTCAACACAGTCCTGAAGAGGATGTAAGTTATGCCGAGACACTGTGGCTTGCCCAAGAACAACCAGCAAAGTTTCATAGCTGTGCAGGAATTTGAGACTCCTTGCACCAAATTAGCTCTCTATTCCCCCCCCATCTGTTTCCCTGAAACTGAATCGCTCCCCATTTTAAGCAAGTGTTTAATTTTGCCTGAATTGGGAAGATCATCTCTGTGTATTCAAGTAGGAAATTAGTTTTCAAATTCCAGCTCCAACGATGCGCAACATGGGACCAGTGCAGCTAATTGCCAGCCCAGAACCATGGGGAAGAATCCCAAAGGTGCCATACTTTTTATCAGCTACACTTTTTAAAAAAACAACAACAACACCCTGCCACATTTTAAGCAGGACTTTTTATTCCAGGGAAAGCATATATGTTTGATAGCTATAGACTGTTCTGTTTGTTCTGCCTCCTTTGTGAAGAAAGAGAAAACAACAACCAGTAAATCTAGTGCATAAGAGCCAACTCCTTTTGGCCTCCCACCCATAAAATATTTGAGGGGGCCGGGCCTCCCCAAAGTTGATGGGTATTGCCATTAAAATGTTGTGCGTGTGCCAAGCCTTGTGATCCATCATTGGGGGGGGGGGCTTACTTGCCCCGCCATATTTTATTGTAGTTGGCACCTCTCTATCAAGCGGAAGGGGAAAGAAATATCACTTCAGCAAGAGCACAGCCTGGAATGGGAACAGCTGGGCCTTGTGTGACAAAAGTGGGTAACTGCTGCATGCTTATTGGACTAAGGCCTTGGGGCACAATCCATCCCCACTTAGGTGCTGTGCATTTGGAAGCAATGCCAGGGGAGTCAATGGAGCTATGTTCCTCCCCCCTTCCTCTTTGACGTTGTGTGCTGCAGCGCATCAGGCCATTACTAGGGATAAAGGATTTGTGTATGACTGTACAGGCTCCAAAGCCTATACAGAGGGGATGGGAAAGGGAGGGCAAGAACCTCTGAGCTCTGTGGTTCTTGTTTTTATTCCTATTATGTATTTTGCGCATTTGTATTGTGATTTTATGTTGTGAACCGCCCTGAGACCTGCGGGTATAGGGTGGTATTATATTATTATTATTATTTCCCTCCATGTCCAGGTGGTTTTTCCTACATGGGGAGAGATCACTGTGTGCCATTTCACTGTTGCAAAAATAATCATTTAAAAGGAAACGCAATCCTGAATGTGTCTGCATCTTCATTTCTGCACTACAAGTTTCTGGTAAAGAGAAAGCAGAAACCCTCAGGACAGACCGCAAAGAAATTCGTAACTCCTACCGAGGGTTTGCCTTTCATTCTCTATGTCGTTACTTAGGTTGTCTTCAGAGATGTTATCACTCACATCACTGGCGTATGAATCATCATCAGATACCTGAGGCGGAAGGAAATATGCTTTCATTCTGATTAAAAGGAACATGCAGAACACCACCACAGTATTTGGGAAACTGAAAAAGTGGATAAAAAGAGGCCATGAAGTTTGAAATGGATATTGCAACGACAAACCCCTGCTGTTAGGGACTCTACTTTTTTGTGTCAAGAGCAAAACAAAAGCATAAATACACATCCCTACGTTTAACACCCACAAATCTTTGTAACATTTGTCAGATGGACACAGGGCAAATAATATTTGAACATATGCTTTCTTTAAAAAGCAAAGCAAAACAAAACAAAACAAAACAACCTCCATGGTAACATCTATAAGCAGCATTTCCTGCAAACCCCTCCTCCCCCCTTTTCAAACTGCTTTTTAAACCTAGCAGTGATAAATAATTGTGTATTCTGAATGGTACATAACATGTCGCTTGCTGCCCTGGGTTTGCAATTAGTGTGCCGAGACGGTAAAGGTCAAACAGCTTTGAAACAAGCGACATGAGACCATTGCTTCCGATGCCGGTGCCCAGACCTCGTTTTCTGAAGAGCTGGCAGACAGCAAGACTTCCTGAGCATCAAAAAACTCGGTGAGCGAATCCGTTATAGACAGCCGACTTTCGTTGGAAAGCTGGTGAACTAGACCCCTGTTCTCGTCGTCCGAGTTTTCCTGCAAATGAGAGACGGAAAAGAGCCTTGAGCAAAAGTGTCATTGTTAAGTGCAGAACACGGAGGGAGTTGCCCTATGTCTACATTGACTGTCAGAGACTCTCAGGGGTCGCATCTTGGACCTTCTGCATTCAAAGTGGATGCCCTACCTTTGAGTTTCAGCCCCAAAGATACCAAAAGCCACATACAATGGTACCTTGGGTTCTCAAACTTAATCCGTTCTGGAAGTCCGTTCCAAAACCAAAGCGTTCCAACTATGCGCTTTCCCATAGAAAGTAATGCAAAATGGATTAATCTGTCCCAGACTTTTAAAAGCAACCCCTAAAACAGCAATTTAACATGAATTTTACTATCTAACAAGACCACTGATCCATAAAATGAAAGCAATAAACAATGTACTGCAGTCACACAATCATTTGGTAGCTGAACTGGGTCCCACACAGTCACAAAAACAAAAAGGCAAAATAAATAGCAAAAACAGACAGACCTCAGTGTAACACTCAAAACGGAAGTGTGGCACTCAAATTGGAAGCATAACACTCAAAAACAGAGCACGTTCGGCTTCTGAGAAAAGTTTGCAAACTGGAACACTTACTTCCAGGATTGCAGTGTTTGGGTTCCAAGTTGTTTGAGTACCGAGGCATTTGAGAACCAAGGTACCACTATACTATTTGCTCAAACAAGCTTATAGGGTGAGCAGAGGAAGCAAGACAGCCCCAGCATTCTGTCACACTTCATAGGGCTCCATTTACTTTGTTTAAAAGTGCTGCTTGCTGCTTGTGGGGTCCACTAGTGATCTGGCAGAAGACACATTTCCCCATATGTAAAATCAAGCATAATAAAAAGAATGGCGGGTGTGAACAGAGTATCCACTGTCACCGCAACCATAGAGAAACGTGGATTGGGGATATTTCAGACAGAAATTCCCAGGTGTCTGCCCCAAAATGGAAAACGAGCAAGGTCCCAACTAAAGAAGAACGGGAACTTAAGTTGATGGAATATGCGCAGCTTGCGAACTTAACGTATAGAATAAGGGAAATAAGAGAACAAGAAGAACATAAGGGAATAATGGAAAATGTTTATTGAATATATGGGGGGAAATTGGGTACACTTGAAAACGTTGGCAGCATTAAGATAAATTCAACAGTGTAAATAAGTTTTGATGGATGTAATAATGAATATGTAAAATATGCAGGGATTTATGATATGCAAAATGAACCATGGAAAGAGAAGAAGGGAAGCCATTGATATCTGAAGGATGTTTAAATGAGTATTCTAAATTGTAAAAACAGAAAATTAAAGATTATCTATCTATCTATGAGAGAAATGTGGAGAAACTGGGAAGGGAAGAGAAACCCCATGTCGCCAAACCTCATATGGGAAAAAAAAACCAGTGACCAGGAGCCTTAGATTGTTACTGAAAAACTGAAGTACAGGCTGCAAAACAGGGTTTGCTAATCTGTTGCTCTCCAGATGATGTGGGGCTCCAATTCACATCAGTCCCAGCTAGCATTGCCAAAGGCCAGCATCTGGAAAACAGCACCTTGGATACTCCCTGCAGTAAAAAGAACCGAGGGCAGCATGCACTTTAGAAAGGACACACGGAGCAAAAGCACAGAAGGATTCAGCAAAATGTCAAATAAAGACAAGCATTATGTACTTCGTCTAATTCTTTTCCGCCCTCACATCTTGTTTTGCGCTGCCTGAAAGACAGTTGCTAGAACGCTCCTTATCAGCTTGTTCTTCCCCACAATAAATCCACAGGCTTAAGCTCTGACTAAGATCACTTTCAAGCTATTACTACTGTTTTTTTTAATGGATGAGACACAGTCATACATACAAAGAGTTAAAGCAGACTGTGCAACAAACCTGCTTTGAGAAATGGGGCTTTTTGTGTTAAGTTAGTGGGACTGTGCACTGGGAAGTATGAGGAAGCAATTGCTTGATGCAAATGTCCTACAAACTCCCCACAAGCAAACCAGAATAAATGCTTGATGAACAACAGGCTCTGAATAACTTTCTGCACCCCCCTTGTGAAAATAAAGCAGGACAGGAAAGTGATAGTGCCCCCAACACTTCATCAAATCAGACTAATTGCTTGGTTTTACAAAACAAAAAGAAAAAAAAAGGGGAGGCAGCTCCCATTTTAATCATTTTTAAAAAACCTTTTCCTGTTGTCCACCAAAGAGAATTGGGCAGGTGTATCAATACCCCTCAATACACTCGTGTTGACTTGTCAAAATGCAACATCAGCAAGAATGGCCGATGGTTGGGGATGATGGGAGCTGTAATCCAACAACATTTGCATGGGGAAGGTTACTTCATAATTTCATTTTACACAGACTTGAGGTGGGTAAAATCTGGGCAATCTTTTTGTGCCAGTAAAAGGTTCTTTAACCCCCCAAGGGATCTGTCGGAGGTCCCTTCCAACTCTACAATTCTATGGTGCATTTTATAGATTTTGATTGGGAAGTAAGAAGCACACTTGGCTAATTGAAACTGACATCCTTAGCTTATCCACAAGCTTATCTTTAATGTGTTTTTTCTATTAAAAAAAGGCATTTACAAGAGTGTTTTCCACTCAACAGCTTTGCTGTTTTAGTTCTGATAACTTGGGCACTTAACTATCAAGAGCTATTTGATGTGTCAGGCCTTGGCACTACACATATTATTAAAATAACTCATTAAAGTCAACTGCACGTGGAACACTCGTCTCCATGAGCCTTAGCTACATCACTGATAGTTTTTTGTGGGCTTTCAAGTAAGTTACTAGGATTCTTGGATTTGGCCCTATGCAAGAGAAGCTCAGCATCAATAAGTAAGAAAGTAAATAGGTAAAGGACCCCTGGACAGTTAAGTCCCGTCAAAGGCGACAACCAGGTTGCGGCGCTCATCTCGCTTTCAGGCCGAGGAAGCTGGCGTTTGTCCACAGACAGCTTTCCGGGTCATGTGGCCAGCATGACTAAACCGCTTATGGCGCAACGGAACACTGTGACAGAAACCAGAGCTCACGGAAACTCTGCTTACCTTCCCGCTGCAGCGGTACCTATTTATCTACTTGCACTAGTGTGCTTTTGAACTGCTAGGTTTACCTTTATCAATAAATACACCATGATGGATCAAAGCATTCATGAAAGGAGAAGAGGTGCTGTTACCAAAGTAGGATGGGTAAAAACATTTGTTTCTTGTTTGTTTGACAATGTCTAAAGCTTAATATGGTTCTATTTAATGGGAAAATCAATCAACCAATAGATTTGGTGTAATGCAATACATAGCAGTTACAGCCACAATTATGCCATAGAAAACATCACTACAACTCCTCATTTTTCCATTTCTTCACTGTTTGTGACCCAAAGGTTCTGGGGAAGGTATCCATATGATAGTATAGCCCAGCTGTTCACAAAAAACAAACAAACACACAACTCCCAGTATTAAACCGCAGCCCCATCATGTAAAAAGATTTCATGTCCCATTCCCTGCTGCCATTTATATCCAGACTCAATGCAAAGAGGCTTTCCATGGGGGGGAAAGGACACCACAAATAGTTGTTGTGAGCTGCTCTACGCTTTATTGCAAGGGCAGGAAGCCTGTGGATCTCCATGTTGAAAGAGTACAACTCTCTTCATCCTTGACCATAGGCGGGGCGGGTTGGAGTTGGAGTCCAACTAGATCTGGAGAACCCATAAGCTCCCTACTCCTGCTTTACAACCACTAGAAGAGAGGTCTGGGGTGTAGGCAAGTTAAATTCTCACCAATGGCCTTCCTCAATCTGCTGCTCTCCAGATGTTTTGTACTATTATCAGTCCTAGCCAGAAAGGCCATTGACCAGGGATGGTGGGGGTTATAGTCCAAAACATCTGGAGGGTTCTAGGTTAGGCAAGACTGGTACAGCGGAACCTCAGTTTTCGAGCATCTCGGAAGCCGAATGATTTGGAACCTGAACGCAAAAACCTGGAAGTAATTGCTTCCATTTTCAAACACGTCTCAGAAGTCGAATGGCTTCCGAGGCGCATTTTTCATTTTCCCCCATTGACTTTGCAGCTAGCCCATTGCTCCTCGGGTTTTTGAACGTTTCAGAAGTCGAACGGTCTTCCAGAACAGAAAACTGAGGTTCCGCTGTATAGGATGAGAAACAAACGATGTAAAGAAGTTGCATTTAATGATCCAGCACTGGGATTCTTCAACATTTTCTGTGCACCAGACTCAGCTTCTGCAAAGCCAATGGTGAGGGGAGACAAAAACAGAGAGGGAAGAATGGAAGTCTGCAAACAATAAGAGCTTGTCACTTTATCACTTAGATGGTTAACAGTCCTGAACCAGAAGATTTTACAGAGCTAATGGAGCATCGGCAGACCAGCTCTGCCCTACCAGTGCAAGGGAAACTTCCTTGGCAGATGAGGCCTATTTCCTGAAGCTCTCTGCTTTCAACAGAGCTCAGTGGTGGTGCACTTTAAGCCACTGCCCAATATCCCTCAGGCTTTCAGTTCAAAACTGATGGGAGGCTAAAGTCCTGACACTGCGCCTAAGAACATAGCTTGGCCGTTCCTGCAGCTCAAGGAAGACAACTAATCTTTAGCAATCAGAAATATACGGTTGTGAAGGATAATTCACCAACAACATTCCATCCAAAGCAGATCAATTGCATCTCTTGAAACTGAAAAATCAATGCATCCTCAAAACCCATTTTGCAAAACCTGGGCTTGGAACATCGTATTACAAACTCTAATATAAATATAATGTCATATGGTTCAGCTGCAAAATGAAATACATCCAGACCAAGGGTGGGCTAAAGTTTACCGGCTTCTCTAAAAGTAATTGAGCATTGTCTCTTCAAATGTCTTTTGCAGGCATGCATTATGAAAATAACGGATTTTTAAAAAACCAGCCACTGTTGGTAACATCTTTTAATTCTAAACTGTGAACTCCCACTTCTTCCCCTCCAGCCTCACTGCAACCCCAATACCTAAAGGATCGTCTCTTTTCCCACTTAGACTATGCGCTTGTCATCTGAGACAAACCCTTTTGCTGTGTCCAAAAAAAGTATGGAGAATGGGTGACTAGAGAATATGCCTTCTCTGTCTTTTCAATGAGCTTCCCAGATAGGAATGCCTAGAGTCTACTTTACTATGATTTCAGGGCTGCGTAAAAATGTTTTTAGCATCCTGGGCAGCTTCAGTGATATTGTTATTACAGTCACTCAATCCCAGGTAGGGCTGGGAAAGACTCCTGCTGGAGAGCTGCTGCCAGTCAGTGTAGGCAACAGTGAACTACACAGACCATTGGTCTGACTCTGTATGTGGCAGTTTCCTATGTTAATATGTTTTATCGTGCTTTGGTGTATTAAAAATATTGCACATCACTTTGATACTTCTTTTTTTTAAAAAAAGTATAAATTGATATACAACTCTAATAAATCAAATCACGTGTTCAGAACTGGTGAAGTCTATGCCCATCATCCTGATCAACAATCAGAGTAGGCTCTGGAATTGCTACTTTGATGACAACATCACACAGACAGCCCCTAAAAAGTGAGCAAACAGTTGTTCTCCTGCCTGTTTCTTTTGAACATTCACAAATGACACTTTAAAAATAAAATAAAAAATGGAACAGTAGCAGAGTTTCTGCAAATGAAGAAGCTAGTGCAAATCCTTCCATCTTTTTTAAACTTTTCATCAGGTTGAGCCCTATTTTCCACCTCTCTTCTCTTCACGCACCTCCATTATAATTCTTTATGGATAGTGCTGTTTTAACAAGATGTGTTTTGTTAAAAGATTTTAAAATTCACACAAAATCAAAGAAGCATTTTGGCACGAATCTAAAAAATATATATTTAAAGAATTAACTCATAGCTAAAATTGTGCCCTTGTGTGTATTTTTAGCCCCCCCCCCAAATACGGTTATGTTATGCCTACTACTGTGGACAGAACGTAGTGGGGGTGTAAGAACACACAAAGCATGATATTCAGAGTGTGGAAAAGATGCCTATGGGAAGCCCACAAGCTGAACCTGAGCACAATGGTCCTTGTCATTTCCAGCAACTAGCATTCAAAGACATCCTGCCTCTGAGGTACACCATAGCCACTATTGACAGCAGCCATTAGGGCTAGCACCACTGATCGTTTTGTCCTCCATGAATTTGTATAATCCTCTTTTAAAACCATCTATCTAAGTTAGCAGCTGTCACAGCCCTTGCATGCATTCTCTGCTGCCTCTTGTGATTGTGGTGTTATTGTGAGTCTCTGTGTTATCAGCGAACAAAGTACATAGGAAGCACTACTGGCCCAGCACTATGTTCAAACAAGGTCATTAATTTTCAATCTTGCCTCCCTTCCAAATCATAACACAGTACGTTCCAGAGTTTAATCGCGAGGTGCTCACCGGCACCACCTGTTTACTCAAAATGTCAGTCAATGTTAAATCAGCCTACCAATTTCTATCTGGCATCTCAAAAAGTATTACATAAGATCAGACTATGTTTTTGTGCTAGTCAAAATTTAGAGAGCGTGTTGTAAGTAACACAGCCCCACTTCCTTCATAGCCGCCATCTATCTGCTATCTACTATATTTCTGTTCAGCTTTATGGAAATCGCAGTTGCAAGTGCCAGAAAGACGTTCAAGCAAAGAGGTAAACTTGGCTACTGGCAGGGAGACTCTGCAGCTCCAGCGATGCTTTGCGATTTCACCTTATTCTTCCAAATATCAAGAACCTGGCATGGTGATGGCGAATTGGCATATTATAGCACCTTTTTCCCCCAGTAGCTTTTGAGAGATGTGCTTTTCAGGCTGATGAGCAGTGTTGAAATATTCTATTTCGGCTATTTACAAAACAGAATGCAAGTTGTGTCTCATGACACATGGTGTGTGTGTGTGTGTGTACGCACGCGCAAAAGCTGTAATGGAAGGAACTATAGAAAACTAGTTAGAGACACAAAACTGTTCAGCGACACCAAAGAAAAGGACAGGACAACTTTTGCTAACAAAACTCTAGCAGCGGAAGGGCAGCAACTTGGCTGTCAGCAAAAAGCACCGAAAACATGCTTGGAAATAAAACTGTTCTATGGGAAGTATGCACAATAATTCATGTCACAACAGATGAGTCATAAGCACAGGAAAAGGAGCAGCTGAATGGGGTGGAAAAAAGAAGCAGGGCATTGGTTGGGCTGAGGTGGGGGAGAGAAGCAGCAGGCAGCTTTGCAGAAGGACAGGGAATCTATACCCACCTTTGCCAAATCAGGGCTGGATTTTGCATTAGCTGCTGAATCAAGAAGCACAGATTCGGCATGTATTCTGCGTAACCGGTCTTTAAGATCTGTGTTTTGTGCTATGGCCTGAAATGTTTAAGACAAAAAAAAAAAAAAAGTACATTTGGGCTATTAAGGTGTCTCAGCTGATCTTATATGGTTGCCTTTATGGTTCAAAACACAGTCTCGATATTTGAAAGGGAAAAACAACCACCCCACATGGGTCTTTTTGCACCATCAGTTAATTCAAATAGTTTCTCCTTTCCTCTAAAGTAAAGAGTAGATTTAGGTGACGGGGAGTTGCACTTTAGCTGCTTAGAAACTTACTGTGCTACATATTTTATACTAATTTCTAGAAACAAAAACTGTGGTTAACATTGGGCTTAAATGAAACTATTGTATTCCTATTGCACACTGTAACATTTAAAGTGGTTCTTGTGTGCCCGGTTTCACCTGAAGACATTGAAGTTCACCTTTGGAATGTACGAAGGTAGGAGACGTAGCAAGTGACTTCAGATAAGGCCCTTCATTAGATACTTGGTAAATATATATATATATACTATTTTCTGGGTTATATCTTCGTCTCAAACCATTGCAACACCCATTTCCTCACATTCCTTGGCTTCCTTAGAACAGAATATGACTAACTACTTTGGAATTTACATTGGTTATTTATTTTCTACACAGGGTTCTCTGTTGCAGATCACCACACACCAAATAACCAAACATCTACCAGTGAGCACTTACCGTGCTTTGCATTAGAAAACTGTAATGGGCATTATAGCGTCTGGGTGAAAATGTCACTTACAAGGTGACTTTTCTCCTGTCAGTCTTCAAATTTAGACCAGTTAAAGGAGACCGGAGAAGACAATGGGTTAAAAGTGTAAGGCCTACTAACGTCTAAACCACCCCTGCTTCCATAGAAAAGTTGGCATGTAGTGGCCCTGGCATGTAGCCAAACCCATTACAAAGCCCATGAAAGACAGGAAAAGCACTCTCAGATGGTAATAATGAACTGACATTAAAAGTGAGTTATGAATAACCAGGGCAAGATCAAACATGCCTCTTCAGCAAGTGGGAGTAAACACTTGCTTTCCTCAAACAGAATATGTTTTTTAGGGCAAGCATGACGAATCACTTGAGAATTTATATTTTTAAATTATTCTACTTAGCTTAAAAAAAAAGAAAGAAAGAAAGACATATTTTGAATGAAACTAAGGGCTCGCCCACACTTCTGCTTCTGGATAAGTAGTGTTAATTCAGTTGGCTAGAGATTAATGCTGATCATGCCAAGGTTGTGGGTTTGATTCCCGTACGGGGCAGCTGCAGGGGGTTGGACTAGATGATCCCCGGAGTCCCTTTCTACTCTAGGATTCTATGAGTGGCAACCAATGTAGTTCTATGAGTAGGTACAAGCGGTTTTGACTTTCCCCCAGAAAGCCTGCTCTTTAGTGCTAAATCGAAACCAACAGCAACCCACAGAAAACCTGGTTGCCATTTGCTCCGATTCAACGAAAAACCAGGGGTTTCCCCAGGGAGAAGCAACGGGGCAACCAGAAGTGTGGATTCTGAAATGCGCTTGCAAATGCCATGAATTCTATGGGTGGGACTTTGTCCCCAGAATGACAAATGTCCTGAGATCTTCAGAGCTAGTGAAGGAATGGGTTTCCCAAACCCAAAACTGACTGTGAAGGCAGTTTGAAACTGCACCAAAATCCCTATTTTTCCTTAGCTAAAATCCATTAACTTGAGCTCTGAGACAATGTATAAACAAAAACCCGGCTGTGCTCAGAGCCCTCTCCTTTATCAGTTTGTGACAGCGGGGATGGCCCTGACTGCACCAGCAGAACAGAGAAGACACGTCCGTGCCTTATCTTATGTGCTGACCACAAAAGACGCACAGACCGAAGTCCGGGAACAATGCCAGAAGCGTGCTCCCAGAGATGATGACCTCTTCCCTCCAAGATAAGAGTAGGAAGAGGAAGATCCTTTTATGGTCAAAAGTACAGGAAGGAATTCCCTTTTATGGTTAAGAATACCAGAGCAGGAGCATATGTGATGTCAACCTGCGTACATAGGCTGACGTGGTTGGATTTATATGGGAAGGAGGGAGAGGGTGCCTGGAGGATATATATTTGGTGGAATTGACTGGCAGCTTCGCTTGCCCCTGGAGCCCACACGCTTCCCTGCGTGTCTCTGCTCCCTCCGGGCCCCCAGCTGCAGTTAGCAGAGTGAAGTACACAGTGGTAGAAGCAATGCGATGATTGCCTTGTGTGCAGTAAATCAGTCAGACGCTCGGTGTCTTTCCTTATCTTACAAATAGCTTTATTCTCGTACAAAAACAACAAATCATAAATCTCCCGGCGACAGAGCACTCATTTCGATCCTCTCCGTGAGCGGACTCAGCTCACACTGTGTCTCTCTCTCTCTCTCTCTCTCTCTCAGAGACACAGAACACTCCCACTTCCGTGTTCTAAACCCGCCTCAAAGAATGTGAGACGTCACTCAGAACTTCTTAACCCTGTAAGTTCTGACTCTCTCCATAATATATACTGCATGAAACTTGTCATTTCTTTGGACTTGCTGTGGACTTGATCACGCAATCCGGAGATCAGAATAAACTCTTTCTTGGAATCAACCTCGGTGTCATTTGACTTCCTTCCTCCTGTCCCGGAGCAACGCAGACCCAATCGGTGAACTCAAATAAGGCTACACTAGGATGATCTCAACTTGATGGAAAAGTTGAAAACATCTGAATTTTCAAAGTCTGTATACGTCTGCCCCTCCTTTATTGATAAAATCAGGTGAGGCAAAAATTGGTTAATTAAGACTTTTGCTCTGATCTTTAGGGGGTCATTTCTAGCATGATCCCAAATGCATCTAGATAAAAAGGTACCAGTTCCCTTAAGGCTTGGGGCCTAACAGTACTATCGAGTTGTTATTGTTTTAAAAAATAAGCCAAGGGCCTCCCGATCCCTGGATTTTCATTGCATGGGGAGGTAAAGTTTAATCCTACTTGATGAAAAGTGACCCACATGCTGCAAGAGGAAATGGAAAAAAACTCCCACTGGCACCAGGAAGACCTTCAGACTCACTGCCACAACAGGATCATATCAGCAGGGTCCTGGCTGGGGAGAGGAGGGTTAAACCTTTTCTCCCTGGGCACTAGTCCTGATGCAAATCCCCCACAGATTAATTAAAAAAAAAAAGGTGTTGTGGCTGAAAGCCATGCTGTTAACCAATATGTAGTCCTAAAATCCCCTTGGCTCTCAAGTTGGTCAGTTTAGGACCTGGCAACCTTAAATGGCCCATTAATGTGGTCTGATCTATATTCAGCTACAGACTAATCTTAGCTCAGGGGAAATGTGTCAGGGGCTGGATCCCAGGGGTGGAGTCAAATGTGGGCATCTCTCACACTCACAAGCACCATCCCTATCAATCTGTCTCAACAAGAACACCCCCTTGATCCACCATCTACTTCCATGGTTCCCAACGTGGGGCACACGCTGCACAGGGGGGCAATTTTATTTTGGGGGGGCAATTCGAGAATGAGTTATTAACAGTTAATGGCCTTTTAGGCTTCCTCTACGTAAATAGGAGTTCACTTTTTGAATAATAAGAATTATATGTCACCGGAGGGGGGGGGATCAGGATTTTAGAGATGCTTAGGTGGGGCATGCCAAAAAAAGGTTGGGAATCCCTGATCTACTCAGTCTCCTTTACGTACACACACACAATTCCCTGTCTGTCTGTCCATCTGTCTCTGTGCACCTATCCATCCATCCATCCATCCATCTAGCCATCCATCTACCTTCATACCTACTTACCTAAACACACAAAATACACACACTCCAATTGGAGTTTTTTCACCAATGCACATAACAGGCGCCTGATCCAGAATGATCCCCAGGCCTTCTACTCGCATTGCCAAAAAAGGAATTGAGCTGTGGGATCCCTTTGCATGGGGTTGTTTTTGACAATGCAAATCAGCAGGCATGGGGCCCCCCTAATCTGGACTGAGATCCTAGCAGAGAGGAAAGGTTTAGAGCCCTTCTATCACCCACCTCAGCTTCCCAATCCACATCTGGTTGTTTATTTTTTATTTTTTTTATTATTATTATTATGCTCCTGCTTTTCCTTTCTCTCAGTAGCCTGAAGGGAGTTGAGTCCTGGTGGCTGGATGGAAAGCGTTCCACTCACGGGTCAGAGGATCCCCATCTTGTCTCCATATTTTATTTTATTTTTGAGATAGTTGGAGATGCTCCATACTATTCTCAAGATAATAAATTTCACTCTTTTGCCCACTCTATCTCATGTCCCATCTTTAGGCACTTTTACATATACAGAACGAAATTTCAAAGGAACTTGATATTGCTATTAAAGAAGCGGCAAAGGAAAATGCCATGGCATTTGTTGTTTCAGGCTTTTAATAACCTTAGATGTCAACAAGAAGCTATGAATGTGGAGGCAATGCTGAAGCCCTCCTTTAACACTTGTAAATCAAGATATCGCCCCCCAGACACACACAATTTAAAATATGTTTTAAAATCTGTCAAAACTGTCCAGCAGTGAACAGGGACTTTGGCTCCCTGGCTGGTGCCAGTTCTATTTACTGAACTGTGATAGTTCTTTGGGGAGAAAGAGCTCGAAGTACACCTAACATTTACCAGAGTATTAGAATTATTGAGCACCCAACATGAAACCCAACACACTCCATTTCCCTGAGTAAAATCACAGCCCTTCCTTCTGCTGCCTTCGAAACCAGTCAGTAGTTAAGGGGGATGGGTTTCCTTCCCTACGCTGGTAATCCAAGCATCCATTTCTCATCAGGCATCAAATCTTTCCTATGTGGCTGGGAATAATGCCAGAGGACCACTTTCATTAACTGCTTTTGAATTGTATCCTCTCGTTCCTGGGGGCATTTGGCAGGGTCAACCGTGTTTACACCTTTTTTGCCAAGCACTTCCTCCCTAGCACTTCCTGGAGACGTTTAGCTATAGTCAATATTTCTTCTAGGAATACATCCAGGTGTTTCAAGGCCATTTCTTGTCTGTGACTTGTCAGACCAAACACTATCTGCATGTGTTTACATGGCCAAAAAACAAGCTGCAATAAGGCGCGTTAAGCAGCTTGAAACAGTATTCCAAGGCCAGTTTTGGACTCCCAAACCATTTCGGAGGTAAACCATTGTTGACGGTAACTGATCTGGTCGCACTGACAAGCTATAGCTACTATGAACCAAGGAGAAAGGACAGAATAGGAGTGCATATGTTTGTGTGCAGGGTAGAGTGTTCAGGATCAGCACCAACAGGTATCTGGCAAGGTTTCCGGTTACTACTGTCTCAATAATGGCAGACTTTGTTTGTGAAAGAGTAAGAGAAGGAAGAATACAATACTCTTTTCTGAGATAAGGAAGAAAAGGAAGGTGCTCATCTTCCCTCCCATTATGTTTGGACAGAGAAAAACAAACCAACGAAATCTGCTTGACCGAGCGTCTTAAATAGACAGCACCAAACACCAAGTGTTAAAACATTCAGTAAAAACATGTGGTATGAAACAACATTTCCTGGTAGGACTTCATCACTGTGCCTCGTGGCTGTGAATTCCGTTAAGTTACATGACGTGTTGCAGGAAAAAATGTCTGCAGTATTGCTTCATAACACTGCCCGAACTCATTTTCCTTGTACAGAAAGGCGCAGGAGAGAGGAAATAACTCCAGAGCATGTCTGACTGCAACAAACGGCAGGGAAGAGAGTGATAACTGCTTGGGGTTCGAAATCCACCCATGCCTTGTGCCTGCTTTGTTGTCCGGAGAATATTCTCACCTCACATCACTAGTTGTCCTAGGGCCTAGGCAAATCATATCTAGTTCCACGCTCACTGTTGCTCCTCTCTACAGACATAATGCTCCTGATCTTAGAAGCTCAATTTAGCTATTATGGCTGACAGAATCTACCTATGGGTGGAGCTTTAGTAGAGAAGCTTTTGATAAGACAGAGCAGAAAGAAGTTTCTTAATAAGTCTGTGTGGGACTTGCAGCATTCCTGCTTTGGGGGAGAAACCATCTGCCACTGACAACCCCTGTGCATTTTGCTGGTTCAGGCACAAATACCAGCTTGCCAAGGCTGGGCAGAGCTGAAAGGAGAAACAGGCAGCTGAAAGGTTGTACTTCCAACAGAGTTCCGTAAAATATGGCTGAATAGTTTGGCACAGCCTGAGTTTTTATTCTACGAAAAATTTTAAAGCTCTTCACAAAAGCCAAGGTATTGTATCCAGAACAAGAGTGTACAGCAATCAAGAGCTGCAGGATGCAGAATATTTAAGCCAGACAAATGGGATGCAGCATTAGTGCACAGTTACTTTGCTGTGGGATTTAATAGTACTGTGTTTTAAAATGATTTTATAATTCGATTTCGTGGGACCTTTGAAGAACAGTAATCTTCTTGTACATACAGTAACACTTTTATGCACTCTAGGGCTGTTTTCATTCCAGAAAGCGAGAAAATTTTTAATGTTGCTTGTTGCCGTTTTCTCATCCATCTTTACAAAAGTCAGTGGCTAAAATGGCTAAGAAACTGAACTTGAACTAGTGCTAGGAAGTGATGCTCTCCGATTCATGCCTGGCCTATAAATGCGGCAGCATAAAGAGGGAATAAGAGTCATGAAGTGGTAGATGGACAGCATCCCTTCAGATAGGGAGTGCTATCTTTTAAAAAATGTTCTTCTTCTCTGCACAACCATATCCAAGCCAGCAGAAAACTAGAGGACTGGTCTAGAACCCCTTTTCCTGATGTACTTGGTTTTTTTATTTGCTTTAATGACATACCTAAGGGGAGCACGAAAAAGGGCCCACCCCCTTCAAGCTGGATCTACAGAATCCTACCAGTTCATCCTGCTCCATGCAGAGGCCTAAGGTGCTGATAAATCCAAATGCTTGCAACCTTAAAAGTGTTCAGAAAGCAACTACCAAATGAGCAGTAGCTGCCACTCTGCATCTACTCCAGCTGAATATGCATTTCTGTCAAGTTAACCGGTCCTTGATTCATTCCTGCCTTCCAACTACAAGTGCATGCCATATGTTCTAACCTAGGAGAGCAGCAGATGCCATTCTTTCCCCTGTCAAAGCTAACAACCCTTAACCTGATGACTCACATCACAGACAGCCCAAGCAGAAGCCAAACTTCACTGCTAATCACTTTGAGATGCCTCCTGGGAAGAAAGCCACGCACGTCATAAAAATACATAAAACGGTAAGTCATCTTCTCATATTCCCCAGGTCTCAGGCTGGTTTCCAACGCAGGACCTAAGCTGTAAGCCAACATCGTAGGTTTGCCAAGAGAACCGAGCAAGGAGAGCAGGTGAATGCTGGAATGTCATTGAGCATCTAAGGAAGAAGAGTAATCTGGTTTTAAGCTCCAGCTTGTTTAGCGGCAGTAGCATCAAGTTAGCAAAAACCGCGCCAGATTTTGTTATCACAAAAAGAAAGAAAGTGTGAAATCCATTCTACCCAACACATAGCATTGCAGACAGGGAACATACTAAAAAATCTTCACAATAAAAGTAAAACAGCCTTTTAAAGCCCTAAACGGCCTCGGTCCTGTATACCTGAAGGAGCATCTCCACCCCCATCATCCAGCCCGGACACTGAGGTCCAGCGCCAAGGGCCTTCTGGCGGTTCCCTCGCTGCAAGAAGTGAGGTTACAGGGAACCAAGCAGAGGGCCTTCTCGGTAGTGACACCTGCCCTGTGGAACGCCCTCCCAGCAGATGACAAGGCAATAAACAACTATTTTACTTTTAAAAGACAACTGAAGGCGGCCCTGTTTAGGGAAGTTTTTTAAGTCTGATGCTGTATTGTTTTTAATATTTGGTTGGAAGCTGCCCAGAGTGGCTGGGGAAACCCAGCCAGATGGGCAGGGTATAAATAATAAACTATCATTATATTATTATTTTAAAAATGAACTACACCTAGATGGACTTTGAGAAATACTCAGTTTAATCTGTTGTTGACGACCATATTTTTTGCACCATAGGGCGCACTGGACCATAGGGCGCACCCAGTTTTTAGGGGGGGAAATCAAGAAAAAAAAATTGTTTCCCCCAGCCCCAAAGAGCAGCGTACAGGCTGCGCACAACCTCTCCCTGCCGGAGGGGTTGTGCGCGGCTATGGCACAAGCCAAGGCAGCGAGCAGGATGGATCCCGCTCACTGCTTTGGCTTCCCCTTTAGCCCCGTGCAGCCTCTCCTTGCCAGGAGAGGCTGCGTGGGGCTAAAGACTCCATAGCCCCGTGCAGCCTCTCCTTGCCGGAGGGGTTGAGCGCAGCTATGGAGCAAGCCAAAGCAGCAAGCAGGATGGATCCCGCTCGCTGTTTTGGCTTCCCCTTTAGCCCCGTGCAGCCTCTCCCTCCCAGGAGAGGCTGCGTGGGGCTAAAGACTCCATAGCCCCGTGCAGCCTCTCCTTGCCGGGAGACGCTGCGCAGGGCTTTCCTGGCTTTACTGGGAGGTGGGGGGATTCACCCACCTCCCGCAAAACCGGCAGAAGCCGCGCAGCTCCTTTAAAGAGATCGCGGCTTCTCCTGGCTTTTCTGGGAGGTGGGAGAAGGGACTGATGCGGCCAGTCAGTCCCTTCTCATTCCTGTGGAAAAGCCCGCAAGAGCGCACGGAGCTTGTGTGCAGCTCTTGGGGGCTTTTCCCGCCTGCCTCCCCCCGGCATTCGCTCCATAGGATGCACACACATTTTCCCTTGCTTTTTAGGAGGGAAAAAGTGCGTCCTATGGTGCGAAAAATACGGTAATTCCCCACAATTTCTAAAAACTACTTTATAGGTACTAAGTTTATTGATATTTATACAATGCCCACATATTGCTTGCCTAGAGTCTTTGAGTTATAGGGGGCCTCTAGTGCTCAATACAGCAAATCCAGAGTTTGCGTTTCCTCCATAATCCAGCCTCTGCATGAAGACTGTGGAAGAGTGAGCAAGAGCCCACTACCCATCTTGGTCATGGGCCCTATTGCCGAACTACATCTGTCAAGTAAGAAACTAATGCTGAAAAATCCATCACTGATACACCTGGTGTCAGGGAGGAGAAGGAGAACTCTGAACCTAAACCTCCACTTGCTTTGCAGCTATACTCATTGGTGAGAAAGGTTTTGGGAGCAAACCCCAAGGAAAAATCCCTACCCATTGCCTTGTGGGATATTTTGGGGAGACAAAAGGGTTAAGGAGTAAACCCTACACAAATCTGGAGTGGAGTCCCTAAGACGGTTGGATGGTGCCTTGTACGTCTCCTTCTTCCAACTCCTGTAGCCAAGTGGATGCCAAATGTATTGTTTTCCTTTGGCCCACAAGCGAGGCTGCTAACACAGCAAAAACAATGCTGGAGGCAGCAGCTATGAGTAACTGGTCTCTGCAGCCACAACAGGCACTGTGATTCTCCAGCAGTTTAACTTCACCCCTGGAGGTGCACTCCATTGTCTCTCGAGACAGATGGATTCCAACAATGGACATACTTGGTTTACTCTACTTTACCCCCCCCCAAAAAAAATCTCCCTGTGCATTATAAAGCTGCCTTGAGTTCTGTCACCTGATCCCATGGCCCAGAAAAATAGCAGACTCAGCCAAGAAGCAGAACACAAACCAGAGCTATGCAGATAGTTCTCAGTATCTCTCAATGAACTATATAAAGCAAAGAAAAAAAGGCTAAAATCCGAGCCGCAGTTAAGTGTGTTGGGAACACACTCTGGACCTAATCAGATTCATGTCTCAAGTAGCCCATATTGTTGCTTTCAACTATTCTACTTCTCATTCCGCCATGTAGCAGAAAGGCTATCGTTCATTCCCATGAGGAAAAAGGAAAGCACTTGGGACGCAACATTGCTGAAGATGCAAGACCTCCCCACACGATGCGTAGAGGAGTCTTTCCCAACCAGGTGCCCTCAAGTTGTTTTGGACCACAACTCCCATGATCCTCAACTATTAGCTGTGCCGGCATGATTTATAGTCCAAGATATCTCAAGGACCCCAAGTTGGGGAAGGTTGGTTTAGGGGTTTGCAACATAAATCTGTATGTGAAGCACAAAGACAAACATCGTGTCTCCTTTGAACACCCCTTAGACATACAACGTTCATATGCAACCTGGCATTCCAATGATGGACAACTCATGACCGAAAGAAATGAATATGCACACATCAAAAGGTTCAGGACACGAAAGGCTCCTCATGCATTCGATGGCATTCCATCGGTCTTATTTCAGTGAGTTGTAAACACAGGCAAAGATCAAACCAAGACGAGATAAGCAAGTGATTTATGAGGCATGCCTCTGAACATCAGAGCGATCAATGTGGGTCACTTACAGATGATAAGGCATTCTTCAGTCCAGCTATTTGCGCAGATGGAGATGAGGCTGAATCATGTTCAAACATCTGCTGCAGCTTCTCTCTCTCCGTCGAGATCGTACTGAAAGCCGACTTTAAGGTGAAGTACACTATAGAAAATAGTCAAAGTTACAGAAACGACACAAGGGCAAAATGTGTGCAGAAGAGCAGCTGGAGAGACAAGCACAGCACGGCAAAAAGCAAGAATGAAAACATTTCTGTTGCTGATTACATAAATACAAAGCAAAGTGATTTCCAAGATTTTAATGCAAAAGGGGGGGAAGGGATACAGATTCATAAAATAAACACACACACCAAATCAAATCCACAATGTAATGCAACCGTGGACAATGATTATGATTATTTGCTCATGACCAGATAAGCCTTGCATTTAATTACTCACTTGGCAGCTTTAATGAATTTCATGCAGGTGAGTGAGCAGGCTGGCAGAGAAGCAACAAATCGCTCCAGCCCACCAGCCTGTTCCCTCAGTGGTCAATAGGGAAATGCAAGAGCTGACACAAGAGACAGAGCAATCCATCCCTCCTTTGCCTGCGCAATTGGTAGCTCAAGTTTCCATGCTGGCTAGAGAAGAGATGGTTTTCTGTTTTCTATCGACAGTATGGAAATGCAACCTACTATTTATTTATCTTGCTGCTTCGCAGAATTCTAAAAACAGCAGGAAATCCACAATTTAAAAACCTCAGAGCATAAGAAGAGCTCTCTCTGATGGATCAGATCAAAGGCCCATCTAGTCCAGCACAAGATGCCAGCCTATGGAAAGCCTGGAAGCAGGACCTGGGTGCAACAGTGCTTTCACCCCTTGTGAATCCCAGCAACTGATTTACAGAGGCCTGCTGCCCCCGACACACCACTAGGCACTAGGCTTCTTAGCAGGCTAATAGAACTGCAGCTTAGTAACTTTTCTGGGCTTGTTTGCAAGGCTTCTCTACTGATCTAATAACTTTTGTATCTGTATTTGGCACTATATTTGGAGTTTTCCCACTCTATCCTCTGTGGGATAGAGTTAAGCTGAGATATGGCAGCCGAGCGGGGATTGGAGCCTAGGTCCAACACGAACTGCTGCACCAGGCTGCTTCTCAGCAATATAAAAAGCAGTAAGCACCTAAACTGAAATGAGTTTTAAGAGCACTGATCTTCGGTGTGTTCATTTTCTAAACAACAAAATACAAATGAACAGCAAGTAAGGAATGCAAAGCTCAGGGTTAGGTCAGTTATTTTCATGTTATGTACATCTGCAGCCTTGAGCAAAAAATAACTTGACATGTTATCACTGCAAGATACCAGGAAATATGTAACACCAGCTAATGGTGGGCCTGCATGACGTAACTGCCCATTGCTTAATTGCAACCTTGTCATTGGGCACTTTCCCCAGCTGAAGTCAATGTTCAAAGTCATCAGTATTGACAGCTACAGGGCTCTAGGTCACAGTTTCAGTCCTTATATTAATGTGTTAACTTGAATCCTTTGTAAGAGGGACAGACTACAAATGTATACTAACGACAATACAGGGAGGGATGGCAGCAGGAGGAACCAGGATACCTCTGAGGCATGGCTTCTCTGGGTGCATAATTAAGTATTTCATCATTATGCTGATGACAAGTAAAGGTAAAGGACCCCTGGACAGTTAAGTCCAGTCAAAGGCGACTATGAGGTGCAACACTCATCTCGCTTTCAGGCCGAGGGAGCCGGCGTTTGTCCACAGACACGTGGCTAACATGATTAAACCGCTTCTGGCGCAACGGAACACCGTGACAGAAACCAGAGCACACAGAAATGCCATTTACCTTCCTGCCACAGTGGTACCTATTTTTCTACTTGCACTGGTGTGCTTTCAAACTTCTAGGTTGGCAGGAGCTGGGACAGAGCAATGGGAGCTCACTCCATTGCGAGGATTTGAACCACCAACCTTCCAATCGGCAAGCCCAAGAGGCTCAGTGGTTTAGACCACAGCGCCACCCATGTTCCCCTATGCTGGGATAGCTCAATTGGTAGAGCAAGAGACTTTCGATCTCTAGGCGGTGGTTTTGAGTCCCATGTTGGGGGAAAATATTCCTGCACTGTAGGGGGTTGGACTTGATAATCCTTGGGGTTCCCTTCCAACTCTACAGTTCTGTGATTCTGCACAAACACAGCTTCACCACCTAACCCTGAGCAAAGCCTGAACTAAATAATGGATTTAATCATACAAAGCAACATGGGGATTTAAAGCAGCTTCAAAAAGCCAGAGTTTTACCTACAAACAAGATGGTGTGAGGTGTGAGGTCACGGAATATTTTCTGTGATTAATGAAATGTGTTTTTTAAAAAAATCCTTTTTATAAAAGACTTGAATAATTATCTCTGTCATTTCCAAGGTTCCCTTTCCCTTTGCTACTAGAACACTGTTAAAATGAATACAGATGGTACGATTTAGCAGACATACTAATAAAGTGTGAGCTGCTGGTTTATTTATTAATCTTGCAAAAGGGCTGACTAGTGCCTGCTTGAGCTGGCCTCATAGCGCCTTAAAATGATTTCTCCCCCTCTCTTCGGCATCCACTAAAAATAGGTTACTACCATAGCAACCCCCTTACATCACAAATGCCAACTCTAAAATTCAGGAAGCTACATTCAACATCTGTACACATAAACCAGATGCAATATACAGCTGCATTTTCAGATAAAGGCTTTCACAACTGCTCTTCAGGTTAGAAGATTCCCTAGACTTACATAAACAGTTCAGAAATGGATTAGATTGCCACAAATATTCATGAGGGCTGTTGGATGAAGGCCAGAGTCAGAGAATTATGATGAATGGGGAGGATTTGCAAAATGGACCTGAGCGTTCTTTTCTAGATGCCTCCTTAATATGTGCGCATACATAAAGTTAGGCATTAATTCAGATAAGGCTGAAAGAAACAATAATTAGTCTGGTTCAAGCTGTTCAAAAGAAGGTCCAAAGCTCAAATCACAATTCCATACTTCGATAACTCTTTCATTGTGCAAGAGGCATTTTAAAAGCAACTGAATTCTTACAACATTAACTGCACACCACTTTTTTACTGGATTTCTCACAAACCCCACCTCTAACTTCCATGTTGTTGGGTTGTTGTTTTTTTAAATTGTCACTGAGTAAAATTTCATTTACCTTTGTGTGCTATGTGACACAAGTCCTCTTGCATTTTAGAGAATTCCGATGTCGTTTCGGAACCATTAGAGTAAATTTTCTCTTCGCCAAAATCTAATGTGGATAAATTGGGGTTGGAAGCGTGCAGTCTCAATGGAGCAGAAAGAACAGTTGGTACCTATAAGGAACACACACCGGCGGTGCGATGTTAGTACAAAAGGTTCCAGCTTGCCAGCAACTTACATTCAAGATTCAGAAAGGAAGGGAAAGACATTGATCTGAAACAGACCATTGCCACTCGCAAACCAGAAGAAGCCCCCTTACCCTACTGCACCCCCATTTTACGCCACAGATTTGTCCATGGAGCTTACCCAAACCCTTAGTTAAGGGTTCTGAAGTTTTGCTTGAGCATTTCAAGTGGTGCTCTTCATCTCTGCACCTTCCGCACTGAAGCTTTCCTTCCTGCTGTTTCTCTTCTCACTTCAGATTGCTCAGAAAATCGATGCTGAGCTGCTCTCTTTCCATTAAGTTATCCCCTCTATCCTGAACCCTCTGCTCCAGTTTCCTTCCCTAGACCTCACCCTGCTCCCTATCCACAATTATAGTTCCTTTCACTTGCTCACTCTATTTTACCCAGAGTCATTTGCCAACAATTTCCTTCCGCCTCTTTCGCCTAGGAACTTCCTTATTCCTTGAACACCGGCACGTTTTCCTCCCTCAATACCCACTCAAGCAAAACCGTGGTTGAACAATCCCAGCACCACTGGGAACGATGGCTATACCACACCTCGCTTTCCCCCTTCCTTAGCCTCACTACTTATTTACCACCCCTTTATCTCTTCCTTCCCTTCTCCTTATTTCTTGATTTATTTAACAAAACTTATTCCCCACTTCACAAGCAGATGCCCACAGCAGCTTACAATTGAAACACGAAATGCCAAGCCATGTGCTTGGGCCTAATGCGATCCTTTCTATGTTCTTTACAGACTCTTTGCAAAAGAACCCCACGAAAGCCCAAATGTTATATTCTTAGCAAAAACAACATTAAATAAATGTAAGTACTGTGGGATTTGCTTGTGCATGGGGGGACGGGACCTGAGGTTAATTTGAGGCCAGGCCAATACCCATCACAAATGTCAATTAACTTGTGCTTAAAAGGTGATTACAGAGTACACCATTCAACTCTCTTTTCTGGTCCAGGATTCAATCCTCCCCTTCTCTGTCAATCTATGCAATCCCCCCCCCCCTCAGTTCAATTGTCTCCTTTCCTAGCTTTATTCAAGCTTCCTGCTCTCTTTCAGAAAGTCCCCACCTAAGCTGCGGAGGAAGTTGTCAATCACTCACCTGAAAGGATGTGCTCATGCTCCTCATTAAATGCCTTGCTGAATTCAGAGGATTGGAGGTATGGGGAAGGAAAAGGTAAGGGGTGGTGGGATTGCTAGGCTGGAGTACGGACATGGCAGAAAGAGCATTGGCCAGTATATTAGGGGGGTGGTATTTGACCGGTCAAGAACATAAAAAAAATGAAACAAAAACATAAAACTTGGTCAATTGACTGGCCAAATAATAGACAAGCATTTAAACACGTATGCTATAAAGAGAATTTGCTAGTTGCCCAAAGAACTAGAGGGACCTCCCAAAAGCCCTTCCTTCCCATAGGAAATGCAAACAATTCAAAGGAATAATGGCTTATGAAATTGATGGACTATGCTGAAACAGCGAAATTAACTGCCAAACTAAGAGGACATCATGACTAAGGAGGAATTGGGACCATTGATGGATTATCAAAGTATCACCCAGACATGAAGTTGTGGGCAGGATTCGAAATATAAGCAGTGGATTACTGAAAGACCTAATGATAGTGAAGTTTAAATAATAAAAGCAGACCTATTTTTGTGCAATGATGTGTGGGTCTGGTCCCACCTGCTACTGGAATGTCCTCCTCCCCCAACAGACTGCCATGGGGTGATGTGGACCTTGGCCTGAAAAAGTTTCTTCATCCCTATGCTACAGGGTCAGTTTCTGGCTAGCCAGTAAGCTGAGACCAGTGTCTCTTCCATGAGGACTGTTTGTGTATGTTTCCTTGATGCTTCCCAGCCTGAAGCCTGAGTTCCTGTTCAAGTATGGCTGTGGTTACAATACGTGACTAGTAGGAGAAGCTCACCCATGCTGCTTAAAAGTGAGGGAGAAGGCAGGAAGTCAGGGAATAGTTGTTCCAAAAAGTGAGGAGTGGACTTGCATGGGCAGCCCTGATTCCTTCAGGACTGCACAGCAAGGGACTCTCACTGTTTGTATTGCTGTCAAATGACACTGGGATGCAACAGAAAGCTGTTAGTCACACAGGGTGCTCCTAACATGTTGGACTGCAGCCAATTAATCGTATTTGACCAATCAATTGACCAGCATGACAACCCTACCCTCATCTGCGTCAGACCAATACTACCCTAGTTCCCCTACCCCAAAATGACAACAGCTTTCTAAGGCTTAAGAAACCACTTCCAGATATTCTTTAATGGGAAATGTTTGGCATTGGCGTGAGATATTATGCATGCAAAGTGTGTATTCTTACGACTGCGCTACCCCTTTCACCCTTCTGCAGCCCCTTGTAAACTCAGCAACCCAAATAAATGTGCATTCTCCAGATGGATGGAGCCAATCTTGGATATAAATGTTATTTATTATGCTGTCAAAAGTTCAGCGAACGAAAGGCTCAATAGATTAGTGAATGCAGCACCCTCTGCTTATATCACACCAGCAGAACGGAATCACCATCTGTCACAGAGAGCAATTACTAAGACCATCAATTATACTGGAGAAAATGAGTTTTCACCAGTTCATCCTCACTACATTTTTAGGCTAAGCCTGGAAGAGGATGGGTGAAGAGAGGCTGGTTACCTGCAACATTCCTTTCGCATCTTTACTAAGACCTCGGGAACGCCACCTCCTGTGTGTTCTTTTTTCCTTTTTAGGACTTTCAAAGGGGATGCCCTTTAGAACAGCACACAGGAAAGAGAAGAACGGCATTTATCACAAATCTAGGAAGAAAGCTGACACGAGCTATCAGCATGACCGAACAGAGGTAGCAATTTCCACAACTAACCTGCATGGCATTTATGGCGGGCGCTGAGTATGTCCTGTGGAGAACTTCCATGCTTTGCAGAAGCTGGCTCATTTCCAGCAGATAGTTATGACAGTGGGAGAGGTCTGTTGGGAAGAAAGAAACGATTTTCGGTGCTTTGTAAAAGAGAGGGGGAGGGGAGAGGGAGGAAGAGGTTATCTACCCCTCCATTTATCTAGTGTATGCGCAAAGTATCTTTCAGTATCTCTAATGGTAACTGATTACTAGGTAATTCAGAAGATTATGAAGGATGTGTCTGGCTGTCAGTTACATTCTGATTCTGTGGTTACTCTCCCAGGATTTGTTGAAACAGCTATTAAAAGCGAAGCTTACGAATAGGCGGGTAGGATTTTAGCACGCACAAAGCAGTGGTGCAAAAACATACCACCTATGAAATATATGATCCATGTTTAAAAGGGCTGTGTCAGGGGTCTGCGTTCAGGGGAGGGGGCAGAGACAGGAACGTACAGACAGCCTCCTCCTCTGTTGAGCAGCTGCACTTTGTCAGAGTCTGGGGAGGGGGAGCCTTCAGGAGACATGGACGAAGAGAGAAAGGGAGTCCTGGCCCTCCTTTATTCCATTTCTTTAGACTATTAGCACCATAAAGCATTATTCGCCTTGTAATTATTAGCTTCCTCGAGGGACTGGATGAGATTGTCTAATTCTTAATACACAGCTAAGTTAGCACTCTCTTACAAGAATGTGACTTGAAACAGCCCTATCAAAAACCGAAGCAGTAAAACTGAGTGACGTGTAAACAAGACTGGAGAAGATGTTCCACATAAACTAGGCTCTGGGGGCTAGTCTTTCTTGAATGGCTGAATTTCTCCCTCCCTCTCCATCCCCACCAAAAAAACAAACAAACCCATACACACACCATTAGAAAACAGAGGCTAGGAGAAAAAGGTATTTTAAAGGTAGTTCACATGCCCAGTTGCTTTCTCGAAGAGAGCTTCTGAGAGAGTTTTGGGTAGGAAAGCAGAGAGGAAAACACAATAGCAGAAAATGCTGGTATGCTGGCAGTACTCAGAAGCAAGGAAGACCCCAGTCAGAGGAAGGAAAATGGAGTATACCCCGAAGTACATAGGAAAAGGATTTATCTATTAATGTGTTTTGGAACAAATCTTTTTTTCAGGGGCATTCTAATCGTCTTCCATCTGTTCTTCTCAAACCAAGGAAGGGCTGTAGCTCACTGGCTTGACTCACTAGAAGGCTGCTGCCTATGTTCCTAATCTGCTCTGAAACCAAGTTTCAGTTCCTATGCACCTGCATGTCCTCTCTGCCTTTCTCCCCATGCTGAGAGTACTCAACTGCACGTTCCTCATTCCTTCCTAGCCTAAAAAGGACACTAGCAGCAAACAGGGCTTGTTTGTTTTTTAAAAAATAAGTTTCACAGTGAGGAGTCCTGCAGCTGGGGTGAGCATAGTGCTAGGACAATGATTTACGCCAGGGGTGGGGAACCTATTGCCCTGTGGTTCTCACCAACCCTGATCATTAGCTATGCTGCCTAACTTATGTTTTGCAACACCTCTGACAATATCACCTTTAGCCCAAGGAACTCCAGCCCAAAGCCTGTAAAGGAACCAACCCCCCACCCCCATTTTCATTCCCAGGGGGTGCACACACACACGCTTTACACATCTTTCCACCACCCATCTATGTCCCACCTAGGAACAAGTTATTTCAAACTCTCCATTTGAACTTCAGTCACCTGTTATTTGGAGTCCAGTCCTTTTTAGAGGCTGAAGCAATTGACAAGGCAGGTGATAAGCTATTGAAATGGAGAGGAGGAGAAGTAACCCTAACTTCAGAGTCACATGGTCTATTATCAAAGCTTGCTTTAAAAATTGCTTTCCAATTGCTTTCCAATTTCCGCCTTAAAAAAAGCTATTGAAATGGAGAGGAGGAGAAGTAACCCTAACTTCAGAGTCACATGGTCTATTATCAAAGCTTGCTTTAAAAATTGCTTTCCAATTGCTTTCCAATTTCCGCCTTAAAAATTGCTTTTTAAGGCGGATGTTGCATCAGGACAGAGAACCATGAAGAACGTCCTGTGAACACTAAGTAACTTAGAAGTCTGACTTTCTACTAGAGAAAAGTTACCTTTTGAACATCTTTCCATATCCTCCGAAGACTGCAGCCAAGGTGGGATCCTTGAGTCATTGTTTGAGCAGGAGAATGACAAACTACTTCCAGTCTGCAATGAATTCTGCTGAGTCATGCTGCCTCGCTGTTGCGTGGAAACAGGATTACATCATCAATAAAAAATATTCCAGTAAGGGGAGAAATACTTTGCATGGTTTGTTATGGTGAATGACACTTAAAAGCAAGTACAGATGTTTAACTTCAGGTGGGAAAGGCTTTGCAAAAGCAATTTCCCCAAATATTAAAGCAGGGATGGGAAACCTGAGGCAGGCGCTGATGGGAGTCTGGGCAGCCACAGGTTCTCCATCCCTGAAGTAAAACTCAACCTGCACCATTGGCTGAAAGATAAAGTACACTCAGAGGCCTTGCCCCACTAAAATTACTGAATTTCAAGCTAAATTCTTACATACTAGTAAAGACCCATTAATGCTGTCATTTCCACAACCCCAAAATGCAAATACTTCCCAACTGCTTCACCACTGATATTTTCTATCAATGGCCATCAGGCCGTTACGGACATTTGGGCAAAGAAAATCCATGGTCTGTCAGGAAGGCAACTGGACAGCCCTGGTGAAGACAGTTTCTCTACCTAAATGACCAGGTTGTTGCCAGAACAACAGGAAGTGAGGAAAGTGAACAACAAGAATGAGACGGGCTATACTGCACTTTGTATCCTCCCAAACACCACAGAACAAGGCTAGCTAAATTGGTGTGTTCCAGATGTCCTGCACTCCAACTCTCATCAGTTTCGATCAGCTAGGACAATGGGCAGGGATGATGGGAGTTGTAGTCTGAGAATATCTGAAGGGCACCATGTTGCTTATCCATATAAATACTCATCAGGTCACACAGCACATAAAGAAAGCATGAAAAGTGGCCCTTTCTTCAGTTAATGTAAGCTTAAATATGCTGCTTAGTATCAATTGACTTGGATGAAGCTTTGTTTTGATTTCTTTATGTTTTATTTTGAAGCCACCAAATTCCCAAATCTCAACTTTTCTTGACATTCATTTTTTACCTCCACTGGTACTGGAAAAAGAATGAGGACTACAGTGGTTTTTTGAAAGGAACATATTGCGTTTATTCCTCAAATATCAGCTCTATTCCTTGTTTTATTCTGCACACAGAGGTCAGACCAAATTAAGCCCCAAGGGAAGCCCATCATCTGCCATTCCTGTGGCTTCTACCTTTCTGCTTGCCGTGGATTCCAGAAAGCCAGTTACGGAGTCTGTAACAGAAGCTGATGCTGGAAAGAAATGGTTGTTGATGTCATGCGGAAACATGGAAATTTCATTTTGACGATACATTCTATGATGGCGTAGCTTTGCTACCCATTCATCAAAGACTTCCTGAGATTTTGCCTAGAGAAAAACAGAGGTTATAAAAACAAGAGTTATATTTTTCCACATTACTACAACCCAGCATAAGTGGGATGAAATACCTCATTTATCTCCCCTCAATTGGTTCTAAGTCCTTACTAAATGAGTAATTCTGCAGTCCTAGACTGCTTTGCCTCCTGGAAAACCTACATAGGAAGCAACCTGCTGGGCCACATCTATCAAGGCCCAACTAGTCTAGCATTCTGTTCTTACAGTGGCCATAAACAGGACATGAGTGCAACACCAGTCTTCTTACACTGCTCCTTTGAACTGAATGACAGAGAAGGTTTTGCTGCAGCAGATGGAAGGAAATTCTCCTAGTGAGGTCCTGGTAACTTGTTTCTACTTCTCAGCCTAGTGATGAAGGGGATGCTGAGCTGCAGGAAGGACGAAAGGCAACGAACACAGTGCTCTATGGTAGCAAACAGGGCCTGGCCCAGGCACCTACAGAACAAAGGGAAAGCTATAGGCTAAGTGTAAAAACCAAGGGGTGACACAGAGACCATGGGCAGCCTGTCCTGTTCCAAATAACCAATCAGACCAGCAAGCCAAAGTTAAAGTGGCAACGGATTCTACACCATAATACTCAGCTCCTATTGCATTTCTTTTTGAGTTTGCCGTATATGCAAGTTGTATTCTGTACTGATCAACACAAATTCTTTGAACCGAAGTTCGAGTCTGAAGTTCCCGGGCAGCAATTTGGATCCCAAGTCCAACTTAATTATGTAAGTTTATAACGATTTAAAACATATTAAATACATCACACTCTAGTCACGCATAAAACAAAAACAAATCAATGTCTGTCTTAAGGCAGAGTTTCTTATATGCACCCCCCATCAGCCAATTTTGTCTTCTATGGCTTGTGACTCAGTTGCGGCTCCACTTCAAATCATTATTTCTTTTCTGTGGGTTCATCTGGAGCCAACGCTAAATACAAATTCAAGCTTCAGGTTCTATCCCCCAGGGTTGCTCTGATCAAAAGGCTTTTAAGAAATACCCTACAGCTAAAAATTGGTAACGTAAGGTTAAACTGTATATGTATCTTTGAAAGCAGTGTACTGAACACCATGGGAAAACAGCAGTGGCAACTGCAGAAGCGTGATTTCCCTTAGCTACACACATATTACTGACAGGCAAAAGAGGTTCTAGTTCACTCAGTCCAATCACCCCTCCGAAGATTAAAAGCAGATCTTGTATAACTCTGATTTTCTGACGCACCGTGCTGCAGCATACTACACTATGCCCATATCCTTTGATATATAACATCCTTTGATATTAACATGCAAAATCACGATCGTTCACACTAAAAAGCATATAATAAGCTTTAGCCTATTAATAATAAATCTTTGGCACCATTACATACTTTAAATGTACATTAAGCATCGAAATAATATTAAGTAGTTAAAACTATGCTGTTCTTCAAACTTTATTCTCATGTGTGGGAATTCAAATTAAACTATTGCTTTCAAAGCCACATACGACACCTTCGGTTCAAGCTTAGAGTAAGATATGACCTTGCACCAAGTTGAGAGTAAGATTGCATTTTAAGCGAACTGGGCAAAATAGGGCAAAATATAGCAAATTCAACAGGATTCTGGGGAAACAGATGGAGATCTCTAGGTTGAATGCAATCTTTTCCAGCACCAGAACGACATTCTGATATTACTTAAACAGGATTACCTTTAAATGATAAATGTGTTCTTCTGTATCCAAATCTATACATTTTGTTGACTTCTTCACAGACATCACTGAAAGCCCAACGTCTATACACCCATGCAGCTTCCCTCGCGCTATCTGTCAAGAGTCATTGAAAAATAACTATTTCAATTCAGGGAGAGGACAGCAAAAAAACCCCACAAAAAACCCCGACTTTCAGGATTACCTCTTTCTGCCTACTGATATCCTTTCAAACAATCACTGATTTCTTTCACAAAAACCTAAGCAGACATCAAATTAATTCACGCAACATTTGCACAATGTGTCTTTGAGGTACTTACGTCAGCTGGGCTCTTTGCATACTTCAAAATCCCTTTATCCAGAAAGAAGCATCTCTGTAATGCAGAGAAAACTCTTTTAGTCAGGAAGCGTAAGACAGTGCGACTGTTCCTTGAGGATCTGTAATACTCCTTCACCCAGCCTTTCAACAAGGGCACCAGACTAAGTGACTTAAATGTTAATGGGAACAAACAACAATGACAGATGTCCTCACCTTGTGCCAACCTTTCAGAGGCCATTTCCTCTTTTTCAGCAGGTAGCCTTCCTGTTTCGGTGGTTCCTGCGTGTAATTCATGGCTCCCCGCAGTCCTTCTACAATTTCCCAGCTGTCCTGTTCAAAAACAAGGCCCAGAATATATAACAGTGTCTTTTTTTCTCCTTCGTCAAATGAGAGGACAGTGACAAAAGCAGCAACTTTAACATGCTAACAGCAGGCCAAAATCCCAACCAAGTAAATTTTATGTGAAAACAGTTTTGTAAAACTGCTACAATGATTTATATGGAAACTCAGCCAGGGGGACTCAAGGAAGTCACCCAACAATGTTAACAAAAGTGGAAGTTACAGTTAGGATAAATGTTTGCTTGTTTTTTGATGTTTTCTTTCTATTTGTTTGTTATAAATTTGGGAAACGAATAAAACAAATTTTGGAAAAAAAATTCCCAACCCAAGCAGACTGGGGTCACTTGGGTTTAAGATGGCTGCCCCACTGGGTTTCCAGATTGAGTGCAGCTAATTCAGGCTAATTGCGCTGTGAGTTGAACAGCCATTGTGGACAGAATACAAAAAGGCGCATATAAATCCATTTGTTTGGAGCAGTCTTTGCCATCCTGGTGTTCTGAACTACGATTCCCATCTACCAGCATGCCAAGTAAATTAAACACTTTTTAATATGCAACAGCTGCAGTCAGATGAAACAATAAACTATATTGAATGGTTATGGGAGCAATTCTAAGTAAGCCTTGGAATAGGGCATCCTTTTACTCCTCAGGCACAACCAGGAGGGAAAGTCTGGAAGTTTTTGCTTGTTTTCACTTCTGCACAGTTCAGTGAAATGTGAGACTTTATGGGCCTTTCTGCACTTATCCTTTGTGGTGGTCTAGTTCAGGAATAGGCAAACTCGGCCCTCCAGATGTTCTGGGACTACAATTCACATCACCCCTGCCCACTGATCCTGTTAGCTAGGGATCATGGGAGTTCTAATCCCAAAACATCCGAAGGGCCGAGTTTGCCTATGCCTGGTCTAGTCACTGTTTGGTCCAATGTTTTTAAGAGTGAATTTGTAGCTGATAGTCTGCACCTTTGGCCACATGTTGCTGTTATTAGAAAGGGACGAGTAAAGAACATGTCCAAGAAATATCACTTTTGTGGCTCTTTTTTTGTATTTAATTCACGGTGTTCTGGAATTCTAATAGTGTAGCAGATAAGAGGAGGAACTATTGTGTCTGGTGAACCTAGCTATTGTGAGTAATATTGTCCGCAGCTAATTTTTGCTGTCATGGGCAAAACTCTGAATCATTATCACCATCTCAGTCTGCAATCTCTCTCCTCTGAACTGAGCTCGCAAACTGACAGCTTGCGCCGTCATAAGGAAGTGGAGTGAAACAGATGTTTCACAACCCATGCTCACCAACCTTACCTCCACACAAAAACTGGGGCAATACTTGTACACAAATGGAAACCATTAAGAATCGTAGGTCAGAAGAAAAAAGTGGTCTTTGTTCCAGAACACTAGATGAATAATAATGTCATGTTGCAGTGTGCTAAAAAATCTGGAGAGAACAGAAATGATACCTCTATGACTGCTGAAAAACCCCTGTGTCTAATCTAGTTGTGGTCTATTAAAACGAGCAGGCTTCATAAACCATGGTTTGACATTTCTTTATGTTTGGAAATTGTTTTAATGGACCATGATTAAGACTAACCATGGTTTGTCCAAATCCAGACATTCTCCAAGTTCATAATGGTAAACTGTGGTTTGTCAAAAAAGAAGAAGCAGAAGTTTCTGATCTGCCTCACGTAGTTGGTCCAATGTCCCTAAAGCTCCCAGGCTCATTTCCATAATGAATGTACAAACACAGACAAAATATCATGAAGTACATTAATACAGCAATACACAGGAATATTTTTAATGTTTTTATCAATACAACAACAATGATCACTGTATGTTCTCATGGTAGTGTGAATATTCCATACTAAACTACCGCTTGTAATCTCATCCGCTCCTACCATATGTGATATTTTGTGCCCAGAAGATCCTTGTAAATTTTTGAACATTTACTACCCATTTCCCTTCCCCCGTTTCTGAATAATGAAACAGAGATTTTAACAACAAAGCCTAAAATGCTCTGTTGCCTCAAATGAAATATGCATGCAGAAAAGTAACTGCTTATTCCACATTTTAGAGCTGCAAAACAGCAGGAAAATGCGTATGACAACATTCAGAGCCCAAACCAAACCCAACGAATGAGAAAGCAATGAGCAATAGGAGTTACTGAACTGATCACATTTCAAATTGGCAACAAAGTTTGTGGAAATGTCAGTGGAATAACTCCTTCAAGTTAAAAATTAGTCATTTGAAACCATCTCAACCCGGGCAAACAGTCCATTTTTAAAATATCATTTCTTTGCTGTAGTATTTTAACACTGCAAACCACTGTATATAAACGCATTAAGAAGTAGTAACAAAAGAATGCTAACATTAATTTCACAAGATAGGAGGGAACATATTCATCATGGAAAACAGGGACAAATCACTGAAAGTGGTTTGGAAACCGCAAGGCCAAAGGCAAATCCCCCTCAGCCACCTGTCCTTGCATTCTTCAAAATTGTAATTTAATCTTGCAAAGGATTTGATAAAGCGAAGTGAAATGGCACAAATGCTTTGTTTGGAGTTCATGAGCGTCAGAGAGTCTCAGGCCTGCAGGCCCAGTCCCCACGAGAGAGGCTGTTATGTACTGAGTTGAATAGGATCCAAAATGCAGCAGTCTGATTGGTCCTAGAACAATAGGATCCAAAATGCAGCAGTCTGATTGGTCCTAGAACAATAGGATTCAGAATGCAGCAGTCTGATTGGTCCTAGAACAATGCAGCAGTATGATTGGTCCGCAGGAGCCACCCAATCCAGCTCCAGATGGAAGTGAATCCACAACCTGACTGGCCTACAGGAGAATTCCAGAATTAGCCAATCACGTGCAGCCCATTGTGTAAATAATGTATATAAAGCAGATACTGTGGGGGAACTTCCATTCCTCCTCACCACTATGAGCTGAATAAAGAGCATGAAATCTACTTTCGACTCCGAGTATATTTCAGAGGCAGATGGGCCTCCCGGAAGGGAGCTTCCTAGGATGGGTTAAAGGGGAATAGGAAACATTTCCATTCCAGGAGCTGCCATGTATGAGGGACACAAACCTTTTAAAAGCCAGGAAGACCTCAACATTTTGAGCAACATGTGTTCCACCGTCTGAAGTCCAACCTTTTAATAACGCCTTTGAGAAACCCCTGTAATCTCACTAGGTTGCCTGGATGAGAAGAACAGCCTGTGAGCAGCAAATTAAAAACAAAGAACAGCGAGAACGGCTTCGCATCAGAAACATGTTCTTGGAGGACTGTTTTCTCATTTTTGTGCTTTTATAGTCTGGCACAGGTACCAGAGCACAAAACAGATTCTCACATCTTCTGTAGGGAATGGTGCATGTACACTTAAAATCAGGGCTTTCCTCGGCGAAATTGCAAAGAATGGCTTTGCGCGGGGGCGAAAGTAGCAATATAAATGCATGCATTTTCAACGGACAGGAGGGTATGGCTGTCTGATACCTGTGCCAGGAAAAAAAATGAACATGTGGGACGTGGCCCTTAGAAATAAATGGCTATAGTTCAGAGAGGGACGTTTTGGCTTCCCCATCCACTATTTTGCTGTGGAAGGAGGGAAAAGGGGAAAAAAGACTACAACTCTAGAGTCTTTGTGGATGCTTGAAGGTTTATATTTCATCAGATTTCCTGCCAATGAGCCTTTTCATTAAAACTGACAATACCTAATTAAAATGGGACTGAGGGGGCAGGTTACCAATTCTCAGCCGACAAAAGGTATGGCGTCTGTCACTTGGAGCCTGAAGTCTCAGTCATCACAGAGGCAAAAGATATCTAGGTGTCTGAAAACATGCGTTATATAGAGCAGCAGAGGACTATTATAAAAGTAGATCTGCCCTTTAACAAAAAAGAAAAAAGAAAGTAAGTCACAAAACTAGGCTCCATTTCGGTTAAAGATAGAGTTGCTCTGCATGAAAGTATTCTTTTGAAACCTACAATTCTGCAGTTTAAGATTGACTAAATGATGCATGACCTTAACAGGGTAGTTCTACCCTTGAGTGCAAGATTTTGCACACACATATACAGTGATTCCCTTTCTCACTAAGCATTTAAATCAGTGTCATATCATGTTAAACAATGCTCCCCCACCACAAAACATCATGGGAACAGAAATTTGTTAAGGATGATGCAAGTTGCAGGGAAACCTCTATTCCTCTCAAAGAGCTACATTTCCCAGAGGAGTTTAAAAATCAATCTCTTTTCTGGGAGGACTCTGGCAACCAGCTCGCTGAAGGGAATAGAGGTCTCCTAACATTTTCCCCACATAAATATATAATATTTAGACTAGGACCAGTGTACGAAACCTGTGATCGCCTGTACAACAACTGAATACATTAAAAAGAGCACAATTGCACCAAATTGTTTGTTGTGGGAATAGAAGTGCTTCGCTGTTTAGATGGATTTCTCCATTAAAATTAGCCAATATGATGCATTATAAATTGCCTCTTCAGATTTTGAGTTCATCTACTAGCTGAGTGCCCCATACAATCGATTTAATCTCACGCTGAATGCAATGGATCTAATTGCTGCTACTAGGCAGCAAGACTGTAGGGATATCTGCAGGTATTCCTGGCTCCTGGATGCAAGATAGTGGAAATGGTGCCACACATCCCAAATGAACTGATTAGAAAATCAAAATATTCATTTAGCAGCATGTGGGATTCTAGGACAACAAGTAAGGTTCATGAAATAGATACTAGCACTTCACGATGAGGATTTCAGTTCATGTCATTTCTGCCGGGAAAATTCTCATCTTGCAATATGCAATTTGTGGCCAGTTCACATTCCAGAAACATATCTAATCACAGCCCAACGTTATACAGCCTCTGGAAACGTCAGGATGAAGCCCGGAGGAAAGTAAACATTGCTCCAGCCTTTCTTCTTTCAAATACCATAGCCTCTTCTTTGAAACACCAGGATCACCACCAGCCTTCTGCTCCCTTCACCATGCATATTTGATGTATTAGGAGACAGAGCAGATACCATATGAATCATTCTATAATTGAAGCACCCAGTCAGTCCCAATGCTGGACCAGAATGACCAAATTGTATTGTTGTTATAAGGAAAGACTACGAAGTCTTGAAATCATTTCCTGCCATGAGACGAGCTGATGGACCAAAAAGATGATGGCCAGAAACTCAGGTGGCTTTTAAAAGGATTGTACAAATTAATGGATAACACAGCTATCAATGCTCATTAGTCATTATAATTAAGGTGGAACGTTCATGTACTGAAGGATCCTGGGGAGCCAGCCCATTCCCCATATCTCCATCATGTCCTATGTGTTAGCTTATGTAGGCATTTAGCCATAGAGACAGAATACTAGACAAGATGGATTGCTGGAGTGATCTAGTAAGACAATTATAGCCCATTTCTAAAAGCCCTGGATGCTAAAATGATATTAAATGCAAAAAGCTAGAAGCCACCCATTTTCCAATGCACAGTATGCATATTGTGTAGAAGCCATATCGAAAGAAGGAAGCAATGAACCAGAATAACTATCAGACTGAAATTTGTTCTTATAACTCCTCGAACGTACCAGATGACAGCGCCAGACTTCTGTCTAGAATAAAACGCAGTCTGTTGTAGTGAATATTTGCAAGCGCCAAAAATAGAAAGCATCTTTGCGGGGGAAGACAGGGTTTTACATCAGCAGCACCAACATTTGTTACGGTTCATAAAATTGGCACAAATGGTTTTAAATTTAAATTTCCTTTTTTACTCCCACCAGAGCCATTTTTATGCTTTCTCTCTGGTACTACACATGGCCCAAATATTCTCAATATTGTTCTTTTTTGTCATCAGTATACACTCTTAAGCATCTATGCCTGTAAGAACACTTACTTGGAAGTAACCCCAGTGAACTCACTGGGATTTAGTTTTGAAGAAAAGGGCACAGGACTGATTTGCTACTTTGCATTCTGCAGCTTAGCAAAGTCACTGACTCTTAAATTCAGAATACAGTGGCGATAGCAAATATTGCCTTGCATTAGTAGCTACTGTTACAGTGAACTACAATAAAGAAATGGAATCCACCATCAGTCTTCCAAGTGATACAAAGAATTTAGTCACCATGATGGGGGCAGCAGCCAGAGTTGGTTTTATGAGTAGCCAAGGTGGAAGGGGGACGGGGGAGGTAATAAATGAAGACCCAAACAGTAATAATTTGAGCAGGGTCTTGCTCCCTTCCAGTATCCTGCCAACAGTAATTCCTCCAATTCACATCTAGCACAGTGGCGTAGCGTGGGTTGTCAGCACCCGGGGCAAGGCAAGTAATTTGCGCCCCCTAACCCGTGGATTTGCGCCCCCTAACCCGTGGATTTGCGCCCCCTAACCCATGGATTTGCCCTAACCCCAGATGTTGCGCCCGGTGCGGCCGGCCCCCCCTGCACCCCCCACGCTACGCCACTGATCTAGCACATTTCTGGAATATAAAAACATCAGCAGACAGCCACAATCCTTGAATGTTGCAAGGTAAGAATTCTCCCCAGACAAAACATATAACACAATAAAGCTAAAGACGTCTGCAAGTTAAGCTGAAATAAATCCCAGCGTAACCAGATGCAAATCCCCTGGGTTTCATATTTACAGTCCAGACAGCGTTCAAGTTCTATAGAAAATCTAAAGCAGATCGAGAGATACTCCAGTTACAAAAGATGAGGCCAGAGACCGTCTTGGCTGTGAGTCCTGGAAGACCTGCTCCCTGCCTTGCAGGCCTTTTCCCACCTGACCAGGGAGGAACTGACTCCAACTACAAAAGCTGAGGCTCCTTAACAGGCCATTGGGCTATTGTTGCCATTATTTATATTAATTTTTTGTCTCTTTATTTTAGATCTTATGACTTAAGTGGAAAGGGTTCAATTTGGTTGTGCACTTTTTGATGTTTGCATTTATTGTTTACGTCTAATTACGTATTTTGTAATACGTTGTAAGCCGCCTTGAGCGTGGTTTTAACTTCGCAAAGGCGGCATACAAATAAAATGCTTGCTTGCTTGCTTGTTTTGAGTGACAAGAAACAAACTCAGTAATTCAACTTCTATAGTAGGGGGGTGCATCTGTTTTGGATAAAGCCAAATACTGTACTGAAGAGGGTCATGTTGCAGGCATTTGGACTTCTGCTGAAGTGAAGCAGGTTGTATCTGAAGCAATCAGAAGCAAAGTGGGCCATGCCCAAAGCTTTGAATCAATTTCAGAACTTAGGACATTGGGCAGCTATCAAAACCCCAATATAGGAAGACATACATGGAGGCATGCGATGAAGAGGGAGAAAACGGTTGCACCTAAACAAATGATTGTAGGGAAGCCCAACACACAACATGAACCCCACTGCCCAAGGATCCTTGCTGGGGAGTTAGCTTTCCCCAGCTACAGCAATTTACAGGGATGTAGCCTGTATTTGGGACACAGGTGGCGCTGTGGGTTAAAGCACAGAGCCTAGGACTTGCTGATCAGAAGGTCGGTAGTTCGAATCCCCGCAACGGGGTGAGCTCCCATTGCTTGGTCCCTGCTCCTGCCAACCTAGCAGTTCGAAAGCACGTCAAAGTGCAAGTAGATAAATAGGTACTGCTCCGACGGGAAGGTAAACGGCGTTTCCGTGCGCTGCTCTGGTTAGCTAGAAGTGGCTTAGTCATGCTGGCCACATGACCCGGAAGCTGTACGCCAGCTCCCTCGGCCAATAAAGCGAGATGAGCGCCGCAACCCCAGAGTTGGTCACGACTGGACCTAATGGTCAGGGGTCCCTTTACCTTTTAGCCTGTATTTTCCCCTTCATGGATAACTGCCTTGTTGTGGCGAAGGGGCTTGAATAACTCCCAAAAGCTATGAGCTATGCCGTGCAGGGCCACCCAAGACAGACAGGTCATAGCCGAGAGTTTAGACTAAATGTGATCCACCTAGAGAAGGAACTGGCAAACCATTCCAGTATTTTGCCAAGAAAACTCCATGGACATGAAAAAGGAGCAGCTTTGAGAAGAAAGTGAGTTTCTCCAAGGCATGCTCTGGTTCATGGGGTCACGGAGAGTCGAACACGACTAAGATGACAAACAACAACAAGCCTTTATTGTCCTCTTTCGTGACTTCGGGGCAGCTCCTGCTTGATCTCACACTGGCTACTCTCATAGTAGTGGGGAGACATCTGAAGTTTGGGGAAACCAGAGCAAAGCTTTGCCTTGGGTTCAAAGCGAAGTGGGGCATCTCGAATGTGGGCCGAAACAAAGATGCCTCCGATCCAAAGAAGTGATTTTAAGAGATTTTTCTTCCATATGCCCAAACCTTATCTTACACCTACCAAACGGTATAAATAACCACCATCAAAGAAACTTTTTATTTCATACCCATGAAAGATTCTTCTAGCAATTCACACGGTTGTGGCCACAGTCCAAAGTCATCAGTTATGCGCTAGCAAAAGAACAGCGCCATCAAATGATGGCTTGAAAACAATGGCTTCCCTCTAAAAATGGGAGCTAAAGCGGGGGTGGAGGTGGTGGTAAACTAAACTAAAAGAAGTCTTCAGCCGTACCTGTAATCCCTTGCTTGCTCATAAATATTGCAATAGAAACATGACCTCGAGCTAAAAGAGCAGGAACGTCATAAGAGGACCAAGAGCTAAGGTTTGGTTAGTTAGAGCAGAGGTTTTCAACCTTGACCAACTACATTCTTTCTGCGGCACCCCTGTGGGGCTCAGGAGCACAGTTATGTTACCTCCTGCCTGCAGAGCTGGCAGCCTCTCACCCTTTTTTGAACACCCTCCCTTGTGGAGCATTCTCTCCTCTCCTCTCCCCTCTCCTTCAGAGTCCTCTGGGCAGTCGCAGCTGCCGCCCCGATCTCTGAACTGCTCCCCTCCCCCCCCGCCCCAAAGAGAAGTGCCTTCTTACTCTGCCCCACAGGGGCCTAGGAAACCAGCCCCAGAAGTACCATTCGCCTGGGAAGCTTGTAGCCAGGGCCACCGCAACAAACAGCTGTGCAAGCCTTTGGGAGGCAGAGATGCAAGAGGGCATCAGAGAAAGGTAAAGAAAGAGGGACAGAGGCCAGTGTTACCCACGGCACAATGGTTGGAAACCAATGAGCTAGAGGAAATGAAAAATTGCCATTCTGCCAGATTGCAATTCTTTTAAAAACAAGAAGACATGCACACATTTTTTTTTAAAAAAGCAAGTAAAAATTGCCCCCGAATTCTCTGTAGAACTTGGTATCCACACATAAATGTTTTGTGCCCATTCCCTATTATTTTACACTCTCAAGGGAAGTAAAAGCTCCATGAACCTCATCGCATGGATAGTGCGCACCCCGGAAATGATCTCTTTCAGCTTCTGCCTTCTGGAAGAAGGTACAGGGTTATAAAGTCTAGGCCTAGCCGCCTGAGAAAGAGTTTCCATTCAAATGCGATTTTGGTTTTAAACGCAGTGTAAGGTAGTCTCTATGGGAGTATATTGTATTTAATTATGGGGTATCAGAGTTTTTAGGGAACTAATCAGGCTGGGATAGCAGGCTTGTTGGTTTTTGAATGTCTGATGTAGATTTTTTCAATTTCATTGTTCTGTATGGGACAATGACAATAAAGATTATCGTATCGTGTTATCATATCGTATCGCATTAGGAGTTTGTAGCTTCTCTTTTGTTGTCTTGTGAAAGCATGCATCATACACCCGTCTTCTTATTTCCCTCTTGTGACCAAGGAATATGCTTACTTTTGTTAATTAACATTACTTACTTAATTAATTTTTTGTGCCTCCCTATACCCATAGATCTCAGGGCGGCTCACAGCATAAAATTACAATATTAAAAAAAAACAAGATACATGCTAAAAATAAGAACAAAGACAATACAACAACCTCCACCAAACAACACATTTTAAAGGACTGAACTGGAAAGAGATGTGAGAAACCTCTCTGCAACCAACAAATCTACCATAGCATTAGTAGGGATGTGGCATGGGGACATTTCAGAGGTTCTTTGTTCTGGGCCAGATGGGCGTTGAGCACAGCCTTGCCATTCCCTGAAATAAATGAGCGTGCTTTTTTTAAAAAAAGAGAAGGCATGGCTGGTTTGTTCTGGTTACCTCTGCCATGTACTGCGAACAATGCTCAGCACCCAACTTATGTTGAGAGACCGCGCTGTGCCAAAACTAAAGTAACAATCAATAGTCTCATATAGCTTTATTTAACACCACACTTCCGTGCTTGAAACTTAATTCATGAACACTCCAGACTTGTTTGGGGGTATCCACCGCCGGCTGAAGATTTGCTACACATGTTCTGCACTTTGTCCAATAAAACTAAGCAAGTTGGAAAGCCAGTTTGGAAAAGTTACCAAAAACGTACGCTTTGTCCTGGAGTTCAAAGGTAGCGGCTCTCAGCTATTCTTTTCCTGATTGTGTTGGAAGCCTACTGAAATATACTCGGAGTCGAGAGTGGATTTCATGCTCTTTATCCAGCTCATAGTGGTGAGGAGGAATGGAAGTTCCCCCAAAATATCTGCTTTATATACATTATTTACACAATTGGCTGCATGTGATTGGCTAATTCCGGGATTCTCCTGTAGGCCAATCAGGTTGTGGATTCACTTCCATCTGGAGCTGGATTGGGTGGCTCCTGCGGACCAATCAGACTGCTGCATTGTTCTAGGACCAATCAGACTGCTGCATTCTGAATCCTATTGTTCTAGGACCAATCAGACTGCTGCATTTGGATCCTATTCAACTCAGTACATGACACCTATGCAGAAACAGATGATCGCAGTGGTGGTTGGTCCTCAATTGGGACTGATAGGGCAGACGGCCGGAAGACCAACAGTAGGGGGAGCCAAAGCCAACAACAGGAAGAGACACCCTGTGACACGACGTAAGTAAGAAGGCAGGCAGGTGTAGGCTGGTTGAGGTTGGCAAGGCAGTGCCCCATTTATCTCAATGGGCCAGCTTCAACGGCTACTTGTGCATGGGCTTCTTCATTACAGACAACCACACTAAAATATGGATGTCTCCAGCACAGACAGGCAGCATGGGGACCAGGAGTGCACCCCAACTCCCCAATAATCACGTGGTGCCCCCCTTCATGCAGACAACATAGGAAGGTGGTTAATAAAGTGACCAAATCCAACCGCAGACAGATTGGGCTTCAGCCAAGGATAGATCCCACATCCTGGTTGCCCTGGCAACCCTAACAGCAGAGGTATATGCTTGCGCCCAACCCCTGGAAAGGGATGCCTCAAAACATAAACAAAATGTCTGCCCACTTCCTGTTATCCCTTGAAGCTGTTTATACAGTCTTCTTCCACATAATCTGATTTACTTAATCTGATCAACGGCACAGACAGTGTGAAAAAGTGGGAAATGTTCCCAGACAACTTGGCCGGTTAATAAGAAAGCAGAAAGTCCAGCTAAAACCAGTATTTGTATGTGCTTGAAGGGGGAGGCAACTACGCCAAATGGAACAGAAGAGGAAAAGTCCAACTCTTGCTAAATCTCTAAATATTCATAAATAAGGAATTGCATTGGGATGGGCGGGTTCTTGCACTGATTTTGATTCAAAACTATATGCGTGTGTGTTTTTACTTTATAAACATTCAGAAATGTATTTGAGAATCTCAGCTTTCAATTTAATATGAGATCTTTGTGCCCAGAATCTCCCTCTCTCTCTCTTTTAAGTAACAGATGCAGGGGGCAAACAAGAGTGCACTTATAAGCTTCCCAGAAGCATTTGGATGGCTAGCATTTAGAAACAAAATGCTGGGTGATACAGATCTTTGGTTAATCCATCATACCTCTCCTCTTCTGCCTCTTTTGATTGTTAAAAAAGGTTCCAGTCCTTAGAATTGCAAGTGTGTGACCAAGTTCTGAACGTCCACTCAAGTGTGGATGTGTGGTAAAAGTGCCATGGATTTTAGTGGATCTTTACAACAAAAGCCAGTATCAACATGATCTCGGTTTTCTAAAGGAATTTGCATGGGGCCATGATAATATGCAACCATATTATCTGGAACCTGCAGGAGAGAAGATTGTTTTTTGCACTAACTCTGGTCCTGCTTGCAGGTTTCCCACAGGCAACGGGTTGGTCACTGAGAAAACAGGATGCTGGACTAGATGTGCCACTGGCCTGATCCAGCACACTCTTATGTCCTTGCATAATCGACTTTCCTTATCTGGTCTGCAATTATCTATACCATGCATACATGGCCAATTTTTTTATACGTCTCCGCTCAGCCACACACGGCCTAAGAATGTGGCATCATGTTCTCTTTTATACAAATGAACTTTCTGGCACAATTGAAAATGTAATGTTACTATTGAAATCTATGGAGGGGGACTAGCAGTGCCAACTAAAATGTTACTGAAAGCCAGGTTGTGAACTTGGCCTGTTGTGTGAAACCAAGGCAGAACCAACTCACTACAGATCTACTCAACCCACATACTCAGAGCACCAGCTTGGTCATGTGAATTAATCCTAAGTACCAGAAACAGTGAAAAAGGGCAAGCAATCAGGAAGTGAATCATCTGCAACAGGAGTGGGGGAAACAGTGGTACCTCCAGAGGTTGTTGGACTACAACTCCCATCATCCCTGACCATTGGTCATACCAACAACAGCTGGAGGACCACAAGTTTCCAACCTTGATCTCTATTTCTATAGAGATCTTGATCTATATTTTTCAATCAATGTGGTGTTAAACAAAGAAGAAGAGGAGTTGGGACTTGATATCCCGCCTTTCACTCCCCTTCAGGAGTCTCAAAGCGGCTAACAGTCTCCTTTCCCTTCCTCCCCCACAACAAACATTCTGTGAGGTAAGGCTGAGAGACTTCAAAGAAGTATGATTAGTCTAAGGTCACCCAGCAGCTGCATGTGGAGGAGCGGAGACGTGAACCCGGTTCCCCAGATAACGAGTCTACCGCTCTTAACTACTACACCACACTGGGGATGATAAAAACACTTTATATTTACCTGTCTACTCCCCTGTTTAGAGGAGCAGCTACTGGTACTTCTTGAAGGCGACAAGACTTTCTGAGACACACCAAGATTCTTTTCTTCAGTCATGGTCTCCGAAAAAGTTTCTTCTGTACCAATTCAACGACAAAACGAGAAGACATGGGAGAGAAAGGCAGGAGTCATCGCATCTCCAAATGCATTCCAGCGGTGCTCGTGGTGCTCAAAGGAAATTCCTAAAAGACAGAGCAGGAGGGTGAGGGGAGGAAAAGGAGACAACAACACACCATCAATTTTAGTCAATAGCAATTCCAACAACAATAAAGAGTTCAAATTTTCCACAATGCAACGTGACACCATTGATATAAAATTAGCAAACCAATAAGCTATGAAGGGTAACATTCAAGACTTGATGAGCAGTGTTGAAATAGGCCTCAAAAGAATGGGAAGGCAGATGGACACGAAGTATTATTTAGTGTAATGTTCTACATTTTCGGAGGCATTCAAAAAGAAACTGAATAGGAACCAGGTAATATTAGGGATACATACAGCCTTTGATTACTGTGAAACAACCTGCTAACCCCACTTCTCGGACATTTATAGAAGTGGTCGGAAAATGAAGACTGGCAGGGTTTTCTTTCTTTTTAAATTTAAGGTTTATTACTTGCTGAAGTTTTAATTCTTGTACATTTATTTATCGTGAAATATCATTTTATATTTTATTCACGAGAATCATTGAGAGCGCTTGCTCTGAAAGGGGGGGGGGAGAATTTAAATAATTAACATTAGAAGAATAATTTACATAGTGCCGGAGTGTATTTCATAACACTTCATACTGAGGCTTATCCAAACTTCCCCCACTTTAAAGAACAATTTTTGTGGGGAAATCTCTGGAGCAAAAGAAAGGGCACTCAGACATAAAGCTTTAAAGGACAGACCATGTCTCAATAGTGGCAAGGAAATGTTAAGTGTGGATAAGCCCTTGTTAATTGCAGCAAGCCTCACTGTGTTTATGTCCAAAGCTAAGATTTGAAACAGGGTCTTCAAATCCACATGCTTAAGCCAGTACACTATGTCAGCCCTCAACTATGTTTTAGTTATGGGGCAGAGGTATGGGTGGGATGATTTGTGGGAACGCTTCCCAGCTCTTGGATCTGCATGGATTCCATGTGCAGAGATGTTCAGGTGAGAGATTTTGACCTTCTGATGCAGGCATCCCCAAACTCGGCCCTCCAGATGTCTTTGGACTACAAGTCCCATCATCCCTGACCACTGGTCCTGTTAGCTAGGGATGATGGGAAGTGTAGTCCCAAAACAGCTGGAGGGCCGAGTTTGGGGATGCCTGTTCTGATGTATCCCTACAGATACACAGAGCTCACAGACCATACAAACCATACCTCTCCCAGAAGACAATACTTCTAGGACCACCTTATATTTATAGGTGATCAGGTGAGTTATTTTCACCTTTTAAACACATCCACGTTGTTGTTTTAAAATGTTGTGTTTTTTGCCCAATTATTGAAGCAGCACTTAAAGGTGTGGGCATTTAAAAACCTGTCAGCTGTGCATAGATAAACAACAGAAAATATCCACAGGAAATGATTAGAGAGCAATAACTGACCTCCGTAGAGAAGGAGGCAAAGGTATTAACAACGTCAATAAGATTGGTGGAAAACCCATTTATGAAAATTGCCGAAGAACACAACACCTTTAACTGCCGCACAATAGCAATCCCAGTGCATGATGAGGTCAGGTATTTAAGTAGGCATCTGTTGTCGAGTCTGGCAGAAAACAATATTTAATAGCAGCACCAAGGTGGCAGTCTGACTCGAGAACCTTGCTGGTAGTCCCAGTGACAATGTAGAAAACGTGAGCTAGAGTAACCATGGCAACAGATTCTTCCCACTTCACAAAAGCTAGACTAAAGGGCAACACCCTTCACAAACTTGAGGGTAAGAAAGTCTCTTCCTGTACTATTACACAAAATATTGTATTATTCAACAGTGGTCAAAATACGTAATATAATATGTAACATGTAATACGTGGGGGAGGGTTCAAAATACTGATCAATATTTAACTTCAATCTTGTCCTCTTGGACTCTAGTAGTGCTGTCAATATATAAGCTGACGATATATAAACAATCTCAGCAAAGCATTTCTTACGTCTTGCCAACAACTCTTTTCAGGATATGAAATCCAATCATTTTAATGCCATGCACCAATGTCTAGTTTATAGATTATAGAGTTTGCTTTTTAAAAAATGCTCGGATATCGCCGCTGGAGTTTTTCCTGTCTGCACGATGGCCACAGAATATGCTCTTGCTAAAATCAGTTTTATGGTCTTATGCCTCATGCAGTGTGTTCTACTAACTTGCTCCCCAGACAACCCCAGTTCACCTTGGTTTTTCTGTCTGCAGCAAGCAAGTGTTGCATTACATGCCTGGCTACTTGGTGCTGAATTAAGAACCATGACTACGTTTATTCACCCAGGCTGCCTGAGTGACAACATATGGCAAGGTCTGCTTCAATGAATCCGGCGCCAGATCTGTCATCATTCCCTCCAACAGTGAACTCAGGTGGTTGAGTGCCAACAGCAGTGGCGTAGAAATGTGGATTACTGAGAAACAAGGAAGAAAAAGCAGCATGTTCCGCTGAACCCTGAGGTATGAGGAAGTACAAAACATCTGAACACCTTCAGAAACAGCCCAGTGAAGATTGAGTATTGTTCATGCATTCCAGGGACCATGGAATGTTGGCAATTGGAAAAGAAAACTAACTGGTAAATAGAGATGAATGAATCGGCCTGCTTTAGCCTGACCACACCTTATAGGAGTCCAGTCATTGGGAAACGGGAAAGAATGCAACTACAAGATTTTGTTGAAGGCCCCATTTGTCTTCTTCCTATTCAGTGGGATATGGAAAGGGGAAAGCATCTCACCGTAAGTGCTGGGATCTAAACACTACATATCATGCTCGTTCTTCTATTTAAAAAACCAATAACATCTCAAGTGCCTTTGTGAATGGCTGCCAATAGCTTGTATGCAGCAACCAACATTTAAGAAGCACCGCTGGGATATTTAAAAACTCTGCTATAAAGTTGACTAATGTGGTTGCAATACGGTGGTACCCTGGTTGTCAAACTTAATCCGGAACACTTACTTCCGGGTTTGCAGCGTTCGGGAGCCGATTTGTTCAGGAACCAAGCTGTTCGACAACCAAGGTACCACGGTACTCAACAGCTCAAAAACTACAGACGCCTGCAGTTATGCACTGACGCATCTGTATGGCCAGCTACGGTTCTCTTGAATTGATTATTTTTGCCCAAGATCCTGACACCACGAGTCCAAGTGTGCGAAGGAATCGTGTGCCATGCTGGCTAACTGTTGCTAGCGAGTGGGGGAAATACCAGACAGGACTCTCGGGCATGGGCATAGCCCTACGTGCAGATCCTGAGCTTATTCTCGGTTAGCAGAAGAAGGTTCTTCCATTATGATTCAAGGTTTACTTTTAAAGCACGAATTCCTCTCTTTTCAGAGGTTCTAAAAAGGAACTCTCCGTTTGTTCCCAAGAGCTCTTTTGGAAGAGCCAATCCCCTAATTACCTATTTCAACTGTCAAGGCCTGGTGAAACCCATTTCACTTTCTGTTACCATGAAACAGTACCTCCTGCATCAACAAAATTCAGCAGCATCTTCAGCTGCTAGAATTTAGTCTTGGGGCAGAGGTACAATCATGCTCTGCTGTCTGAATTTATTATTGCTTAGGCGTTTCATATGGGAAACTGCACGAATGCCTCTTAGAGGTTAATGAGCTCTGCCTTTCTATTTTCAACACTCTTCCTAATTGTTCTGGAAACAAGAAAGGGGGAAGGGGGAAACCACGCAGCAGAGAACTTTATAGCATAAAGCATCTCTCAGGATAAAGAAGGCAGACATATGCCTATGCAGGTGTTTCAGACAGTTCTGGAAATCATTAAGCAGCAGCAAGGCCACAGAATTCGCTCCAGAGAATTGTTTCAGCAATCTTCAAATTTCTGCTCCACACACTTTCAGTTTTCACCTGCATGTGACCACAAGTTCTTTATGGAAGCGGGTCATGTGATGTGGCAGGTTATTTGCATCATACTTCAAGTTTATTGAATGGTTGCGTTGGTGGGGGGTTTTTGTGGAGGGGGTCCTAATAAAATGTTCCTAATTGAAGCAGCATGCAAGTTGAAAAAACAGCAAAAATATCTGAACAGCTACCACCCCCTCCCTGGTCGATACACTCAAGTTCCAAATATATCTAAAAATTTCAATAATTTCAACAAGACACTAGAACTATTTTGGTATGCCTTTGCATTCGTGGTCACAATGCTTCACTGTTACAATCTGTTGTACTATTATTACATAGCAATGCGTGACTTCGTTCTCAGAGCCTCTGAAAGAAATATTAGAGGGGAAAGCTGGCGGTTGAGTTGCCATGGAGCAGTTATAATTTTTTGTTGTTGCTTAGCACTTTCTACAGCTCTTTAGAAATTATGGCTCATCTCTAACCCAGTACTTATCCACTGTATTTTTAGAATATACAAAACTGTATCTATAAATACAACCTGCTTGATCATTCATGCAATTCTTCCTTAAATAACATCAAGAAAACACACTCATTTTCAGGTCTTGTCTACACAGAGTATTTTAAGTAGCTAAAAGGAGAGTAGTAATAGATTCCCAATGTGACCAGCTCCAGGACATCCACAAAAATCAACTCAGTTATGTTCCATCAGGTTGCTCATTTCAAGATTTTGACAGAAGACCTCACAAGGACAAAGGAAACAAAATGGATTTCTCTCTCTTTAAATAAAAAAAAATCATTTAAATGGGTTGGTTAGCAACACCACATTTTGTATTAATTTACTTATAATCTATTAACAGCCCCTAAGCACCAGTTGACCAGCATTTCCTTCCCCCTCCCCTTTTAATTTTGTTATTCCTTAAATACCCTGGACACCCCACCCCCCACCCTTTTGCCAGCCATATGGAATCTATTATGAAGAACTGATGAGCTTTCCCAAAATGCACCACACATCCCTAAGCAGGTAGGAAACTAAAAATAGACATTCAAGTACAATTTGGCTACAACTGGTGTGTTCTGCTAGCATCTGCTCTTACCCTGGTCATTCCAAGCAACAGAGGAAAAACAGAACAGTCAAATTTTTATTTTTATTTTTTAACCCCCTGTGTACTAGGATGTGCGTTTCTTCCCAGTAAACCAGGGCTGCAGAATCTCTCTTAGCCCAAGGTTTCCACATTCCCTTCCGAACAAAGTCTCGTGGTGGGTGGGGCCAAAGGGGAAAGTGGGTGGACCGGGGAAGGCTGCAGGCTACTGAGATGGCTTGCAGAATGAAAGGACACACAAAAGCCCTGAGGACCCAGATGTTGGGAAAGATGGAGGGCACAAGGAGAAGGGGACGACAGAGGACGAGATGGTTGGACAGTGTTCTCGAAGCTACCAGCATGAGTTTGACCAAGTTGCGGGAGGCAGTGGAAGACAGAAGTGCCTGGCGTGCTCTGGTCCATGAGGTCACGAAGAGTCGGACACCACTAAACGACTAAACAACAACAACATAGGTACAATGATCATCCTCGTATGCCTTTCTTGCCCCACAGGCTCAGAAATTCCCCACCCACCCTGAGTCTCTGTGCTACTTGCTGCCTTACTTCCTTAAGCAGAAAGTTCTCTTTGGCTGTGTTGGGTTCTCTCCCCAGGAACAAGAGCATTAGCTGCATCCGTCATCCCTTTCAGTTACAAATGCATGCCTCTTTTGTTGCTGCCATTCTGCTCCTTTGGTCCACAGTCTCCTCTCTTGTCGGGCCCAATCATTCCTTCTCGATGCCTCAGTCTACTACTCCGCACAGCGGCCTCATCTTTCATCTTGCTTTAACTCAGAGAGGCTCTGGCCCTCCTGATGTTGTTGGAATCCAAATTCCATTAGTCTGCAAGGCCAACAGTCAATGATGATGGGAGTTGTAATTCAGCAACACCTGGAGGACCAGAGATTCCCCATATCGGGTTCCATGCCTCTGCTAGCCCACTGGGACCCATCCTGCCTTACCATCTCCTCCTGTGCCAATTTCATCTTCAGTTTCTCTGCCTGAGATACCTAACGGCGAAATGTGAGCAGTCCATGCTGCTTGCATCCTGCAGTGGGTTTCCTTACCAGCTTATCAGATTGTACTCATCCTTGCAGTGCGTCTAAGTTAGCACAACTGCCAGAAGGTGCTTTTATACAGCTTACACTGAGGAAGAACGGCTTGTGCATTGCAAGCGCAACCATCTGCCCCCATTAACCTCCAATATATTCCACATTCATAAAAATAACTTGCTTGGATTTTCGAAACATAGCTTGTCCATTTCCGATTCACACCCTAAATGAAGTGAGCTTCCCCATTGGGCCGATAGCGTTCATACATCACTCCTCTTTGAGCAAGCATGCTTCTTCGAAACACACAAATGCTGCCTTTCAGACTTGAAGAGCGTCAATTTGAAAACACTTTGCAGCCTTTACCACACTTGAACAAAGTGATCAGCCCTTTCTTTTATTTAGTGCATGGCTGTTATGTCCTTTTGCTAGGGCTCTTAAATATTTTATAGCCTGCTGTCCTCCCTTGTTAGTCTGAAAGGCATAAAAGCTCGGGTATCATCACTTCCCAGTACTAATTGGATTCTGGAATCCAGACAGAGACAATATGGCAGACCAACTTACAAATGAATTAGCTGCCATTTATTGACGGGCAAACACATTGCACTCCAGCGCATGTTTCCTTGATTTTTAAACGAAAAGCAAGCTTTGGGAGGGACAATGCTGAGGAGTGGAGACATGGGCATAGCCAGGATATTTTTTTTGGGGGGGAGGCCTTTTGTGGGGGGGCAGAACCTCAGTTTGCTATGATTTTTATTGAATTTTATTGACTGGGGGGCAGCTGCCCCTCCCTGCCTCCCCTGGTTATGCCCATGAGCGGAGAGGCAACTAGAGCGTTGGGGAGTGGGGGACGACAACTTGAGAGTGATCTGGATGGGTAAAACAGCAGGCAGGCAAAAGGAGTAAGGCAAGCACTACCTCTCCTAGCCAATTCTTTGCTCAAAATGACATATACGGAGTGACTCTCAGCTTCTAATCATGTCCTAGAGGACCCTCCTTCTCCTGACTCCCCCTTGATCACTCAAGTCTCCTGCTTCTATCAGCTCCCAACTCATCCCTTCTGCTGACTGCTCCTCGATGTCCTACCACCAGGCTCCGGACTCTAGGGTGTCGTCTTTGGAGTCCTCCCTGGGGGGCTCTTGGGCTGGCAGCTCCATCACTCCTCCTCATCCAGCCTGTCCCTGACAAACAACATCTAGAGAGCAACAGGTTAGTTGTTGCTGCTCCAGGGGTTTCCCCCAAAGGGTTCACGGAGAAGGTAGAGTTTTGGAATGCATTCCTCTAGGATAAAATCATAGCACATGAATGATGCAGCCAAACTTAAGAGCCCTTGCTGAGTACATGCTTAGTTCTTCTAGTGCATTCTTTTTTGTTTCTCTTGAATGTCAGCCACACAGGTAAGCCGAAAGCTTTTTACCAGCTCCCAAAGTTTTTGTCTGGCTCAGTCCTCCCCACCATGGCACATGGAATAATGGAGCTGGCTACTCAGAGGAGCTTTGCTGTTCTCGGCTAGGGAACTAATTACAGGGCCGCATTATCTCATTTTTCTACTTGCCAATACACTCAACGTGTAATGCAGTCCCTTTTGAAAAAGGAACAGCGTGTGGTTAATGCTATAAATTCTGGCAGTCGTAAGCATGGAACACTCTTGGCATCCATTTGCAAATACATTTATCTGTCTTTTATGAGGATATTATCTCTTGATCAGTTTTAGTTCTCCTTCCCATGCCTAATAAGGAGAAAAGAAAGCTGTCAGTAACACAGCACAGAGATTCCACAGATTTATGCTTGTCTAACAAGCCACAACATTACTCATCCCTACAGCAGACTGAATAGGTATTCATTATAGTGCAATTTACTGACACAAAACTGTGCTAACAAGGAGTTAAGCTGAACTACGCCTCAAGAGAAACATTGCAAAGGGAATTCGGGGGAATGCAGCTTCTGATTTGAGAAAGAAAGAATATTGTAGATTACCACTGGCAATTTACTCTTGCAAATTTATTTATCTTTTGGTGGCTGGGGAGATAATCTCCTTAATATTCACCAGACAAGCATTATTCAGGGATCTTTGATCTGGTTTGATTGGCTCCTAACCACTGGGTTTGGAAACGGAGGTAATTACTTGTTCACAGTTCTGCTGCAGAGTCTTCATAATTTTTATTCTCTTCTGAACCATTAAAGTGTAAGAAAGCATGACTGGCACCTCAGTGACTCCATGGCCAGAAACCATCTGCAACACTCGAGTACTCAGCAACGAAGTACAGATTTGTAATGAAAAACCTATCTGGAATATCCCAGGCAAAAACAGAAGACCAGTGCAGTCAAAGTTACCCAGCTATGACCTTCTCTTTCAGTACAGCTCACTCGCTGTGTCCTTGGGAGGATGATGTAGCAGCTGACTACTGCCTGAAGGAAGCATGCATATAAACTGAATCAACACAACTTGACAGAAGGGAGGCAGAAGAGGTTCTACCACTGCAGTTTGGGCTCTGCTACTTTAGTTTCAGCTACTGGAGTTCATATTGCAGCTCCTATCAACTTCACATGGGCTTGGACTACAATTTCCACCATCCCCCTCGCCACTGGCCACACTGCCTGTGGCAGATGGGAAGCAGCGTTAGAAATTCGCCAGGGGCTAGGTGCATTTTGCACCTAGCTATTGACCACTCGCGAACAAGTGAAGATGTCAAGCCTGAGGCCTCCACCATCTGGAGATGCATGCCTGGGGATCCTTGGATCTTGACTGTTTTCACACACTAGCATCGCATCCTGTGGAATTCTCTCTGTGATATTTTATCCGCACAATCAGACTGAATTTCAGGAACCAAAAAGCCATATTGAAATATACGACTGTCTGGCCCCAAAATGGCAAACTAGGCATTCCATTTTGGCGACTGTAACCCTGGTTTAAGGAGCCATTTGGTGTCTAGCTTATATATCTGAGTTTCTAGCACTGATGGGAGACGGAGTCCACAGTTTCCATACCCCATAACCTAGCACAGAGAGAATCATAGCTGTCAACCTTCCCCTTTTTTGTGGGAAATTCCCTTATTCCAGCGCCATTTCCCGCTGCTTCCCGCTGCTATCCCGGATTGTTAGATATCCCGTAGACTGTCCCTGGGACAGGTGAGGCTGCTGATCCCTTATTTTCAAATCTGAAAGTTGACAGCTATGGAGAGAATTTGTAATGAAGTTTCTTTAAAGGCCTTAATCTCAACCCTTTCTGTGAGCTGGAAGTGCAAAGCCCTGTCCAGTCATTCTTAAGTGATTAACAAGTTGCGGGAGGGGGGAGCTGAGTGGTATTCACTGATCCTACACCCCATCCATTTAATGAGGCAGCATGAGTGCAAAGTGCAGCCTGATTTATTTATACAGGCCCTTCCCAAGATGTGGAACCCAGATCGATTTGGGTTCCACATCATTTGGTGGGGGGCACATAGCAGATACAGCAGGCTCCTATCTACACATGTTGCCCATGCCATCCACACACTAGCAGTTACTAGGCATGGTCCCATTTCCCCCTCTTGCAGAATGAGCTCATTCCTCAACTTAAAGACTCAAATTAGCAGGAAAACTATAAACCGAAACCTAGTTTGCATGTAACACTAAGTCAAACAACAGCTGGCACACAAATGAACGAGTGGGTGGGTTCCTAGAAGCTGTAGCCAAGGTTTGATCTTGGTTCACAGCTCATGGTTTGTCTGGAGGAGACAAACCATGAGCCCAGGTTCAGACAACATGCTAAACCAAACCATGGATTAGCTTCACGTAGCGCGGCATCACAAACCCAGAAAAGCACAGGGGCTGCCATCGCCTTTCCAGGAGCCCACATGCTCATGCTAGGGCATGGTTTGTCTTAGCAGTGCATCTGAACTGTGCCAGAGAATGGCTAAGAAAACTTGTAAGTTCTCCTGTATCCAACCTACTCAGAAGTATAGCTGCAGCTATGAAGTAGGAAATTGGATCGGAGGCCTCCAATTGAAACTAGCTGCCCACCAGGACTTATATACAAAGCTACTCGCTGATTTGGCAGCATGCCTAATTTTTCAACCATCTGGTCAAGAAGCAGTATAATAATATAATAAAATTTCATTTGCTCTAAACAAACAGTATGCCAGTTTATTAGAATATTTATATGTTTGTTACCCAGGCAATCATTTTTTAAAAAAACTGAATCTACTTGCCCCTGCTATCAACAGTTGCGATGAAAACAGTGCAGCTATTAAGACATCAATCCTGAAGGTGACTTACAGAGACTAAAGAAAGTTCATGCGCCCTGTATTATGGTTAGGGTTGCTCAATCACATTGTGTTCCAGCAAGAATATTTCCATAGTGAAAACAGCTCCACTTAAATAGTGTTTTAAACTCTGTTTGCAACATGGACGTTTTCACCCAGATATGTTTATTTTAGCAAGTCAAAATGTCACATAGTATGTTCTAATCCAGGCATAGGCAAACTCCAGCCCTCCAGATGTTTGGGACTACAATTCCCATCATCCCTAGCTAACAGGACCAGTGGTCAGGGATGATGGGAATTGTATTCCCAAACATCTGGAGGGCTGGAGTTTGCCTATACCTGTTCTAATCCCATCAAACCTGGATAATATTCCCAGCATTCTATCTTAAGGCAAATAGAAGGCTTTGGTGTTTTCTTCCCCATCTTTACCAGGCTTTTTTGTCCTCCTCACATTATTGATTGCTTAATATCCATATTGAAGATGTGCCTTTCACAACTCAAAAGCCTTCTTGCTACTCTGAGACTCGTAGTAGGGCCTAAGAAAGGCATTGCCCTACTGTTGATTTTGAACTATTCCCCAGTGGACTGAAACAGCTGCCTACGATTTGGGCATATTTAAAGGTTGGAAGTCTATGGTAAGATGTTCCGAATCTACACATTGACTCAGAACACCACTGCTTCCATACTGGTACAATGCACAGGTCAGCAATTCGATTGTCTCAGGGACGCACTCTGAGGAAGAAGTGGGGAGGAGGTTCCCCCACCCCTTGTAAAATGGCCACTTGCAAGTCATTCCTTCTCAGAGAGGAAGAATTGCCTCCTCTGCCCCATATACTTTCCAATTAATTTTCAGACATAAGACATAATCTTCATGGCCGTTTATTCACAATAGTATCATCTACTGAAATGTCACTTCCTCTTCCTTGCACAGAATTGAAGAGAAACACTGAGGAAGTACCTTCTCGCCCGGTCTACCTTCCTTTGCTGCTGTGTGACTCTCTCTTCCACCTCGTCTATCAGAATGAAGCGAGGAGGCAAGATCAACTTTCATGATTTTTTATCTCCTTTCCTTGCAAGCTCATTTCTTTCCAGCAACAGCAGGGAGAGAAAGGAGGAGACAGAGGTGAACGTGAGCAAACTTTTTTAAAAGGCAAAAATATTTAGCCAACCTTGCCCGGGTTGCCTCCTGCCATGTAGATTACTTGCTGGAAAATACTCTAGCCAAATTCTTAGCAGGCCACATTAACAGTGCACTCCTATACAAACCTACGAAGACTTCAGTCCCATGAGTTCAGTGGGGCTTAGTCCCACATAAGTGGTATAGGACTGCAGGCTAAATAGTCTTAATCACTTATAAGGAGACATCCTTCCATGCTAATCTGAGCAGCAAGCCAATGGGGACAACTTTCTCTGTGGTGTCTATCTAGAAATAATGAGCAACATCATTAAAGTAGTGCCAGTGTTTTAACAACAAAGCTAGGAAACCGGACTCCTCACCCAAAACATTACCAGGACCATGTGCAGATTTTACAGGCATTTTGATCGTGCATTGGGACATCCCAGCGCAGACATACTGATAATTGGTTGAACAGGCTGCCACCACCCATAATGGGGAGCCAAGGTTTCAGTCAGATCACTCCTGCTCTGCTCTTCCCCAGCAACAGGGAAACATACCAGAAAGGGGAGCTTAGAATTACAGCCAAACCTGGAATCATGGTTTGTTTTGTCCTAACAAACCAGAATCACTAGGCTGCCTTAAATCATGATTTGTTATTGGTTTATTGATCTGCGCTTTGCTAGGATGAAATGAACTATGATCCCGGGGGGTTGCCAAGCTAGCCCTTTCCTGATTTGTTTATCCCAGGGGTAGGGAACCTGAGGACTTCCTGCTGCTGGGCAACAACTCTGCTCGCTGACCACTGACCATGCTGGCTGGGGTTGATGGGAACTGGAGTTCAAGAGCATCTGCAGTGCTACAAGTTCCATGCACCTGGTTTATCCAGGAGAGAATCAAATCAGTAGCATGAAGCTTGTGCACGTTATGATTCATTAAGCTTGCCTGCCATGGCGCTGCCAGGCAAGGAATGTCCAGGGTGAGGAAGTAACTGTTGACTGTTAAAAGTACACTTACAACTTAGAAAAAGCCATGTCCATCAACCCAACGTCTTTCAGCTACTCCTATCCAATGAGGCAGTTGCAGCAACAGAGACCTGAGCTGCACACAAGCAGGTGAAAACCATGCCTGTGTGTAACCTATTTCTGCTGCTCCCTCTTCAATCCTCAACTGGTCCTAGGAGACAGTGGAGCAGGAGAGTTGGGAGCAGAAGGTAGATGTGTGGAGGCCTTTGACTCTACACCAGCCTGACCTATCTCTCCCTCCTCCTGCACCTCTTCCTCATGCTTCAATCTTGCAGCTTCTCCTGCCTCGGACTCTCATCTCCGGGCTGTTCCAGGTCCCCCCCAGGTCACTGATCCCTTCCTTCCAAGTCAGACTCCAGTCCCCTTTCTCCCGGTATAAGTATCCAGCCATCACTCACTCCAGCCAGCCCCTAACATTGCCATTACATGCAAATGCGGCATTCTGAAGCTCGCAGGAAGCCAAGTGAAATCTGCCACGGCCACTGAACTCACAGAGTTTGTGTGCTAAGAACTATATAAGCGATCTTTTAGCACAGGCTGTATATCCTGGGTAACAGGATGCATGTTCTGCTTGGAATAAAATACCACCAAGTATGACATTTACTCCCTCCTAAGCATGATTAGGATTGCAGCCTCAAAAGATCAACTCAAGGGCAAAAACAGGCTTCCATTCATCACAAGGAGGCCAAAATAAGCATTCAGAATTTTCAGCCACATTATTACACCTGTCATCATAGGATGCCTTTGTTTGCCAGTTTGTAAATCCATAATGCCACCAACAAGTAAATAAACTAAACCTCACCTTCCTGTGTGATAGGACCTTAAAAAGTTGCAAGTAGTCTCCTCTTCAATCAACCCCCAACCCCCAAAAAGTGCCCTTCTCATCTGCTATTGACTGTGGCTCATCCAACACTGAGCACTGAAAGCCAGGTAACAAGTATGCAAATCTCTTCTCTTTCACCCCTCCACCGGTCCCTGGCAGTTGACAGGCTAGGAAAGAGCAGAACAATGGCAAGGAGGAGGGCAATGAATTAAAAGTATTGTTTTGCAAGCTTATGAACGCTGTTCAGGACAGGACATGTTTTTATCCCCAAAATCTGATACACACTATTGGCAAGCACACACCCCGCCGCAGATTTAGTGCTGCAAAATCCCTATCCATCTTTGTACGCTTTGGAAATTTTTTGGCAAATCCCTATGACTTGCCCAGCTCCACCAAATGCTTTCTTTCAGCCAGTTCACAGTTTTCATAGCACTGCTGCCAACATTCAGGGGTGAGTAAACAGGAGTGTTCCTTTTGTTTTTAATCTTGCAGTCAAAGCAGGAAGATGGGAAAAGGGGGGGGAAACGTAATTTAGAGGAAACATTGTACAAGAGACAGGGCTAAGGCATGAAGCAAGAAATTGTGGGTAGTGCGGGGGGGGGGGATTAATGCGATTTAAGAAAGCACACTCCTCCCCTGAAATCTGTATTAGCTGTAATTATACCCTCTTGAGATTTTTTTTTATCCTCTTTGAGTAAGAGTCATTGCTTGCAACACTCATTTTTTCTATGTACCAGCAGGATAACATGTTAAAGATCTGTGGTCCTGTATTCTGCTGTTAACAATTTTCACTTGATGGGTGGGCAACAGGTTTGTTATTACATAAGGCTATGTATGCACCATAACATATAAAGCATGTTCTCCCTTAAAAAAATAATAATCCTAGAAACTGTAGCGTGTTAAGAGTGCTAGGAATTATGCCTCTGCTAGGTGTACACTACAGTTCCCAAGATCCTTGGGGGTCTGCATGCTTTAAATGTATGTAGGTAGCCTAAAACTCAATACAGTGGTACCTCGGGTTACATACGCTTCAGTTTACAGACTCCGCTAACTCAGAAATATTACCTCAGGTTACGAAATTTGCTTCAGGATGAGAACAGAAACCGTGCAGCAGCAGCGCAGCGGCAGCAGGAAGCCCCATTAGCTAAAGTGGTGCTTCAGGTTAAGTACAGTTTCAGGTTAAGAATGGACCTCCAGAACAAATTAAGTTCTTAACCTGAGGTACCACCGTACATTAAAAGATACTGTGCACATTTTCAGCTCTGCAGTTATCTTCTTACAGGAAGCCTGTGCATTCAGTAGGTATCTTTCCAAATCTGTGACTGCAATAATTCAAAGTTCAGTATCTAACAGTAAATTTGGATCTTCCTCCAAATCTCTATCTGAGAAGTGGGACACTGTTTCTATCATGAAGTTTTATACTGGAAATGTTTAGGTGAGGAGGAGTTGCAAGACAATGCCATCCTAAGAACCACTTTATTCTGGTCCCTTCTACATTCTAAAAGGAAAGGAAGAGGAAAATGGTTATTGCTCGTTCACTGCTCTGTGATCTTACTGAAGAGAGGTCCAGGAATATCCCCAAAAAGAAAATTTCAGTTGGGTACTTTTTATTTTGTCTTTCGTTTCCAACTTCTGGAAGCAATATAGCCAAAGCACAGCAAACCACAAACTCTTAACTGAAATGGGATTTTAAACTATACAGCAAGAGCACTGGCATAACCGGCCACAGGCATGTAAAATACTTGTGTTCTCCTCCACCGCCAACTACAATTCTAGCCTTCGTTTATAGTCAGGAGTCTCAGGACAGAATGTTAGAATAGGCTTTGCCAGATTCCACACAGCACACAGGCATCACACATACTTTCCTAACAGAAAATAGATGGGTCTTTGGCATAAAAACCAGCTCCCTATCTTCAGACTTTTGAAACTCGGGAAAAACTGTGGAGTACCTGTGAGTCACCCAGGGTGAAAAATGTTTTTTTTAATTAACCTTCTCAGCTTGTGCCTCACCTCAGTCTGTTTCCAGTAATGCTTGTGTTCCTGAACAGAGGTGATAGGTTCAGTACCAGCAACACAAAATGGATTGTTATTTGGGAAGGGCAATGGGAAAGATCTCCTTTCACGCAAGTAACATGGCTTTTGTATTATCACACACCTTTATTTGTTTTTTTTTAAAGCAAAGAAGCAAAGGTCCGTATGAAAAAACTCAGAAATCAGAGTTAGGCTTCATATACCGTTGTATGAAAGATGCAGGATTTTGTAAACAGCCAGTCAACAGCTATAAGTGATGTTGCACAGGTGAAAGGATACAACTCCATCTCTACCTAGTAAACAAATCTAATTGGTATTAAAAATGGAAGAAAACATGGGAAAAGTAGACTCACAACACAAAAACATGCCACAGAAAAGCCTAGTCAAGGGAGGAGAGATGTGTCAGACTTCCTTCCCTGTGTTCACAGAGACAGGAACAGACTTGTCTTTGTTGACTCACCAAAGTGAAGTCTATGGCTTATAGAAATACAAACCAGAAGGCTTATAGAAATACAAACCAGAAGGTCACAGCTCTTCATGTCCAGTATGAATATCACAGAGACACACTGTACATATTATCTGCCCTAGGAAAGCGGTGAAGGATATCAAAGTAAACCATTCCATATTATGAGGAAACACCAAAGATGTATTCCAAAGGGCCCATAATTCCATATCTAGACACTATTTTCCCAGTGCAAACCAGTGAATTTTAGTAAGCTTTTTGTATCATCAATAATGTACAGATGCTATGAATACATTCACATGGTTTGTATGAATGTATGAACTGATTAGGCACAGAAACTCACTGAATCCAAGTCCTAAGTAATCTCAAGTGTAGATTCAGAGTAAAAAAAAGAAGAAGGTGTGTATTCATTGTCACTTACATCCAACTATTTCATTTTTAATTTGCAGACCTCCTTCCTATCTTACCGTACCCAAGGCAGCTTACAGTATAGGGTTCCAGAAAATAAATGAAGCTAACATGTTACTTCACATCTATAGACCTGTTTTTACCTCCAGTGAAGAAGCTGTTCACCAAATATCCACTGATGTTTCTTCTGGCCATGCACACACGCGCGCACACACACACACACACTCTAACAGAGACAAAGCTGGTCTCTTTTCTGGAAGCGAAGGTGACAACATTAATCCCCTTTACTTGCCACACCTACAAAAGTTGCCAGACAAGTTCTCCAGTGCTAGTTTCACAGAAACTATATGTTAGTCAAATATGGGAGCCAGTTGTTTTGATATTCCAGTTAGGAGAGGAGAAGGAAGAAAAGGTAGCTTCCTCTTCCTCTTCTTATGCTCCCTTAGAATGGCTAGTGGAGAGTCCATGTACACTGGTACCTGAGGTCAAGAACTTAACTCGTTCTGGAGGTCCGTTCTTAACCTGAAACTGTTCTTAACCTGAGACACCACTTTAGCTAATGGGGCCTCCCACTGCCGCTGTACCGCCGCCGCACGGTTTCTGTTCTCATCCTGAAGCAAAGTTCTTAACCCGAGGTACTATTTCTGGGTTAGCAGAGTCTGTAACCTGAAGCGTCTGTAACCTGAGGTACCACTGTATCACCAACCACAAAGAAAATAGTTCATCCTCAAATGGGGACCCAGCACACACATTTCCTCGAGATGATGATGCAATAAAACCACGAAGAACCCTATTTTCTTACAAATCTCATTTATCTTAATGAAAGATAAATATTTTCAGGTTAAAAAGCAAATTTTCCAGCCTGTGCTCTTAATCTGAATATACTCATCTTCCATCATTCTAATAGCAAATGCAGCTGGCAAGCACCGCTGCCAGGCTTGGACAGGTAACTCACAACTTGCGCACATTTAACTTTTGCGTGTTCAGCTTTATGCACTTGGCAAAAAGAAAAATTAAAAAGGAGGCAGAAAGAAGGCGGGTGTCTGGGGGTGAAATACTTTGGCAATCCCACCCACCACTTTGTGCTTTGACTGTACGTGATTTATGCTCTATCCCTGGAGTATAACCCTAGCTAAGTTGAGAATTGCCTGTACAGAAAACAAGGGAACGCTGAGAAAGAAGAGGGAAGTATCAACATGCTTGGTGGAACCTCAAGGTTTGCAGAAGTACTTCTTTGGGGGGGGGGGTAATTCCCCCTGCAACCAGCCCAAAGAGGATTGCGCATGCCCAGTCCAAGGCTTACGCTCTAACCACTGCACCACATCAACCATGGGACAGCTCCAGTGGTTAAAGAACCTAGCCAAGTTAAGATGCCAGGGAAAAAGAGGGAAGTGCTCTCAGAGTTGGAGAAACGAAGGAACAACCTCCTTCCCCATACTTGCATTTTAACTCTATAACATACTGTACTATAAACCTATAGTTAAATTGCTATAATGAACTTGTTTCTTTTTCAACGCAAGGGAATTTTAAAAGGAGGAACTATGACTGCGGTCCATTAGTGTGTAAAGAAAAGCTTTGTTCTTGCATCTCGGTGCTTTCAAAGAGCAGTCAAGTATCAGCATTAGCCATGCACTTATAAATTATACCTGCCGCTCACTACTATATTTCTAGAAGTCAATTAGGAAAACACTTAAGAATTGTGTCTGGGTTTCCCTCCCCATACACACACATTTATTTATTTTTTGAAAAAGAAAGGAACTGATGCAATCAAGGAGTGTGCATTTTGTTTTGGGCCAAGGCAGAAGATAAGCTATTTTAAACCAAGGAGAAATATTATGACATACAAATAAGCTTCCTGGAATTGGGAAAAGATTTCACAAACCAGGCTGAGACTTAGGTGGACTTTGCTCTCCATTTCTACATGCTGTGTAAGGTAGTTATTAAAAGCAGTTTGACCAATGAATTACTTAATAGGTTACCTGAAACTCATTAAAAAAATTGCACAAACAAGACATTAACCTACATGGCAAGGCTTTGGAGTCTCATTCGATATTGTCACTCTGTATGTCCTACGTTGGACTGATAATCTGATAATCTCCAACTCCTCATAATGCCAAATGTTATTCCTCTTGTAAAGTATTCCTAATCCATAACCCAAAGCACATTTTATGATTAGCAATTTCTTCAGTAGCCATCTGTATTGATCAGCTGCTGAAATCCTCCTTTCCCCTAAGCTAAATTCATACTAACATTATACTTCATTTCAACAGATCCTTAATTAACTTTTAGTCCAGGGTGACAAGGTGTCCTGTTTTACAGAGGACACACCTCTCTCTGAAGAAGCGCTGCCTGGTTCAAGCCGGGTTAAAATGCTTTTTAAAACCCTAAGCAGGTAAGCCTTGAGATTCTCATCAGCAGTTAGCACCTGGATAGCATAGAAGCGTAGAAATGTAGAGTTGGAAGGGACCACGAGGGTCATCTAGTCCAACCCCCTACAATGCAGGAATCTTTTGCCTAACGTGGGGCTCAAACCCACAACCCTGAGATTAAGAATCTCATGCTCTGCTGACTGAGCGATGCAGGCAGATCAACTTTCTGCAAACTTCCCCACTATGGTAAAGTGTATGGCATTGCTATTTAAGTTATAGTAAAGGTAAAAGTAAAGGGACCCCTGAACATTAGGTCCAGTCGTGACCGACTCTGGGGTTGCGGCGCTCATCTCGCTTTATTGGCCGATGGAGCCGGCATACAGCTTCCGGGTCATGTGGCCAGCATGACTAAGCCGCTTCTGGCGAACCAGAGCAGCACACGGAAACGCTGTTTACCTTCCCGCTGGAGCGTTACCTATTTATCTACTTGTACTTTGGCGTGCTTTCGAACTGCTAGGTTGGCAGGAGCAGGGACCGAACAACGGGAGCTCACCCCGTCGCAGGGATTCAAACTGCCTACCTTCTGATCGGCAAGTCCTAGGCTCTGTGGTTTAACCCACAGCGCCACCCGCGTCCCTTAAGTTATAGTAATCATCTCTAATTCTCATCAAAACATAGCCAAAGTTTTATGTAAATCTGTGCCATCTTTTTGTTTCTGTGTAAATCACCTGTTTAGCACCTGCTCCTTTCCCTCTAGGAAGGAGGGACACCAGTTATGAACATATCTGAAGAAAAATATATGCCCCTAATCCTAAACCTTTTGTTCATGGCAATATTACCTGATGAAGGGATTTTATGCTGGCATCATTATTTTATAATAGAAATGAGGACCTGGAGAGTTCAGTTGGTTGGAGTGTGGTGCTGATAATGCCAAGGTTGCAGTTTCGACCCCCCTGTGGACCAGCTGCATATTCCTGCATTGCAGGGGATTACACTACAGATGACCCTCAAAGTCCCTTCAATTCCAAGATTCTACAAAAACAGGACACAATGTGGGATGTTTCCAAGCTAGATGAGAAATCTGCCACAAGCAGAAATCCACTAGTGTGAACAATGACGACTTCTCCTAATTCCAAAACCTAATTTTCAGCTGCGCGCGACAAACGTTCGTCTCTGCGCATGTTACATCTTCAAAAGGCCTGAGCTTGCTTACTTAGTACGATGAAATATAGCCTGGAGAGGAGAAATTTAATGGGAGACATAATTGCGGCCTTCAAATACCTGAAGGGCTGTGATGCAGAAGATGGAGCAGACTTCTTCTCTGCTGCTTCAGAGGGCAGGAGCAGAGCTAATGGGTGGAAATTGAAGGGAAGCAGATCCCATTAGGAGAGACTGCAGACTGCCTCAAGAGGTAATGGGCTCTTTACCTGGAGAGATTCATACAAGAGAGGCTGGACAACTATATGTCAAGGACACAGTAGCTGCAACACACACTACACAATAAATAATAATAATAATAATAATAATAATAATAATAATAATAATAGTAATTTATTTATACCCCGCCCACCTGGCTGGGTTTCCCCAGCCATTCTGGGCAGCTCCCAGTCGAATATTAAAAACACAATACAGAATTAAACATTAAAAACTACCCTAAAAACTGCAGATCCAGCATTGAAAAGAGGATTGGGCTAAATGACTTTCAAGGTCCCTTCCAACTCTTATGATTCTAGGCTTGGTTTGAAAATGTCATGGTCTGAAACTGTTCTCAAAAGCGGGCCTTTTAAATGAGTCCTTAGTGTACTTCCTCTGCTTCTTAAGTAGGAGGCTGAGGCAGAAGGCCCTGGAAAAGGAACAGAAATGCACAACTTTCATATTTTTATATAGCCCAGTCTGCATGCAACCCATTTTGTAGCTGAAATGAGTTACTGAAATGAGTAGCACAGCACTACCTACTATCACAAAAAGGCATTTTCCCATCCTATCAGTTGCCAGTTGGGAGAATGGGTATTTTCGTGTGTGTGTGTGTGAGAGAGAGAGAGAGCGAGAGAGAGAGAGAGAGCGCACTACTGTGTAACAGAAACTGCGTATGGCTGTTTTCTGTCTGTGAAGTGCTTTGCAGTTCCCTTGCTCCCCTTTGCTACCTGTCCGGTAAGTCGGACAGAGACAACCCCTTACTTAAACAGCTTCATGAGTCTGCAGGAATTTGAGTATGGATCCTTCACAAACAATTGGAACATTTTTATCCAGCACCCCACACTGGCCAGCCTCTGTGACACATGCAAACACATGCGTGCACATACTAACAGTAGGAGGAAAGGTAAATAAATGTGCCCAAACAAGTTCATTACCTGATGGCGAGAAGACTGCAAAACAGTCCCTGTTGCCAAAATGCATCCAACACTTGCTTACAGTGCAAACCCGAGTGTCTACTCAGAATTCAGTGAGGTTTTCTCCCAGGTAACTGGGGCTAGGCTAAGCCGCTTGCTCATGCATGTGCAGGACTCTGCTAAAATCTAGCACACTGCTTCCAAGAGTGGCAACAGGTTGAACGACAAAAGGGAGAAGACAGATGCTTATCTTAAAATTAATATCGTGTCCATTCAACAGCCAAGCAGATGGAGGACTGACCCAAAACCTCAAGAACATTATATACAAGGGTGAGCCTCCAAGATTAAGCCCAGTTTCGCAGGATGCAACCGTCCTTCCAAATCACGCCACCCAGGTAATCCTGGTTTCAGTAAATAAGGCATGTTTGCGTAGCAATCAACATTGGGTAATGGAACACAACTATATTACCAGAAGCAAGATTACATCAAGTCGCAAGAGGGAGATGCAAATTACCTTCTCCTTAAATAAATAAATAAAACATCGTACTAGACATCCATACTTTCAAGCAGGTTTCGAGTTTCCAATTAAGTAACGGAACATTTCCAACAGGGAGGAGGGAGAGCAGGTGGGTGGATAGATACAGCCATTGACCATGCAGCATTGTCAACAATACCTCGCATCTGGTGAAACTGCCGCAACGCATTATATGCAGGGCTGCCTCTGAAGATGGTTCGGAAACTCCAGCTAGTGCAGAATTCGGCGGCAGTCTGATCCTGGCCCGACTGCACTGGCTGCCGATTAGTTTCTAGGCCCAGTTCAAACTTAATAAATAATAATAATAGCAAGGAGTAAGAAAACACTATGTATATAGATGTACTTGTGTACATACATATACCCAAGAAAAAACTAGATGGATAAAATTATGTCTAAATTGCACATAGGTGCCCTTAAAAGTAAAGGGACCCCTGACCATTAGGTCCAGTCGTGGCCAACCCTGGGGTTGCGGCGCTCATCTTGCTTTATTGCGGCCAGCGTGACTAAGCCGCTTCTGGCGAACCAGAGCAGCGCACGGAAACACTGTTTATCTTCCCGCCGGAACGGTACCTATTTATCTACTTGCACTTTGAGTGCTTTCAAACTGCTAGGTTGGCAGGAGCAGGGACTGAGCAACGGGAGCTCACCCCGTCGTGGGGATTCAAACCGCCGACCTTCTGATCGGCAAGTCCTAGGCTCTGTGGTTTAACCGACCCAATAGGTGCCCTTGCTTCCCTGCTAAAACCATATCATCAGGCCTTTTTTCAGCTGCAACTCCCTGGAATTCAATTCCGGCACCTCTCAGGTGGGCATCAATGCCATTCTAAGAGAACGGGGGAGGTTTTCCTGGTGAGTTCCAGCCCCTCTTTTTCTAGAAAAATAGCACTGCACATCATGATATACTGAGAAGGAGCTTACTTAAATCTCAGCTTAAAAAAATAAGCACTTTTAGATGTGCAAAATCCAAACTAAAAGTATACAGTAGCTGGGATTTTATCTTCCCAATTGATGCTCTCTTCTCAGAAGCATAATGCACATGAGAGAATGAAGGTATCACCGGCACTGATAATCTTGCCATCACCACCCTATTTGATGTGATTCTGGAGAAGATGTCTGCTGGAAAGCTAAGTTTTTGTTTTAAAACAAGCTCTAAACTGAAATGTTTAAAACAAGGTGCCTGGCAAGACTGTCACAATATTGAGCGAAGTCAGCCGTGATGTTCAGCACAAACTAAAGCTGTGAAACACATTAATGCATCTTAAAATTAATCAGAGTGCACACACAATGACACTCCCACAAATTTTACAACCTATAAAATACAGGCAGACACTACCAACCAATCACTTTTATATTCTCTCTCCCTCTCCCTCCATCCCTGCCACGAGATGTCTATTTATACAGCAGAGAGATGGTCTTTCATCAGACAAATGGGGGAACTCACCACCTCAATAAATAAAACTGAACTGCCAGACTAATTGTAAGTGGGAATGAGCAGTCCATCAATGTTGCCTCCCCTTTAAGATGTCAGCATTATTATTCTTCAGCTGGCTATTCTGGCTCTGTGGAAAAACTAATGGGGGGGTGGACTGGGGCAGAATTAAATAGTTTGCTAGAATTTGTCTGATACCCTTTGTAAAAGAAGATGGCTGCAAGGCAAACTTACCTGAGAGCAAGCACCAATTAACACGGCGGGATTCCTTCCAAGTAGGACGCTCGCTTTCACATAGTTTATTTTTATTACCTCAAATATTTTAATGGGTTTTTTCATACAGTGGCCTAGGAGAATTCTTCCCTTTTCCTCTCTCCTTCTCATGCCAGAGATGCAACAGCAACACATACATCTGCAGACATAGGTATTCTGAAGTCCAGCTCCAAGGGCCTTCTGCTGGTTCCCTCACTGCAAAAAGTGAAGTTACAGAGAACCAGGCAGAGGGCCTTCTTGGCAGTAGCACCCTCCTTATGGAACGCCCTCCCATCAGATGTCAAGGAAATAAACAACTATCTGACTTTTAGAAGACATCTGAAGGCAGCCCTGTATAGGGAAGTTTTTAAAGTTTTCATTGTGTTTCTAATATTGTTGGGAGCTGCCCAGAATGGCTGAGGCAACCCAGTCAGATGGGTAGCATATACATAATAAAATTATTATTATTATTATTATTATTATTATTATTAATTATTATTATTAAGCTTTAAAATGGTAATTGGTTAAATTTATCAACTAGGGTTCCTATCAGCTTTCAAGCAAGCATGAGCAGGTTCTTATGGTCAAAATAATTTGACTAGGACAGGACAATACTTGTTGCAAGAGAATCCTCTGGAGTGAAAACAATAAACCTGTTTTACTGAATCATAGCTGCCTCCTGAAAAGCAGGGATGCCGCAAGCTAGCTTCTTTCTTGCATTTATGCATTCCTCCAGTACAGTAATCCCTCAGAAACTGGAATTCATCTTTCAAGCTTAAAAACATAAAAACGGCCTTGCTGGAGCAGACACAAGGCCTATGAAGTCCAGCACCCTATATCTTACAGTGGTCAATGAGATGCTTCTGAGAAACCTACAAGCAGGATGTGAGGACAATAATAACTTTCTCCTACTTCTGCTTCCCAGCATACCTGTATTAATAGGCACGGCATGTCTGATCTCGGAGGGGGCATACAGCCATCCAGCAGCCAAACTGTGGTTAGGCAAGACAATTGCTTACGCCACAATTATATCTCAAGAACTTTTATAAACAGCCACATGCATTTCTGCAAATTATGCCCTTTCTTCAGTTAAAGGGGCAGCTGCTGGAGCTCACAAGAAAATACAAAACCTTTAGATACTGTTCCCACCTGAAGACAGTTGCTAAAGTTATTGTGCAAAAAGCTCAACCCTTGATCTCTGAAAAGTATACCAAAGGCATGCAAAGATCTCTAGTTGACCTCTCTCACACACAGGCAATAAAACCTTGCCAAGACTTCTTAATTCAAGGTAGATCAGGCTTCAGCCACAGTAAGTCTAACAATGCAATGTGCCTGCAGGCTGATAAATTGCCTTCTTCAACTGTTTAGAAGACAGGCAACCTTTTCCTATGTCAGCTACTAAATCCACTATGCTGCTACAGCTTTGAGAATTCGAAAAGTCGCTCGATCCAGGGACAGTCCACATATATATTGGCCTATTCCTAGCTCTTTTTCTTAATGGTGACACGGACCATTCATACTGTAAGAATAGTCTTCACAACTTGTGAGCAGAGTGGTGGGGTGAAGGGGTGAAGACAAGCTACAACAATTAGCTGTAACATTGTTCACTGATCCTGCTCAGGCTGCACAGAAAAAAGCATTTTGGTTCCTGAAATTCATTCTGATGGTGCAGATAAAATATCGTAGATAGAATTCCACAGGATGTTTTGCTAGTGTGTGAAAACGGTCCAGATCCAATGATCCCCAGGCATGCACCTCCAGATGGTGGAGATTTTAGGTGCAATCCTGGCACCTAGCTAATTTCGAACACTGCCAGAGACATATGGCTTTGGATCATTGGCTTACCAGAGAATGTTGGCTTTACTGTGGCAGCACAAACTGCTGTTGTATTCCAGAAATCCAAGCAGCTCCAGAAAACTGGGCTGTAATTGACAACCCATTTACTCCAGAGCAGTTCAATTAAAGTCGCTGGGATTGCACTAAACTAAGCGGCTGCAGATTGTTGCCTTAAGCATGTGCAGTTCAGGGAATATATCTATGGTGATATATTCAACGGAGAGTTTTCATTCAGAAGTTTTAGCTGCATTTCGAAGAGTAGCCACAAATTGAGGGGATGACCGCAAATTAAGGAAATACACACTGGCTGTTACGTTGCCTACCTCAAATGACAGATTTTCACTGCAGTTTATCTAATCACCGCTATTCCCGTGTTTAAACATATCCCATAACCAAACACCTGGCTGGCAAGATAAAGACCAAGCAGATTTTAAAAGTAACAACTGCATTAACAAGAAGCAAGCTTACAGTTTAAATATAAAATATGTGCATTATGGAGGTGCCCTTCAGCTGCCAACCTCAGCCACGCAGGAGCTGATTTTCACAGCACCATCGCACAAGGACAAAGCAAATCACTTGGGGGCACATCATGGAAAAAGTAGGTCCCATGTACCCAAGGACCATAACTGAAGGGCACCTGAGAAAATGTACTTATCAGCAAGCAAGTCCTGGAATCCTAAGACTGAAACACCAGGCTAGTTCTAGTCAAGTTCTCTGAGCTACGACATATATTTGTGACGTGCTAGACTGGCTATAAGTCAGACTTTGAAAGAGACTTTATATGTATCACACTTCTAAAGCACATGACTTCCCCCAAAGAATCCTGGGAACTGTGTTTGTTAAGGGTGCTGGAGATCTGCAAGAGTTAAACTATGATTCCCAGGATTATTGGAGGGAAGCCATGTTCTTTCAAGGTATGATAAGTATCAAAGCAAGGGCTGGAGAACCACCTATCAAGGATGCTGAAACAGTGGGTTTTCTGCATCAGAAGGCTGCTGAGGTCTGTTCCAGGTCTATGACTCGAAACTCCTGCCCAGCCATGAAGCTCACAGGGCAAAGTCACTATCTCTCACCCTACCTTAATCCAATAGTCCTGTGAGCCGAGTTAATTTAAAAGGAAAGTATCCAAAAGCCTTTGAGAGTCTCCCTCATACACACACGTTTCAAGATCAGGGTGAAATTGGGGATTTAGAACAGAAGTGGGGAGACTCCAAAGGCTTTTGCAAGCCTCCGCCAACTCTCCGAGTTTGGGAATTTGGAAGGGAAGAGGCTTGCATGGGAAGTCTTTGAGAGTTTTGCCTACTCCCTTCTAAATTCCCAATCTCATGCTGATCTTTAATCTCCACTCATCAACTGATGCCCAGAGATTTGATCCTGCTGCCTAGGCTGCATGATCCTGTTCCCTGCTGGGAAATGGGCAGAGTAGCAGATGCAGGATTAAACCCTGTCCTCTCATCCATCCACAGATATGTCAGCTGATAGATGGGTGAGTGTGGTTTGGTAAAAACTGCCTGGCAGGCCAAATTGGACCCCCTGGCAAGCCAAGACTGGCTCGTGGGTCAGAGGTCCCTACCCCTGGCATAACTACTTGAATGCCTACGGTCCTTGAAGGAATTATAGGATTCAAATGTTTGACTGAAGCAAAATCACCATGACCCCCAGTAGAATCAGAATCTGTCTGTAGACTGAATACATAACCAAGTGTCACTCATGCTATCTTCCATTATAGCACCCTGAAAATGGACATTAAATATTGTGTATGTGTGTGTACATGCATATTCTCCTTAAAAATCCATTTATAGTATATGAATGTCATTCTTTTTGGACAACTGGGGTTGTTACAGTTGCTGTAAAAATCTAAATCATTTTCCATGACTCTCAGAAAGTATGCATTCAAATTTTAAAAATACACACATTACTATTCTATTTTTACACGTATTCTTGAAGCTTCAACTGAGGCAACAAAGCGTTGTTTTTATAACCAAAAAGACACATACATACATACACACACACACACCAACAACTCTTAAGTACTTACAAATAGTCTCTAATTTCCAAGCTGTTTCACAAAAGTGTTAGCAGAATGTGCTAAGCATTTTTTTAAAGAGACAAACCTCATCCATATTTCCTGTACTTTGAGAGTAGCCGGAAACCAAGGATTTACCACAGCTGCAAAATCCCCCCTGCCCAATCTCCTCTTCCTTGCATCCATTCATACTGAGAGTAACAGAGGTTTTTTATTGAGCATTTTCTCAACCTACACACAGTGAAGCCTGCCAAGATACCACATGGCGCCACAAAGCAGAAGCTGGGGCTACGAAAGACTGTATCCAAAAAAAGGGTAATTTTTAATGGATGAAAAATGGCAGATTCATACAGCACTGGGACAAGTATGGCCTGAAATTATCGTATTTTTCCGTGTATAAGACTAGGTTCCCCCCTAAAAATAATGTCAGAAATTAGGGGGCATCTTATACTCTGGACCATCTCCTCACATTTTCTTAAATCTGAGTCCCCCAAAATAGGGGGCGCCTTATACATGGGGGCGTCTTATTTCCAGGTCTAAGACAAGGGGTGTATTTCTCCTTCAGTGTATCAGGTGCATCTTCACTTATCTAGGACACAATTTCACCGTTAAGCAGAGTAAGATATTCACCTCGGGCAGTTGTTTGGGGTGTCAGAAAGGGCAGCACACTGTTCGTTATTCAATTTATTATCGTCATCTTTTCTTGCCAAAGAAGCGGGGAAGGTGCTTGTGGGATTTTCAGCCTCAGGCACCAAAACAACTTCACTGGCCTTGGTGCGGCACAATTGCCAGCTCTACCTCAGGGAGCCTGAGGGCCATGATGAGGAAGAGAAGCACCTAGCACAGCCCAGTGAAAGAGATGGAGAACAGGTTGGAGAAAATGACCCAGCAGCCAACTTTTTTTAGAAAGTGTACAAGTGAAACCGGTAATGGAGGAAAAGGTAGAAAAGACCTTGGCTGTGCAAGGTTTTTCTTCCTTGAGGTAGAAATGTGTCTGAGAACTTGAGTGGAGAGCCTTGGCCAAAATCAATAAAACAGAGCTCTTTGGCCAGTTACACTGCGCTGCTGAGCTTATATAGAAAACAAAAAATAAGAGAGTAAACCTGGTAATGTGGAGAATACTATAATTGGGGCGCTACTGTATTGGTTTCAGCATTAAATAGTTCCAAGCGCAACTAGAAATAGATTCAAGATCGCCACAGGCTTTATGCTTTGTTAAGTCATTGCTCATGCATTAAATACAGAACTTAGTTTACAAGATCTGCTAAAATGCAGTGTAGTGCCAGCAGCAGGGCTTTTTTTCAGCCGGAACTCAGTTCCTGCACCTCTCAGGTGGGTGCCATTGCCATTGTAAGAGAACAAGGTGAGTTCCAGCACCTCTTTTTCTGGAAAAATAGCACTGACTATCAGACTCTTCATTCTGAAAAGCTGTGGGCTAGCTATGAAAAGCACACAAGCATATGTGATTGAATAATAATAATAATAATTATAATAATAATTGTACCCCAGCTCATCTGACTGGGTTGCCCCAGCCACTCTGCACGGCTCCCAGCATATACAAAAGCATAATGAAACATTAAACATTAAAAACTTCCCTATACAGGGCTGCCTCCAGGTGTTATGCTACTACAACATCAAGATTCATCCAACTTGCAAGGAAAAGGCCTTGAATTAAGGAATTCAGAACCCAGTAATTTGTGATGCATAAACTGAGCTCATAGTCCTTCCACACATACACCCAATCCTGATTATTCCAAGCTTTTTTCATTTTAGTAGTATAATTTAGGGCAGGGGAAATGCTACTGCTGCTGCTGTTAAAGCCATCAGGGACCTAAAATCCTTGCCAGTCTACTACAGATCACCCAGAGATCTGCCAGTAAATCCCAATCTACCTTCTATCCACCTTGGCTATGTTCACCTCTCTCTCTGTTTTAAGATGTCACATTCCCACATGCATAGGGCTCTTCAGGGAGCCATTCAGTGAGGGATGCTAATTTCCCACAACTTCATATACAGTAGTTCACAATCCAGAGCATGGGTAGGCAAACTAAGGCCCGGGGGCCGGATCCGGCTCAATCACCTTCTAAATCCGGCCTGCGGACGGTCAGGGAATCAGTGTGTTTTTACATGAGTAGAATGTGTCCTTTTATTTAAAATGCATCTCTGGGTTATTTGTGGGGCAAAGGAATTCGTTCATCCCCCCCCTCCAAAATATAGTCCGGCCCCCCACAAGATCTGAGGGACAGTGGACTGGCCCCCTGCTGAAAAAGTTTGCTGACCCCTGATTCATATCATGTTTGAGCCTACTACTTACAGGAAAACCACCAGCACCCATTCTTTGTGAGCTGCAGATTTGTTTCCAAGGGTGCCAACTGCCAGGAATCCTGGTACCACTTTCTCTTGGTGCGGGGAGCAAATATTTAAAAATGATATTTAAAAATGATAGCGAGAAACAGTCTGGAACCATTGTGGGAACGGCTAATTGTAGTACATGGTTGCTACTAGCACCACTGTGGTTGGTGTCAAATTTTCAGCACTAATAAGAATATCAGAAATGTTATTTCCGCTTCTCTCTCAATGAATGAGAAAATAAAGTGCAACTGAAAATGCTCAAAGTGTGTGTGTGTATGAGAGAGAAAGAAATTCAGTGGGTGGAGTACAGGGCTTTTCTCATACCACCTGTACTTCTGAGGTGGTCCAAAGGAGTGTCCTTTCTTACATTCTACAAACCTCACTGGGGGTCTGCACTGTACGTCCTTCTTGGGTGCCCACACTCAGACCATTGGGTTCATCTATCTCAGTATTGTCTACTCTGACTGATAATGCTTCTTCAGGGTTTCAGACAGGGGGCTCTGCTTGCAGATGCCTGGGATTGAGCCAGGGGCCTTCTGCATGCAAAGCCGATGTTCCACCACTGAGCCCTTCCTCAACTGAAGCCCAAGAGAAGACATCATGAGGCAAATCCTCCATTAGAGATTGTTGAGATCAGAAAGTGTGGGCAATCAGGGAAACTGCAGAGCACTAGAGAAAGATGAACACACACACACCACCCTTAGCCAGCTCAAAAGCTACACCCTAAACAAATTCAGAAGTGCCCATGAAATGAAACAGAAAAATGGAAGCCGCATTTGCAAAAGAAGAAAACTTTGAGATACCAGAGGACCAGTTTGGGCCTAGCATTAAAATTGCTAGTCGCTTGCTGACAGTTTGACACCAATGTGTTTGCATCACTGCATGCAGAGGTACAGCAGTGGCCATATTGTCCTGGCCATGAGCTCAGGCTGCTTTCTCTGAACCCAATAAACAGGACATCAGTAGCACTGTGTCTAGAAGAAACTAGATTTAATTACTCCCCTCTCTTAAGAAGTGATCAAGAAAGGAGAAATTGATGCAAACCGGGCGGAGGGGCGGTTAAAGAGGCCACAAGCTATTTCTGCAAAAGTGCAGATATTCTCAGGATCTCTGAGCTTACATTCAACAGCCAGCTGGTTGTCTATTGCCATTTCCAAGGCACACAGCAAGAAGGCAAGATTTGTGGTAGTTCCCTGCTGAAGAGCCGCCCAGAAATTCAGCCTTCAACCCCCAGATGTAGTAAGCAATACATGGTGAATGCATCAATTAATCCAGAATTAGATATGTTTCAGTGCACAAAGTAAACTCTTACAATTAAACAAAACAAAACAAAAAAATTGTATTAAAAATCCCCAACATTGCAGTTCCATTTCAAGCTGCTACAGACGTATTCTTGAAGGGATAAAAACAAATACAGGAACATCAAATACTGCTCTCTAACAGCACCACTGAGGATTGCAATAGATTTTATGAGAGATGACTAGACTGATGTTCAGAATCTGAATCGTTTCAGAGAATGCAAGCAAACTAGGACATCTGCTCATGCCTATTCAGGCTAATGAGTTTATTTCCAGTTAACGGCTAACAGGGGAACCATGCAGCTGCACTCTACATTTCAGAAGATCTGAGCTCATTTATGCTTGCTGCACAGCATCACAAAGAAAGATAAGAAAGCAATGATTAGGCTGCATCCAAATGGCAGTATGAACCACAGTTGGATGTGGTTTATTGCTACTCCTCCTTATAAATACTACCAGTGGGCCTGGAGAGTTCATGTTACAATACCCAACATGGAAAGTGCCACCCTTATTGTGATCCTGATAGCCCCAGCGTATTATTTGGGGCAGCAGGAATAAGTATGAGGAACTCCTGTGTATCTTGCAGATGGCAGGGGCATTGAACTTCCAGCTTGATACTTTGAATGTCTTAATATGGAGCGACTCTTATTTGAATCATCCAGACCAGAGCCTCTCATGCAATCACCACAGACTCCCAAATTCTGCACAGGAAACCAGCTGCCCAACACCAAGCCTGCTGTGGGAGAAAATAGGTATTTTCTCGACACAGAGTGATATTACTGTATTGGTCTGAGATGCTGAGAACCACAGGAACTATACCAGTACAAAAAAAACTCCTAAGAACTACGGAAATAATACAAGCTCTTTTGAAGGGCCAACTACCATCGGTGGAAAAAGTACTCAAGCTTTCAACAAATCAATCCACAGAACTCTGGCAAAATAAAAAGTACCAGCCAGATATTGAGCAAAGACCTCTCTCAGAGATTTCTCTAATTTAGCTCAGTACTGGAAGAAACAATGCAAGTATTTCTCATGCCACGTATAACTTCACAGACAAATTATCAAGCTCTTAAAAAAAAACCTTTTGCAAACCTTTCCAGCAACCAAGTGAAAAAATTGTGCACAGAATATAAGATGCACCTGAGTTTTGCAAGGTAGCATACAGCTCCCCAAACCTAGTAAGATACCACCATTGGGTGAAGATGGGGAAAGGAAAGGGAAGGAATGCCCTTGCTGGATTGACCCAAAGAGTCTCCTGAGCCCAGTACAGTATTCTGTCTCCCAGCAGTTAGCAGCCAGAAGATAGTAGAAGCTCACAAAATAGTGAAAGTCCTTTTATTTGCCTCACTAATCTTCCCAAACCAACTTGGCATACACCCTTCTCTTTCTCTCCTCCCCAGTGGCAAATTTATGGCTAAAAGTGTCAATGCATGTAGTTATAAAACGAAGCTACATAACAGCTGAGCGTTCACACAAGCCAAATTGCGGAGGAAAACCAGAGAGGGACAGAAAATAAGGAGCGGTAAATCGATATATGCAATTGGAAAGTTGCTTACTCTCCCGCCCCTCAAAGAAAACCCAGGGGAAAACTACATTAGAACAAGTAACAAGCTTTCTGGAAACTCAGCCCTCTTCCTACCTGGGAACTGACAGCGATCGCAAGCATCAGTCGGGCTATAAAGTAAGCTCTTCCGAGCCACGGTTGTGCCCCCACCGCAGGCAGGGCTTGGAGGGAGCGAGATCCAAGCGGCTTTTCCTCACCTCTGAGCAACCTGCCAAAGCACAGCCAGGAGTCAGAGAAGCTACTGACAGGCAGACAGCCGCGACAACGAAGCGGGCGGGAGCGACAAACACAAAGATGCACCCTCTAAGCAGCTCTACCTGCCTGCTCCCTGCTACTCCCTTCGGCGGCGAGAAAGGGGCGGAGCCTCTCGGCCAGACCCAGCTTGGTTCCTCCCAGGGAGGTTCCGGAGAGGGCAAAGAATCGTCTCGGTTGATTGACAGCGGCGCTGACCAAGGGGAATCTCCAGACGGATCAGCGCCAAGGCGGCGTTCGCTCGCGCTTTCGCGGGCAGCCGTCGGGTGTTTCCATGATGTCAGCGAGCCATGTTTCTCGGACAGGTAGGAAGAGGAGATGTGGCGCGGGCGGGCCGGCACCAAGGAGAGCGAGTCGAGGCACCCGTCACCCTGGGGCAAGACTTTCGCGTGCGATCGCAGTTCACCCGGATGAACAGAGGCAAAGGTGCTTAACCCGAAAGGTGGGCTTAAACTGGCCAAGGCAAAGAGGCATGATTTAGAGTCGGGAGAACGCTTCCCTGTTACAGCACAGAGTCAGGATTTCAGTGCAACAAACTAATCCCGAACCAGCTTTACTGCACCTCTTCCTGAGCTTAGCGATTTACAGTTTCCATAATTACTTCGGATTTGCACCACAAAACGCATGCAATATTTCCCATTCTTTGCAGTGCGGCTCGGTCGGATGAACACACCATTCTAGAATAACCTCCGCTTCTGCAATCGCGCGTCCTGCCAAAGTGTCCCCCCACCCCCCAAAAAATGCCCATTTCGCCAGCGAGGTACGCGCACCTTTAAAAGCCGTCGTTCCGTGGCCGGGGACAGCGTCCGAAGAAAGTAAAGGCATTTTAAGTTAAGGAATATTTGCAACACACGAGCCCAGCTTTGAAAACTCAGCTGGAAAAGCTTGGAGGAAGCTGCTGCAAAGAGGCCCAACCACTTCCACAACTTAGCTAAAAGAACTCGCAGCCTGTACACATAATTAAAGCAGAGCCATGAAACCTTTAAGAAATAGCCCCTCGCTATCATGAAACCATCCGAGTGAGAAATCAAACTCCACAAAGATTGCAGGACAGAATGCAAAATGCAGAAAGGCTCTCAGGATTATTAATTTGCATATAGAAATTAAAAAGCTGGAAGCATCCCCAGGCATATTCAAACTGCCCCAGCCATAGATTTCAGAGTTGCGGACACTTGCCTCTCGAGAAGACTCCTTCCCTTCCCATTCTGTGAGTTCTCTCAATGCAGCGACAAAGGAAAGAGTCCGCCAGTCCCACCCAGATTCCGCCCAGGCGGCGGGTTTTACTGGCTGCTTTCAAGGAGGCGGGGTTTCGCCTTGCATTCTTCAAGTAATCTCATCAACGCCTTGGCACCATTCAGGATTTGGGCTGACGAGGAGCCAACTGTGGCGCTTCTCGCCCCGGAAGAACAGACAGCTCATTAGGGCGCTGCCCCGTAAACACCCAGTTCTGGGCTGAGATGGGCTCCCACATTCCACTGCCGCATGCCAGGGACGCCGTTGGTTCCGTTTAGAGCACTTTCTGCCCCAGCCGCGCAAAATAGAAACCCATTGCGATGTTAAAATTGGCAGGAGGTTTGGGGTTTGGGTTGTTTTTCGGAAAAGGAATCGAGCAGAGGGCGGCGAGGTATTTTTGCTACTGAAGATGCAAATATCCAAATGAAAGCTTCTCACAGCCTTTAACGTGGGCATTCTAAAAATATTACGTTTGCAGTTTGCGTGGGTGAAAGCAAAGAACGGATTGCATGCTACTTCGGGCTCAAGCCACGCTGCTTACCGTTCTGGAAGCTACTGTTCAAAGTTCCTTCTGTCTGTTTTTGCCCTGGTACAGTTAAAATGACATGGACCGTGCTTCCGGGTTAGGGTGCAGAAAACCAGGATAACGGTTCAAGAAAATAAAAGTAAGAAAATGCAGCTGTAATTATCGCAGAATTGACCTGCGGAACTCCTTGTCTCCAGCATTGCTACTGGGCAATAATAGAATGGCCTCCAAAACAAAAATGACAATAAGCTCTGAAACCTAGTGAGGATTCTTAAAGAAGGTAATGGAGGATGAAACACATTTTCTCTCCCTGCATTCTTGGGAGGGATATTGACTACTTAATTGTGTTATTCTAAGTTTCTATAAGCACCAAAATCTGAATCAGTGGCCCTTAGAATGAAAAATATTTCTCGCCCATGCCCAATTGTAACTAAACCTAAGTACAGTGGTACCTCAGGTTAAGTACTTAATTCGTTCCGGAGGTCTGTTCTTAACCTGAAGCACCACTTTAGCTAATGGGGCCTCCTGCTGCTGCCACGCCGCCAGAGCATGATTTCTGTTCTCATCCGGAATCAAAGTTCTTAACCCGAGGTACTATTTCTGGGTTAGCGGAATGTGTAACCTGAAGCGTATGTAACCCGAGGTATCACTGTATGCACAACCGAAATAGCCAATATTTCCCCCCCTGCTTCCCCCTGCCTCCCCCCCCCCCCGCCGCTGTAAATTATCATCTGTCAAGTTATAGATCTAAGCAACACACACACACACACACACACACACACACGGCACTGGCATCTACCTGATCCCAAGCATTTTGTGTCATCCATTTCATTGGGGCCTAGTTTTCTGCAGCATTCTTAAGAGTGGGTTGCAATGCATAGAATTCAGGATGAATACTATTTGCACTCCCTAGGGAATAGCGGATGCCTGGAAGGCACCATTTGCATACAGAGAAAAGGGAGATTCAGTTGTGCAGAGCACTACAATGGTCTTTGCTCCAGAGCCCTGACAAGGAGGGGGATGGCTGACTAAGAGCAGAGATGTAAGAGCAGCGAAGTGGGCTGGTTTAATTACTGCTAATTTTGAAGCATTTGCACAATGTCTTTTTATAGCCTTACTCAAGGGCAAGGAGCTGCAATGTCACTGTAGCAACTGGACTCTGACCCAAATGCTGAAACCAAGCAAAAAGGACGCTTAAATAATAGTCACTCATTATTGTGGGACTTTAGCTATGCAGAACTATCAGAAACCAGTGGTAAGAAATATGTAATTTGGTTAGAACAGTTACACACTGGAGGAAACTCAGGCATTGACGGCTTGCACCAATATTCTGGAATCCATGCAAGTGCAGCTCATGACATAATGCAAACTTTGATCCTCTAGATCACAAATTCAGCAGGAAATGAATCTACTGGGAGCAAAAGGGATGCTAATAGGAATATCCTTTAAGCCAGTATTTTTCAAACATTCTTTCTAGGAAGTGGTAGTTCTCTTTGATATGGCATATGGGGCTGGTTTCTCCTGTTTTTCTTTTGACATGTTTCACAATATACTCATTCACCTTGCATTGAACTTTATCGCAGAACTTCAATGTCCCAAGAGCAGCGTTTATTTCCATTATAGAACCCCTTCCCTCAACATCAAAGCCATACAGAAAAGCAGAGCTTCCCCATCAGTTTCTCATGCCTGCTGTTCTTCAGAGCCTTGCTTATGCAGCTCTGAGGCCCAGTATTTTTGGTGTTGATGGAAGGAAACAACAAGATGCTCTTCACATCAAAGGAAATTTAGCATTCTTCCTTGCCCTCAGAAAAAGGAGGAAATATTGCATGGTGTCCAGCAAAATCAAACCACCAGTGCAATAATTTTTGGCTGTGCAAAGGAACATCCTCTGCCTCTCCTCTCCCCACATGCCCCCCCAATCTGTTTTGGGGGGTTTTCCCAACTCTCCGCAGTCAATTTTAATCAAACATTTAAAAAACCTTCCCTATACAGTGGTACCTCGGGTTAAGAACTTAATTCATTCTGGAGGTCCGTTCTTAACCCGAAACTGTTCTTAAACTGAAGCACCACTTTAGCTAATGGGGCCTCCCACTGCCGATGCGCTGCCGCTGCACAATTTCTGTTCTCATCCTGAAGCAAAGTTCTTAACCCGAGGTACTATTTCTGGGTTAGCGGAGTCTGTAGCCTGAAGCGTCTGTAACCTGAATTGTATGTAACCCAAGGTACCACTGTATAGGGCTGCTTTCAGATGGTTCGGGGGTCGGATAACTCCATAACATCTAACATTTCTCTGATGGAAATAGGGACGTCCTGGGGAAACACAGGACATTCCAGCATCAAATCAGAAATGGATGGCTTCTGCAAATGTAGGATTATCCCTGGAAAACAGAGACACTGAGTTGGATGAAACTGTATTTCTAGAATGAAACTGTATTTCATTTTTCTTTCTAAACACAAGTGAACTAACTGATGGAATTGGATAGAGAACAAATATCATGATTCTGCAACTTACTGACAAGGGTCAAGCATGTTAGAAACTCCTGAGCAAGTAGGGATGGAGCCATGGTCAAAGTGGTCCAACAGGATGACTTCAGAAAAGCTGCTAGGCCTTGGAAGAAGGAGCAGGGAGGAGGGGAGCCCTGTTCCAGTTTTTCATCTGACATCCCAGCAGTGGAAGCTGCCACCCAGAACCAATTATAAGAATCAAGTGCAGCTGAGCTTTTGGTTGTTGCCTCTAGCCTCTAGTCTGAACGAGAAGTCCCCATTATTCTTTGATAGTCATTATTGAATTACATTAGCTACAACATTAAATTGCAAGATCACAAAGGCAAATCGTTCTCTGAAATAAAAGCTAAGCTATCGCAACCATCTAAGCGCAGTTTGCCTTTCATAAATTAGCTTGTCATTTAACAGTCATGGTTTGTTTGATGGCACCAATTTACGGAGAGCCAGACATTGCTATGGAACTATCTAAACGGACCCAGTTCAAAGGGCTGGTTATGACCAAACAGTTTGGACATCCTTATTAGCACAATGGATCCCATGGTGTGACTGGGGTTGCCAGCTGAAATCTAGGACAGTAGAAAATGTATTATTGATCATTACTGTAAAAGTAGACCAGTATACCTAGGTAAAAGCATATCTATGTATACAATATCTACTATTATATACAGACACATATGAAGACACAGAGCCTTCTCTCTCTCTCCTCTCTCTCTCTCTCTCTCTCTCTCTGTGTGTGTGTGTGTGTGTGTGTGTGTGTGTGTATCTCCTACGATGTGTTCTGAAGGGACATCATTTTCTGCATGGTAGGCTGCTGGGAAATCTATGCTGCCTGGATTTCCATACTATGAAAAGGGTTTTATATAAATGAAATAAATAATACGAACACATATGAGGATAAAGCTGCATTTGTCCAAAACCCAAATGACCACTTCTTATAGGGAAAAACAACTTACGGAAAAGGCATTTTGGAGAAGAGGAAATAAACCTTTCTCCTTCCTAACCCATTTTTTTCTTTTTTAAAATGGCCTTCTGTCCCGCACCCCCAATTCCTGGTACTTTGGGAAGGCTTCTAAATGCACATTTACTTTCTCAGTCATGCACCCAGGAGAACATTGATGGCAGGAGAACATTAAAGAAGTGAAGATGAATAAACTTGCGTATATACGAGTGAGGCTGAGGGAACTTGGTATCCCTGGCTGGCCTGGTGAGCAAATAGTCTGAGCTGCTATAGGGCAGCTTCCTAGGTTTATTCATGAGTCTTTGCTGTCACGGTCCAGGATTCCAAGTCTTCATTCCTCACCTTCCTCCTCCCTGAACAACAATTGCCATCTAGATGGAAAGGCAGAAGTGAAAATATCAAAACGGTAAAACCCTCTATCTGTGCATAAGAATATTTTTGAGTGGGAAGAAAGCAATAATATTGCAAGTGATCCCTTCCAGAATCTAAGAAGATCAACCAATATTGTGAACACAGATGCAAAAGCCTCCCACATGTTTCTGCCTCTAGCACAGTATGTGGGCAAGGAAAACAAAGAAGAGGCGAGAGGAAGATGGAAAGCTCTGACTTGCAGGCTCCATGCAAGCTTGAGTGCTATTCATTAACCTAGGACCAAGCTGTCCATCATTACCCAAAACCAAGTAGCTGGCTTGGGTACCACTGTCAATCTGATCAGCCCCCTTCATCTCTAACTCCAGAACACGAGGCAGGCTAATTGGGAGCAAATGCAGAACGGTTTGATGCAAATCAGTTGCCTCACACAATATTTCTCATGCTCATATGCTCTTCCTGAGCACGAGATGTGTGTATCAATGTCTGTCTTGTTAGGTGTCAAATGAGCTGATTGCCCAACCGGGAGACAGCGTCTTTTGTCATTTCCCCCGCCACTCAGAAAAAGCTGACTGCTTTTGCAATGCAACAGTCGGAAGAGACAAAGAAACAGCAGCTCAGCATGGTGAGGCATGTTCAGCTTCTTGAAAAGGCCAAATCAGACGTAGAACCATAGAGTTGGAAGTGCCTCAAGGGTCATCTAGTCCAACCCCCTGGAATGCAGGAATCTCAGCTAAAGCATCCATGAAAGATGGCTATCCAACCTCTGCTTAGAAGCATCCAAGGAAGGAGAGTCTACAGTCTCCCGAGGGAGTCTGTTCAACTGTCAGACGGCTGTTACTGTCAGAAAGTTCTTCCTGATGTTTAGTCGGAATCTCCTCTCTTGTAACTTGAATCCATTGGTATGGGTCCTACCCTCTAGAGCAGGAGAAAACAAGCTTGCTCCATCTTCCATGTGACAGCCCTTTAGATATTTGAAGGTGGCTATCATATATCCTCTCAGTCTCCTCTTTTCCAGGCTAAACATACCCAGCTCATTCAACCGTTCTTCATAAGGCTTGGTTTCCACACCCTTGGTTGTCCTTATCTGCACACGTTCCAGCTTGTCAATACCCTTCTTAAATTGTGGCACCCAGAACTGGACACAGGATTCCACATGTAGTCTGACCAAGGCAGATTAGAGTGGAACTAAACTTCCCTTGATCTGGACACTATAATTCCGTTGATGCAGCCTAGAATAGCATTAGCCCTTTTTTGCTGCTGCACCACGCTGTTTTTACCAGTATTACCAAATCCCCTTTCTCTCTGCGAACAGAATTTAGAAAGCTCACAATTCCTGCATCTAATAAGACAGTCCTACGAATATCAAAAAGTACATGCAACAATGTGGGTTGTTTCACATTACAACTTAATTGTGGAAATGATGTCACTTCCTATATGGAAATGACATCTTTAGAAAAGTTTGCTCATGCAGTTTCCACATTTAGGGAATCAGAAAACTTTTGACTCACCTGTTTTAAGAAAACCTATCAGGGTCAAACTTAATAAGCTGCTTGCTGGAGGACAAAAATGCAAGCAACTGTGTTTTAAAAACACCCTTCCTCAGCTGGGGTTGGGGGCAGATATGGTTTTTTCCATAAAATGTGCCACATCTAAGCAAATCAAGGGACAACAAAGACCCCAAACAGTAGGCAAAGGAGAATGAAAGGATGTAATTTCTATAGGTTTTCAAAAGGCTCTTGACTAAAGCCTGCTCTGAGGAAACTTGATGACTTGATCTAGGAAAGTCATGAATTAAAAACTAGTAAGAAGATAGGGGACAAAGAGTAGAAATAAATTACCTGTTTTCAGCATGGGAGGAAGTTAACAGAGGAGCGTCCAATGGCTCAGAGTTGGAACCAGTGTTCCATGCCAATATTCAATATATTATTAATAGCTGAGAATGGATTGGTAGAATACAAGGTGATAAAGTTTCTGGATAGACCAGAATGACCTGTCAGAAAGCCGCTGTAATCTTGTTGCTGAATAACACATAGTGTGGTCGGCTCCTGACATCAAGAATTCTGGTAGCAGACATAGGCTTGCAATTTGTTTGCAGGGGCCCAGCAGAAATGTCAGCTATTCTAAGGTTTACAGCATTTTTATTTAAAAACCCCAAACACCTGATAAAATATTTTTGTTTTATTCAGTTGCTTTTCTAAAGGAAAGGAAGGAAATAAAAAACAGATGGAAAACACTTCCAGCCTGCTGAATTTTTTTGGAATATAGTGATCTCAAATAAACTTCACAACCTAGGAAACCTTTAAGGTCAAATTCTTCTCATGTAATGACAACATCCACTGACAACATCCACCCACTTTCTGCTCTGCATAACAAGGTCAGAGGGTAGAGCCACAGAGACATGCAAGTCAAGGTGCTGAAGCCAAGTTTTGTGTGAGGGACAGCTTGGGAAATACATTTAGTGTGGCCCCTCTCACTGGGCCTTCTCCTCAACATTTTTGCTGGTGGCTTCCAGCAGCTATGAGTAAGCAGGTGGGTGGCAGCAACTACTCCTGGCCCTTGCAGGGGTCGCCACCAGTGGTATAGTGTGGTTTGCAAGTGTCCAAGGCCACAGAGAGGGGAGGGAGGGAAATGGATGGAGTATACATTCTCATTCAACTGCCTAACAGCGTCCGCATCACCCAGGAGATTGCAGCCACAGAAATAAGAAAAGAAGAGTTGTTCTGTTGTCTAGAGAGGTCACTTCCTGGTTTGAATGGAGAAGCTGTTTTCAACGGAGCCCAGTGACGGAAGTACAGTGGTATCTCAGGTTAAGAACTTACTGTATTTTTTGCTCTATAAGACTCACTTTTTCCCTCCTAAAAAGTAAGGGGAAATGTGTGTGCGTCTTATGGAGCGAATGCAGGCTGTGCAGCTATCACAGAAGCCAGAACAGCAAGAGGGATTGCTGCTTTCACTGCGCAGCGATCCCTCTTGCTGTTCTGGCTTCTGAGATTCAGAATATTTTTTTTCTTGTTTTCCTCCTCCAAAAACTAGGTGCGTCTTGTGGTCTGGCGCGTCTTATAGAGCGAAAAATACGGTAATTCGTTCTGGAGGTCTGTTCTTAACCTGAAACTGTTCTTAACCTGAGGTACCACTTTAGCTAATGGGGCCTCCCACTGCCGCTGCGCTGCACTACTGCCACGCAATTTCTGTTCTCATCCTGAAGCAAAGTTCTTAACCTGAGGTACTATTTCTGGGTTAGCGGAGTCTGTAACCTGAAGCGTCTGTAACCCAAGGTAGCACTGTACAAAGCTGTACATTTTTGCACCCAGGACGACCGCTCCTGTGGCCCCCCTCCACACTACGCCACTGGTCACCATTTACATGCCCATACTCTCTGGGCCAAAGGATGGAGTAAGCAATAAGTGGCAACAGTAAAGAGCAAGAGCCTCAGGGCTAGCAGACTCTTAGTAACGGGTCCCATCCAAGGGCATGGGCCTCAGTGAGTACCTGGTGTTAAATTCCCAGTGTGAGGGCAATGTCAGCAGCCCCTCCTTGACAACCTCATGAGGGCCATATGCCACTAGTGGGGACCAAAGACTGAAGTGGGTGGAGAACAAATGTAAACAGTAGGCCGGTATCTACACATGCTCATGTGCCCCTCTGAATCCTCCATCTAAAGAGGAGGCATGATCAGAATTCAAGAAGACGTTCCAACCAAGCAAGAATCCTCTGGGTGCAAAGCAGAGCCAGTGAAGGGTTTGACCTGGAGCAGGGGTCAGCAAACTTTTTCAGCAGGCGGCCGGTCCACTGTCTCTCAGACCTTGTGGGGGGTCCAGACTATATTTTTTGGGGGGGGGGGGATGAACAAATTCCTATGCCGCACAAATAACCCAGAGATGCATTTTAAATAAAAGGACACATTCTACTCATGTAAAAACACACTGATTCCCGGACCGTCCACGGGCTGGATTTAGAAGGTGATTGGGCTGGATCCAGTCCCCGGGTCTTAATTTGCCTACCCATGTTCTGGAGGGTAGGGCAGGATGTGACCTAGATAGGCCTAAAGGTAAAGGGACCCCTGGCCGTTAAGTCCAGTCGCGGACGACTCTGGGGTTGCGGCGCTCATCTCGCTTTACTGGCCGAGGGAGCCGGCGTTTGTCCTCAGACAGCTTCCGGGTCATGTGGCCAGCATGACTAAGCTGCTTTTGGCGAACCAGAGCAGTGCACGGAAACCGTTTACCTTCCTGCCAGAGCGGTACCATTTATCTACTTGCACTTTGACGTGCTTTCGAACTGCTAGGTGGGCAGGAGCAGGGACTGAGCAACGGGAGCTCACCCCGTCACAGGGATTCGAACCGCCGACCTTCCGATTGGCAAGCCCTAGGCTCAGTGGTTTAGATTTGCCCCCAGAGCCTGAGGTTCTTCATCCCTGGTCAACAGCATTATCCGGGCTCCTTACTTCCCCACACATTCACTGTATCCTCAGAAGAAGACTGAAAGGGGTTTAAGTTTGGCTCATGTCACATCCTGTTCGCCGCCTATACACCCTGCCCACACCCCTTTCATCTGAACTCTCTCCCACTCGTCAGTGCCTTGCAAAATGAATCCACCCGAGCCTCACGAGCGGTCTTTTCAGTCGATACTGAGTATGCGTTTGTCTTTCCACATTGTGAAATATTTTTACAAGCTGCCTTAAATAGCTGCAGATTCCTAGAAGTTGTGTTCTCGCTGCCAAGTCAGGTTCGACCCAAGGAAAAAAACAACAAAGCAACAGCCATGGCAACAGGAGAGGACAGAGAGGGCCACATTCACACTTAAGATGCTACTTTAAACAGCTGTTGACCCCCCCCAAAGCATTATGGGAGCTGTAGTTTATGAAGGATGCGGAGAGTTGTCGGGAGACCCCTGTTTCCCTCCCAGAGCTAAAGTTGGTTTAAAACTCTGGAATTTGTAACTCTGTGAAGGGGAGGGAGGGAGGGAGGGGAGAGAGAGAGAGAGAGAGAGAGAGAGAGAGAGAGAGAGAGAGAAGATGCGCTTATGCAAATAGCACAGACAGAAAGTTGGGTGTAATATTGTGGCTGAATCCATGCAATTAGCTCAGTGCAAATTTCATTTGGTTAATTACATGTAGGGGCTTTAAAAATGGCTGCATGGGACTGTATCCTATGCACATTTGTTTATTATTATTTTATTTATTAGATTTATATACCGCCCTTCAGTGCTATTTTTCTAGAAAAAGAGGTGCTGGAACTCACCATAAACACATCCCTAATTCTCTTAGCCTTAGGCAATGGCAATAGTGCCCACTTGAGAGGTGCTGGAACCCAGCTGCCACCCTTCATTAAAAGATCTCAGGATGGTTCACAAGATAAAAACATTTACGAGGGAGTAAGCCCATTTGAATTGATGGCTCTAGTATATCACGCCAATATAGTGTGGTTGCTCAGTACACTTAACCAGTCCATTAATCCCTTTGACTTTAATAGCACTGTGGCTTCAGTCCAGCTCAAAATCAACATATTTGAACAACTCTCTGAAATTCCTTAGGAAAAAAAAAAGTGGCGGAATAATTTCGTTATCAAACTAATTAAAGTGTCTTCAAAAGCTTGCAGCATATTTGATTAAATATGCTCTTTTTATATTCTGAGGTTTAATTAACTGGTGGGTTACGATATGCTCATGTAGTATCTCCCACCCTCTGCCACACTCTAAGGGACCACAAGCCGTCCTGTAGCTGGGTTCTTCCCCAAACATCCTTCCCTCCATTTGTTGAAATTTGTCCTTGTGTGTTTAGTTGCCAAATAAACAGGTGACCAATAAAGGGTCAGGCAGAAGGAGGAGAGAGAGAAAGTGAAATAATTACTTATTTATTTCTTGGATTTCTCTCCCACCCTACCTCCCCAAGGAGTCCAGGGTGGCAAACAGATATAAGATATAAAAACGAAAACATGCTAAAACAGATTAAAACTTTCCAACAACAATTGCAGTTAAAAACATGCCTCCGCACAGTGATCTCAAAACTACCAGAAACAGTATTCTTCAGCCACCCAATAAACAGGAATGTTTTTTCAAATTCCTCCCAAAAGAAATTCAAAATAATGATGGAGACAGGCACAGAAGGGTGGGAGGAGTGAGTTTTTTGTGTTTGCATACAATCTTGTAAATACAAAATTATTGACTAAAATATAAATTTTGAAATAGATGAGGGGAGAAGTTACACCTAAAATGGTTCATAGAATTCACTAATGTCCATTTATCTTTAGATTGTTCTTTAAAAAAGCACTATATTGCCATGCCTGTGTGTTAAGATGTGCACTCCTCATGGTTCCTTGGTAGGTGAAATTCAGGGAACAGTGGCTCGTGAAAGAGCTTACTCTGCAATTACAATTAGTCGGCTCTGCCTGTCGTTGGATCTAGCGCCACCTGCTGTTGGGCTCCCTGCCTTTTGTCCTACCTGCTTCCATGGGTATCAGCCACCACAGACTTTCTCTTATGGCTGCCCATTCTATCTCAGGAAGTGAGTGCAAAGTGAGCAGGCCTGGCAGGAGTGCTCTCCTGGTGGAACATAAGCCATTGTATTCTCTCTCTTTTTTAATTTTCATTTTATTTATTTGTTAACATTTTTATATTACATTGGTAAACGTTGTCATATTACATTACAGGACATACTATAATATAATTTCCAACGTGTATACAAAAATTATATAAAAATTTTATATACCTAGAAAGAAAATGAAACAAACATTTCCCCCACCCAAAAAATCATATACATACCAACACACTAGACTTCCTGTCTTTACCGTTGTATATTCCTTTTTTACAAATGAATGTACTCTTATTATTGTATATTTCTTTACATAATATCTAATACATCCCTATATCAATATGTGCTCTTAATCTTCTTTCTCAACTCAGTCTCACTCCAACGTCAGTCAAATGCTAGCATAGATAGCGAACCTTTACTGTATTTTTGAACATATGTTTTATATCTGTCCCACTGTATTCTCTTTCGTCAAATATAATGGTAATTTTAATGCAGGTTCCAGGGCTGGCCCAAGATATCTTCCTGCAGGACAAGATGGGGCCTCCCTCTGTTCCATGTGCAGATGCTGACCAGAGAGTCAGTTTAATCTTGTTTCTGCGCCGGCAGCAGGACAGTTTCCTCCACTGCGTATGAGAAAAGCAAGCTAGATTAGGGAGCACAGAATGCGTTGGACAACACACACAATTGCCACCTGAAGCAGCCCCCTCACTCTTTCTAATGATCCTAATCCTAAAGAGCTTTACCCAACCCCACATATGATCTTGTGCATTCCCACAAAACTTGAAGTGGCGTTTGCCCGTTTGTTTAGAGCCTGTCTGTACAGGGGAAAAGAAAGGGTTAAAAATGTAAACCAATAGGAAAGCTGGAGGTGGAGCCTACATGTGTATAAAAGGGCTTAGCCCGAGGTTTGTTAGAGTTGTTGGTGGGTAGTTGGTTGGTTTTAGTGGATTGGCTGGTTGGGAAAGGCAGTTGGAAAAGCAGTTGGCGGGCAGTTGGAAATAGAGAGACAGGGCAGTGGGTTCTTGAGGGAGGGGAAGTAGAAGATATAGAGAGAGGAAACTAAGACTAAGAAAGTAAAGAGTAACAACATTTGGAATGCCGTAAAAGTTTGTGTCTGAAATAAAATACACTCTTCTTTATTACCTTGAGAACCTGACTGAGACTGAAGTGATTTTACCGGGAAGGACCTGATTGGTGACAGCGGATTAGTGGTGTACGGATCAATAGTCCATAAGACGACCGGGGGCTCCGTATGAATGCCACACTTACTTCTCTGGGCTATGCTGTGGGGTGTTTTTATTCAGCTGCTACTGACTCCTTTGAAACCTGCTTCCTTGAATACATCAGGGAATATATATATCCTGCATGCAGGTAGCCTCTTAAACTTCTCCCTCCTCTCAGATCCATAATGTCACCAACAAATTAAACATGTTTGTGTGGATTTCGAAATTTCAGAGGCAACCTGTCTAGAACACAATGTGTTGATAAGGCGTAGAAAAATGAAAATGGCAACAGCAGCCAAAAAGAGAGTAAAGTTACTTCCGTCCTTTCCACCAGCTGTAGTACTGTGCTGTTTCTAAAAGTGAGCAAGTTACTAGGGTATAATTCCAGTACTCACAACTTGTTAACAGGATGGAAAGCAGTTCCCACAAATGGACAGCGATCTGACATTTACCCATCAGTAGCTGCCAAACCTTTTTCAAAGTGGGTGCTAGAGAAGGAGGGATTTAACTTCGAGACAACTGGTTCCAATCAACTCTGAGGATCTGAGCCAATGTAGGATGCTGATCAGTGTTCACAAGACCCTCACAGCCAGGTGCATTGACAATAATTTCTTTGAAGTTGGATTTAATATGCTAAAAAGATTCCTCAGCTGCTGTTCTTTTACAAGATTAAAGGCTTACAGAGTTTATTAGTTCAATTATCACCAGTTACTACCGTTGGATATGGTCACGGTGCTTAGAAAGCATACATTTAAGCTTTGGATAGATTGGTACTTATTAATAATGATGTATTATTTTTGCTGTATTTTGTCTCCACTGTTTACCATTTTATATAGGGGCAGACAGACAGACGTCAGACCTAACTGGAGATAGCTTTTCATGCTTCTGATCATTGAATCTGGTCTTTGTAAATTTATGCCACAATAAGAAATCTGTTAAGGTGTTTCTAGATTCTTTGTTATTTTATCCCTTCAAAGCCACGGATAAGACTTTATGGTAAGGAAAAAATGTAATGTTTCGGCAAGGGACATTTTGCATTTGATGAGCACCTCAAGCAAGTGATTTCCAGAGCAAAGGAAAAAGCAGGATAACTGCCAGGTAATCCACATTTTTAAAGATTTATTTATTTATTTATTTTCTTATTATTAAATTTGTATCTCAAACAATAGTTAGAAAAAGGTGGATATGATTATATCCCCTTGCCTGTTTTCAGTCGAAACAGAATTGTAGCAACCACCTTCCAACAGGACCTAAATAAGACCTCTAATATTTCCCCTCCAATAGGTCTCAAACAACCTCTCTGTCTTCTTCTGCTAAAGTTGATTCCATATATCTAGATCTGGAGATAGCCTGGAGAAAATCTCCAGGCTATCTCATTCTGGGTCTTGAATGAGATGGTTTGGGAATTATGTCCCAAACCATAAAAGCTGTTGAGCAAAATATTATTTCTGAATTTCCAAGAGGAAGTTTCTGTGTAGCAACCAGTAAGTAGGACACGCTAGAAATTTAGTCACAATTTCAGTCATAGAAACTGCCTAAACGTTGGGAGTTTAACTAATCTGTTAACTCTTTCTTCCATGAATTTTGGGATCAGTTCAATCTAGCCTTCCATTTCTGGATGGAATATGTGAGAAACATCTTGAATGAGGCAATATTTGTTGTACATCAACTTCGACTACTTCTTCAGCGACGAATGTGGTGAACCACAAGTAGTTCTCAAGAAAACAGCCTTGCTATTCATACATTGCATGTGGGGTACTGCTTGCATACCCCACTTCTTGCAGGTTAAAAAAGTCCAGGGAGAGTTCATGACTTGAAGATAAAGGATATAAAAGATCTTAGAAGCTGCCCCGATGCTCAGGTTTTGCTACAGCGAGATTCTGTCACCAGACGAACCCACAACATGCATGGGGAATCAGCGTCCCTTCAGTCAATCTCCTCAGATAATAGCTGCACTAGTATTTTCACACTGCTTAGCTTCTCTCATAGCAAGATACCACCCCATATGGCCTGGTATGATTTAGCAGCATTAACAGCAAAGCTTTGACAGATGCCGCTCATCCATTATTACCATCTCCAGAGAGCATCTGTTTTCTGGGCAAGAAACTGATTCACTGTGGCAAATCCCTTTGGAGGGGATGTGGCATTAACAAGATTCAAGAGAAGCTTAGGTCATTTATATTAATTGGTGAAATACCTGCAAAAAAAATATAAATAAATTGGTGACAGAACCAGCACGGCTGACATCTTTATCCTGGCCTTTGACACGTGAGGTGTGTGTTCTCAGGGCCTACTCTATCCCTGTGACTGTTACCTGTTTTAACTGCTTTTCATTTTTAAATCTTAAATTGTTGCAGCCTGCCCTGGGACCTGCTGGTGAAGGGCACATAATCAATTGAATGATGATGATGAAATTATAATAATAATTGTTATGTACTGAAGTTTTCACCCTGGGCCAGCAGGGGGATACTGTAGATAGTTTTCACTCAGGCCCACATATGCAAATAAGGGATTGAAAGTGACATTCAGTGATTGGATAGCTACCGAAAGTGGTTACTGTTGCGTTGTAGTGGAACTCTATATAAGCAGGCTGGCTGAACCCTTCAGTTCAGTTCTGTTCTGGCCTGTGAATAAACAAGAGCTGTTTGAAGAATCGCTGTGTCGTCTGACATGTTCACCCACAACTTAACAATCATCATCATCATCTGATATTATATTATAATAAATTATTATTATTATTATTAGCCTTGTAGGCCACTCCAACAAGGGTTCTAAAACTTTCATTTTCAGGCCTTTTTTTTTTTTTTGCAATCACTGAAAATCTGACTCCATTATCTATAGCCATATCTGACATCTATCCACTAGCTTTCCATAAATAAACTGATAATCAGTCATGCCCTTGAAATTTCTTTCCATCGATCACTTTCATCTCTCTAAATCTAGTGAGCAAATTAGGAGAGCTGACTCACTCCTGTTTGAAATATGTCTTTAGCTGCCTTCCCCAATGTGGTGCCCTTCAGATACTTGGGACTGTGTCCCTTGGGACTGTGTCTCCCATCAGCCCCAGCGAGCGTGGCCTGTGGTCTCGGATGAAGAAAGCTATAGTCCAGAAAATCTGGAGGACACGAGACTAGGGAAGGCTGATCTATTGGGTGCAATTCAACTAGATTTGTGCACTAACACAAGGATTTGCACTAGTGCAGGGGGATTGTCCTCAAATCTCTGCCAGGAAAGATTAGGGGGATTCCAAGAGCAGACCTGGGAAGTGCCATTCCATTGACTACAGCCTGTTGTCAGAACTTGTGTTGTGTGCTGCATAAAGTACAAGGGAGAAGACAGGAACTTCTTCTTCTTCTTCTTCTTCTACTACTACTACTACTACTACTACTACTACCATCCTATATCTGGAGGTCTCAAGGCAGTTCACAGAATAAAATCAAAATATAAAACCACAAAATACATAATCAAAATAAAAACAACAATCCAATAACCCCCCCAAAGAAAGCTAATATTATAATATAATATGATATCTCTTTAGAATTCTTTTTTTTTCTGAAGCATTTGAAAATGACTTGATATTTAGTGGCAGCCAAGTCCCTCTGAACTCATTTGGGCTTACTTCCAAGTAAACATATTTAGGATCCATCTATCGGAGTCTATTTAATGTTATGTTGGTGTGTGGAACTGTTGAAGGTAGCTGGCAGGCTAATGCCTCGCATATTTCTTGGGAGTCAGTTGCACTGATTTTAATAGGTCTTAGATCCTAGTAAGTAAGATTAGGAGGAGACTGGGAGGCCAGTCTAAAGAGACAGAATCCTGGCTTAAAACAATGGAAATTCTGAGCTAAGACCTTGCAAGTGACATTTCAAAGTGCTTGACCATCTTATGACCTCAGAAATTCACATTAAAGATGTTGTTTGAGATTTCTGGAGGTGAGAATATGTAAATATTCTAAAAGAATGCAAAAGGACTTCTGTTAAGTAACTCCAAACGTTATTAAAACTTTTTATTTTCTATTTCAGCAGGGACCTCCTCTGTTTTCATTACGGCTAATCCTGCTTGTTCTCTCTGGCGTTCCACTTATGAACCCTGGGTGTGCACTGAAACACATGAGGGACCTTCTATTTCTCATTTGTCTTTGGAGTAATCAAACCATTGCTTGGGACTCTGATATCTGTGGCACAGAGCAGTCGAGCACCAAGGCAACCGTCCTTTCTCAATATTTGTCCAAGAGCCTTATACCAAATGAAGTCCTGATTACGGAGCTCAAATATAATTTGTCCCATATATAATTCAGCTATTCTCTCCCAGCTACCACTCCTGCCCACAAAACCATGGGAATTGACCATGGGGATTTAGAACAGGAGTAGCTTGTATGGAGCCGCCAATAAATTTGAATTCTGGAAACCAGAGGAAGGAAGAGTGAGTGATGCTATGCTCAGGTCCTGTTTGCCGGTTTCCCACAGGCATCTGATTGGTCAATGTGTGAATAGGATGCTGGACTAGATGGGCCACTGGCCTGATCCTGCAGGATCTCCCTGCCTCACACTCCCACACGCATCATCCCTGAACATTGGCCATCCTAGCTGGGACTAGGTATGGACAAATCTGGCAATATCAGTTTTTCATTTTTTTCCAGTTTTAAGTTTCGTTCTCTACATTTCCACATCCTATTTTTCCTTTATATATATAAAAATATTATTTATTTGGTTTTTCAGATTAAAGTTTTACAGTCACATATCCAACATACAACATAGAAACAAGATTCCAAGGAATCTCCTGGACTTCCCTCCTCCCTTTTGTGGGTCCTATTGTCAATCATTTCCTCCTGCATCTTTTGTAATAATCCAAATATTTTACCTCTCCATTGTATCCAAAATTCACCATTAAACTACAGTGGTACCTTGGTTTATGAACTTAATCCATCCCAGAAGTCCGTTCTTAAACTGAAACCCTTCCCTAATGAGGCCTTCCGCCTCCGGTGCCCTTCCACCATTCGGATTCCGTTCTTAGACCGAGGTAAAGTTCGCAAACCAGGACACTATTTCCGGTTTTGTGGAGTTTGTAAACTGAATTGTTCTTAAACAGGACTGTTCTTAAACTGAGGTACCACTGTACAAGTGTTATTCCAATCCTACTAATGATTTTAACTGTTTACAATTTAAGATAAATTATAAATTTTCTCCATTCCTTATTAAAATTTTGGTCTTCCTGATTCCTGATTCTTCTGGTCATTTTAGCCATTTCAGCATAATCCATCAACATGATCTGCCATTCTTCTCTGGTAGGGACTTTATCTTATTTCCATCTCTGGGCCAATAACATCCACTCAGCTGCGGTCACATACATAAATAGTCTGCTCCCTTGGGATTTCCACATCCTATTTTTCATTCATTTGGTAGGTTCGTATTTAAATGATGACAGAACTGAATTTCTGCTCTGCCTCATCCCTAGCTGATAGTGGGGTTGTGTAATACTGTACTGTTTTTGAGTGCTTTCTTTCTTTGGTGCACAGTCAACAATTCTCAGTCCCAGCCACCTCTCCAGATCCCCTAATTTATCACCCTTTCAAAATGAAAAATGAGGACGGAATGAGGACAGAAGCCTGACATCTAGTCACTGATACCAACGTGCAGCTGAATGGAAAAGAAGAAACATGCTTGTCCTTAAAGGATTATTGCTGTCCAAGGGGCCCTCAGTCTAGGACTTTAGGGCAGAAGCCCAGGGCCTCGCTCAGCAGATGGAGCAAGCAGAGTAGGGAGCTCTTACCGCATGTTGAAGTAAGTTAAATACTACATAACGCCATCCTAAAAGGTGAGGGAGTGTCTGATTTCATTTTGACCAGTCGGAAGGTAAGTCTCGCAATCTGCGCTGGCTTTGTGCAGCATCACAAAGGCAACCTTGATAGGAACCCAAGGACTGCATTTCAGACTAGCAAAAAAATGCCCTTTCGCCCTTTGAGCCAACACCCAGTAGTCATCACAGAAGGGTGCCACAATCACTAATCTTCAAAGTGGACAGAGCAGCCTTGGAGGGAGCTTGCACTTTGTTGGGGCTGGAGAGAGTTGAGCCGGGAGGCCAGACAGCACTGCAGCAAAGAAGAGGAAGGAATTATATAAGCAGTTTGCAAAGAGAAGCCAGTAAGGGTACTTTGATCAGGGTGGAGGGAAGTCTATCCATAGCAATGCCTGAGAAGTCAAGAAGTACAGCAATCTACCAGCAAATGAGACTTCTCCAGATTGGTGCTTTTTATGGGCGCATTCTGCAACATGTCGTTGATGCATTAATAGCCCATTAGTGGCGCTGTGGGTTAAACCACAGAGCCTAGGACTTGCCGATCAGAAGGTCGGCGGTTCGAATCCCCGTGACGGGGTGAGCTCCCGTTGCTCGGTCCCTGCTCCTGCCAACCCAGCAGTTCGAAAGCACGTCAGAGTGCAAATAGATAAATAGGTACCACTCCGGCGGTAAGGTAAACAGCGTTTCCGTGTGCTGCTCTGGTTTGCCAGAAAGCGGCTTAGTCATGCTGGCCACATGACCCGGAAGCTGTACATCGGCTCCCTCGGCCAATAAAGCAAGATGAGCACTGCAACCCCAGAGTCGGCCACGACTGGACCCAATGGTCAGGGGTGCCTTTACCTTTACCTTTTAGTGGTGGGTTTATCCTGGACTGACCACATGCAATCCATCTTTATTTGTTGTTCTGCAATCCTTCTCAAGTGTGGCTACTTGAATGCCCTCTGGAGGGCCGCTCTGACACTATAGCACAACAAAAGTGGGACACATACAACAATCCAGAGCATTTGTGGGATGGGAAGTTACAGGATTTCAGCAGGAAGCTATGGGGCATGCACCAGTTGGAGACAAAGCAGTATGTCCACCCTGAGAGCCTTGCAAATGCAAACAGTATTGAAAGCATGATTGTAAATAAACATCCTGAAACATCATGAGTCCAAATCATCATGAATGTCCAACAGAAAGGACATCTGGAGAGGCCTTCAGGCAGGCTGAAGTTCATTGGCTGCAAATGACTTTAAGTGCATCTCTCTCTCTAAATTTGACTGGGAATTTTGTCTTTCTCTTAATCTTTATTGCTGCAATCCAACATTGAGATGTTTGGATGTAGAAAGCCCACCCAAATAAACTCTATATGTTCTCTATACTGGAGCTCTAACATGAAAGAGGTGAATGAAATGATGGTTTCAAGATGATGCCACCTCTTTTGTCATTATTTTTTTTTAAATAACCAGCAGCTCAGTCACATTTGCCAATCTCATTCTTGCCTTCCTGTAAATACTAACTTTTTAATGCCTTGAAATGAAGTAATGCCTTGCTAATGCACTTTCAATCTGATTCTCCAGCCAACTTTGTCTTCCAGTGGAATCTATATCTTTCTGTTCCAACACTGTGCTTAAATTTTAGATCCGTCATTAAACCCGAATGCCGCAGAGTGCCCTAGGAGAACAGCAATAGCGTGTTCCTTCTATTTAATTGCAAGTGCCATTATTCCTGATATACTTGACAGAGGAGCAGAGGGCATTAAGCACTACTCAAGTCCAAGTTATTTTTCAAATGTGCTGGAAAGGAAGTTTGCTAAACTGGAGTATAGGATTCTAAATGGAGTGAGAGCAGCAGGGTACCAAGTGATTCATGCATCAAGCATGTTGCTTCTCAAAGTCAACTTAACAGTAGCCACTTTAGAGTAAAAGTGCAGACTTTTTATTGTTAAAAAATTAAATATCAACTTTTGTCATTAGCATATTAAATTCTGATCTTCAACACACCCAAAGGAGAAGATGGAATGCCAACCAGGGTCACAGAACAGATTTTTATTTTTGCAAAGTCAGGATTCATAGATGGCTATGTTAGGGATGCTACCCTTTGATAGCAGAACTCACTTACATAAACAGAAATTTCCATGAGATTGTGTCATTTTCATGAGTCCTTTGGAAGTGTCACAGAGGGGATGATCTGATCCCAAGGAAGTAGATAAATAGGTACCACTGTGGCGGGAAGGTAAATAGCATTTCTGTGTGCTCTGGTTTCCGTCATGGTGTTCTGTTGCTCCAGAAGCAGTTTAGTCAAGCTGGCCACATGACCCAGAAAGCTGTCTGTGGACAAACGCCGGCTCCCTCGGCCTGAAAGCGAGATGAGCGCTGCAACCCCATTTGACTGTACTTATCCTCCAGGTGTCCTTCTTTTATCTTAACTCACCAGCGTGATCTATCAGGCGCTCACTCGTTTGTTTTTGCTCCTTGCTTGGCACTATAGAATAGGAGGTTCTTTGGACACCTGGCAAGCCAACGGTACATGAATCGTGGGCTCTGCATTCACCATTGCAGGTCACATCTTGCACAGGCATAGAGATTTCACAGGGTAGGTAACATTGTGTTTTTAAAAAGTCATTTTATTGGCTTTTTAAAATGCCAGTAAAATGTCATTCATTGTGAATAACAAAAACCAAAGCAGACTTTCTATGCATCACTCCTTTTTATTCGTTCTTTTGTGATGCCTCCCCAACATTGCTGCACTGTTGACATTTGGAGGGGAATTCTTGCACAATAGTGTACCAAAGCAATACATCCCACCCCCCGCACCTGCCCCCGAACATTTGTCATCTTATCAGGAAATTATGGGGCCTGTGCCTGAGGCAAATGAAGCAGTACGACTGCTGCAAAACAGGCGAAAAGGGTATTCAAAATGGGGTTGTGTATAACTGCCCCAATAACATCATAATCACAAATCGTGATGAATTACGCAGGTGTCTGGAGGGACCTACAGTTTTGATTGTTTTGTAAATTACCTTGGGCATCCTTTGGGGATGGATAGCACAGGACGTTAACCATCGTAATAGTAATGACGGCTCCCCACCTCAAATGGGAGGTGCTTTTTGCTGGGTTGCGTGCAGCCCTTTGATCCTACACAATCTCCGGCAATGTAGCCTGTCTTCGCCTCCCCAAGCTGGATACCTGGAGGTTCCTGCCCAACCTCAGACCATTAGCCATCCCCAGCTGGGGAGGTGTTGCCAGGGGAGTTGACCAGGTAGGGTTAGGACCTCCCTGCACACACAATAGAGGGTGGAACTTACCTGGGAGTCCTCAGTCGGCTCCAGAGCTTCTCCCACCCTGCCCTCCCTCAGTTTACACTTTCCTTTTGCAGGTTAACCTCTTCTTTACAGGTATGCGGGTGCTGCTACGGACATTGATGGTTGCTGTTGAAGGATCGGGAAGAAATTTCCCTGCATTGGCAGGTTTTGCCTTCCCCATAGCAAAATGTCACAACTTTGGTGGTTTCAGGCTTTGGGCAGAATCATTTAGTCTATCTTCCCTAAATGGGGCTTGTGTGTGTGTGAAGCAGTGACCCACGTCCCCCCTGCGACGGCGATCCCAGGGTTCCCCGTTAAAGGGGTTGTGTGGAAGGGAGTCACTGGCCATATGCCGTTAGGTTGTCAGTGCTCTCCCCTGCGTTGCAGTGAAATGGGGGGTGGGCTCTCTGCTTAAACATACGTTTTCTAGAGCCAGCCCAAACCCCACACAGTTTGGATAACCCTGATGTTCCCCAGATTCCCGGATGGGGACAGGGAGGGATAAACGCCCAATGCCTGAGCCAAGGTCTCCCTACATCTGAAAGTGTAATAAAGTTGTGGCCAATTTTAATCCCATGACACGTTGTCATGAGTCATTATTCCTCATGGGGGTCGCCTGAGGTCGGGGGGGTCTCTGCCTGGCCACGCAATGATTAAAAATTGTGTTTACAAGGATCCCTAGCTTGGGGCTGACTTCAATGAAAGCACATGGCTATGTGTCTCCCTACAGGGTAAGTTGCTACTACTGCTGTTCTTGTTTTCCCTGCTGGCACTGAGTTTATGGGCCATGCCAAGCTCAGCAAAGCATCACGGAGCAGTTCTTAGAACTGTGCACCATTGGATGACTCAGTAAACAGGTTTCTAGGTCTTTTCCTCACGACTGCTCAGGAAGTACAACTCAGCTAAGTCACTGAGTGTTCTGGGTCACAGAGATGATTTGCTGCTGTGCAGAAGCAAGCAATAGAAAAAACACACCTGACTTACTCCACCAGAGTGCTTTATCTTTTTAATTACAAAGGTCATGTTTCTTGGCTCTGAATCTGACCTCCCAGCCTCACCTGCTTTCCAAGATTGGACTGGAACATCATCATCATCAACCTTTTATTCGACCGTCAGTCAGAAAAAAGTACATTTGTCAATACACAGTTAAAACATCCAGGAAGATTTTAGAACTTAGCCAACACTAAAATGGGCTAAACAGATAGCCCCATATAAATACAGTCAATTATAGTCTTGCGACGCTTAAAAGCTAAAAAAAGAAATTTGGCCACCAAGGAAGGTATAGCTCTAGTGACATCATTCAGCAAGTGTAAAACCTGGTTTTCTCCGGGTAGGAAGCTAAATTGACATAGGTGTGGGTCTATAAAATTTTGTCTAAGCTCTGCATAAGAAGGGCAAGTCAAGAGAATGTGTTCGGTGGACTCAACCACACCCATGGCACAATGACAGGTTCTCTGGGCGTATGGTACTCCCCTGTACCTTCCCCACAATATCGCAGAGTCAAGGACATTTAATCTAGCCGCTGTAAGAAGTCTGCGGTATTCAACATAGTGGATTTCTGCAAGGTAGGGGGCTGGTATGGTCCGATAAATCTGGTCCCCTAGGAACATCCCTGGTTTTACCAGGGCTATGTCCTCTTGTCTGACTGGAACATCTAGTTTTAGAAAGTTAAATGCTCAGGCCTGGGCAAATGAGCCTGACAATAGTTTTGCTGGAAGACATAAGGGTTTCTATTGCAAACTTTGAGGCTGAGAGCAGTTATAATGCTACCTGGTCCTCTCATCATAGTTAAGAAAGTGAGGGCTTTGGTACTTTCTACTCCTGCTTTATCTTCTCCCTTTCATTTTCAAAGCTAACTATGGATAGCATAGCTGGTATCTAAATGTGGTTAGTTGCAAACTATGGTTAGAAGTAGGTGCTTAAAATTAAAAGCATGATTCATAAGCCCCAGTGCAAAGATAATGGTCGTTAACTACAGTTTGCACCAAAAATGAAGGGGAGAGTGGGATTCATCCCCAAGCATGGAGGCATAAAAGTCCACAAGGCATTTCTCACATTCTAACGGTTATTTTAATGGTTTAGGTAGGAGATTGGGCATTGTTGTAGCTGTACCGGAACTGTGGCATAGTGTGGGTTGCCTGGGGCCATGCAGATGGGTGTGGGGGGGGGGAGGGAAATTGATGGAGTGCGCATGTGCATTCAGCTGCCTAATGGCATCCTTGTCACCCAGGAGATGGCAGCTGCAGAGATAAGAAGAGTCATTCCTTGCTCTGTCATATGCTGGTTTGCATCTTGGCAACAGCTCTTGACTCTTCTCTTGACAGATGCCCGTAGCTCATGTGCAGGTACCGTATTTTTTGTAAGGTACATTTGTATTGCTATGAACCTTGTGATGGCTTTAAACAGAGACTGGAATGTAAGCCAGCTGTGGGAAGAGGAATCATCTTCTACAGATACAGGGTATATGAGGCCTGTCACTTGGCAGTTAAACTGTCACAGTTGTTCACTGTTGCTAAGGTGATGGCTTGGTTTGGTCTTTCATACACAGCACCCAAAAACGGTCAGTATAGTTGGTCATTTGGTGGACATTCCATCCCAAGCTATTGGTCCATAATTGTAGGCCAACAAAGGTTTGGAATTTGGAATTCCATCAGATACAAATTGATTGGCTGGAGGTCCCAGCTGAGGGGAATATAAAGCCAGGATCGGCACTGTTTGAGGGGTCAGTTGAACAGTCGTCGGTGGACAGTGAAGAGAATGGGCAAAGAAACCTCGAAAGCCAAAAGGAAGCCGAGAGATTGAGCCCAAAGCAAACTGAAGAAAATGGCGAACTTTTGCTGGATGCTGAAATGATAAGAGATGAGAACTAAGATGGATTGTGAGAGAGGCTTGGAAGACTCTGGTAGCAGTCTTGGGGGAAACTGAGGTCAGATTAACAAAAAGTAGAAGCTGACCAGAGTGAAGACTTTAGATGACGGTAAAGCTGAAATGGAAAGGTACCCTAGAGCAATGAATCCTGAGCCACGCTTCTAGGAATGCCCTCCAGATAAGCCTATGAGTTAACTGGCAGGGTGTGTGTGTGTGATTGGAGTTGGAGAGTAATTGGCTAAGGAGGTTATCATACACAGAGAGGTACTAGAGCAGGCCTCTAGCTATCTTCTTTAAGGAGTAGCAAAACCATTAAGTACTACTAACGCATTGTACCTAATAATAAACCAAGTTTTCTTTTTCAACTTACCTCCAAGTAAATAAGTTATACAGTTATTAAGCTTTCATATACAGTGGTACCTTGGTTCTCAAACGCCCTGGTTTCCAAACGCCAAAAACCCGGAAGTAAGTGTTCCGGTTTTCGAACGTTTTTCAGGAGCTGAATGTCTGGTGCAGTTGTCAACTATTGTTTCTGGGGCGCCTGCACCAATCAGAAGTTGCGCCTGGGTTTTCGAACATTTCGGAAATCAAACGGACTTCCGGAACGGATTAAGTTTGGTGCTTTCATTTTTGCCATTTATTTTGCGTTTTTGTTTTTGAGACTTTTTTGGTTAATTTTGTGTATGTCTGTGTGGAACCAAGTTCAGCTACTGATTGACTGATTGATTGACTGATTGTGTGACTGCGGAAATGGATAAAAGCCCCCCCCCCTCCAAACAATGACTATCATCAGTGCAGGTAAGAAAAAAGAATAATTTTAATTCTTATCATTTACACTATTGTCTTATTTATTTTATAGTACAGTACATTGATTATTGCTTTTATGGATCAATGGTCTTGTTAGATAGTAAAATTCATGTTAAATTGCTGTTTTAGGGGTTGTTCGGCCATGCAAAGCAGGTGCTTGGCACACGTCGCACCACCGCTTTTATACTTTCCCCCACAATCACCCTTCAAAACGATTGGGCAATAGCCCTGGGTGATTGTGGTGCCACCCTGGCATAAGGGTGATAGCTCCACCCACGCCAGGGTGGGGTGGGGGGAGCCAGTTTGAGGGCCTGCTGGCAACCAGGACCATCTATTAAGATGATCCCATTTGCGAGAGAGAGGGAGGAGAGGTTCTGTGAGCAACAGAAGCCTTCGGGGTGCCTTAGCACCCATGGGTGCCACACTGAAGCAGCTATGACTAGGGTCACCAAAGTCCTGTGTGTGATACTAAAAGCATACAGTGTCCTTTGGTATCCAAGAGATCTGTTGATCATGGCACATCTTCAGAACTGGTCATATTTCCCTATGGGAAAAAGCACTTTCAGTGCCAACATAAGTTTTTTTGCTGCCTGAAGCAGAGCTGAAATGCTATTCATCTAGGGCTAACACTTTGTATGATACAGGAAGGCGTTGTTTATACAGTGGTACCTCAGGTTAACTACTTAATTCGTTCCAGACGTCCATTCTTAACCTGAAACTGTTCTTAACCTGAAGCGCCACTTTAGCTAATGGGGCCTCCTGCTGCCGCCGCGCCGCCGGAGCACGATTTCTGTTCTCATCCTGAAGCAAAGTTCTTAACCCGAGATACTATTTCTGGGTTAGCGGAGTCTGTAACCTGAAGCGTATGTAACCTGAAGCGTATGTAACCCGAGGTACCACTGTACACCAGTTCTTGCCTTCACTTGTTCCCCTTGAAATTACCGCCAGAAGCAGGTCTGTCCACTCTTCTGCATAACAGGGCTGACAACGTATTTAAACAAAAACAGTAGTTGAAACTAATATTTTCTGCCAATCTTTGTACATAATCCAGCACAGAATCAGAACCTAACACTTTGGTTGTGACCATCTACCTTGTCCTCGCAAACCAATGGAAGGTAAGTCTAATGCCATCTGCAAAATTTTAAGTAGTTGCCAGAAACCATCCCTAGGAATCCAGAGATAGTTACTTAATCTGCTGTGTGTGTGTGTGTGTGTGTGTGTGTGTGTGTGTGTGTGTGTAATGTTCTTATGTACAGATGAAAATGAACACAGGTGCTCTTTGAGGGCATCAAATTTTGCAAATAATGCTTTCTCCTCCCCAAGATCTGAACTAACATTAGTGTTTTATAGAACATTGCATGTCTTCTGTGCTTCATGACAGTGTTCTGACACTTATCACCTTGGACACCATATGAAACGTCGGTTTTATTTTACTGTTGTGACAGACTGAATGAATATCAGTTATCAGTTGTGTCAAGACATCCGCTTTGAAAATCTGGTTGACCGATCTGTTTATATTGTGTCTGAATTTAATGAAAAAGAGAGAGGAAGATTTCCCTCTGGTGGCTAGACTAGGGCATTGGAGACACTGAGAAAAGTGGTGAAAAAGCAAATTTATTTGGTTTGACTATTGGCTTGAGGAGCAGATCACATTATTTTGCAATTTTTAAGACTCATTAGGCTACACTAACATTCCATAACAGCAATTATTATTATTGTTATTTATTGAATTCATACACCACCCTATACCTGGGGGGCAAAATATGGTCTGAAGCTCAGCATAAAAAAAACTAAGATCATGGCCACTGGTCCATCACCTCCTGGCAAATAGAAGGGGAATAAATGGAGGCAGTGAGAGATTTTACTTTCTTGGGTTCCATGATCACTGCAGATGGTGACAGCAGTCACAAAATTAAAAGACGCCTGCTTGGGAGAAAAGCAGTGACAAACCTAGACATCAGAGACATCACCTTGCTGACAAAAGTCTGTATTGTTAAAGCTGTGGTTTTCCCAGTAGTGATGTATGGAAGTGAGAGCTGGATCATAAAGAAGGCTGATCGCCGAAGAATTGGTGCTTTTGAATTATGGTGCTGGAGGAGACTCTTGAGAGTCCCATGGACTGCAAGAAGATCAAACCTATCCATTCTGAAGGAAATCAGCCTTGAGTGCCCACTGGAAGGACAGATCCTGATGCTGAGGCTCCAAGACTTTGACCACATCAAGAGAAGAGAAGACTCCCTGGAAAAGACCCTGATGCTGGGAAAGATGGAGGTCACAAGGAGAAGGGGGCGACAGAGGACGAGATGGTTGGACAGTGTTCTTGAAGCTACCAACATGAGTTTGACCAAACTGCGGGAAGCAGTGGAAGACAGGAGTGCCTGGGGTGCTCTGGTCCATGGGGTCACGAAGAGTTGGACACGACTAAACAACAACAACAACAAAATACCTGGGGGGGGGGGCAGAATGGTAAAGACAGGACCCACTAGGATGCCCCAATGTAGCAACCTTTTGTGTTGAATCAATAGCACAAGTCCATCTTGCTGTGATGTGATGTTTGTCTAGTGATGGAATTCAAATAGAAAAGATTAATACCAAATATTCAGAACATAATTGTGTCACAGTGATGGCTGAAATGCCACTATGTATTTGCTTTTTTGGTTCAGTTCATTCTCAACTCCCTTACCCATGTCTTGTTTCTCTTCATCCCCTGACATTCCCACTGACTTCCGTCACCTTCCATTGCCTCATTCCTGCATCCTGGGGCCTCTGTGATGTGGGGCTATTCCCTCACCCCACTTGTATTACATCTCCTCGTAATATGTTATATAACAGCAAAGATATGAGTTGAGTTTCCAGCTCCTTGCAAAATAGCAGAGAGCAGCGTTAAATCATAATTAAAAAAAAAAAAAACAGATTCAGAGAAAACCCTTACAACGGAAGTCTTTCATCTTCATTGCCACAGTTGAAAGCATATATTACAGGAATTCTTAGAATTATCTCTCCCAGAAGTAAGAGCTTAGGGAGTTTTATTAGAAAATGTATATTTTCTAATTCTTTTGGAAGCAATTATGCAGCCTCACTATGCACATTCATCTCCGAGCAAGAGAATTTAAATTATTTTGACTTCATCAGCAGAGTTCCATAACTCTTGCATAGCAGGAGTCTATTAAGGAAAAGCTTGCAAGACAGTTTATGTGGAGTGAATTTGCTGAGAGAGCCACTCCTGGGTAGTGAGCTTGCTCCTCAATCCTGATTTATCTTTTTGTCTTGATTTGCTCTTCAGTCCCAGCTTCTGGCTTGTCACAAACAACTGTTGCCCTCACATATTGGTAGAAGGGCCAGCCTAACACCCAGCAGATTCTGTGCTGCTGCAGTTCTTGCCACCTTCACTCTCCACCTCCAAAACACCCAGTTGCATGGGTTACCACCAGCAGTAACTTCTATCTGGTTTGGCAGGTGTATTGGGGCTCTCTGTGCTGGTGGGGGTTGTTAAGTATAGTACAGTGGAACCTTGGTTCTCAAACTTAACCCATTCCATAAGTCCGTTTGACTCCCGAAACCATTCGAAAACTAAGGTGCTACTTCTGATTGGCTGCACTCAAGTGGAAGTTGCGCCGGACATTCGGCTTCCAAAAAAGTTTGAAAACTGGAACACTTATTTCTGGGTTTTTGGCGTCCAGGAGCCGATTTGTTCGTCAACTAAGCCGTTCGAGAACCAAGGTACCACTGTAATTTAATTGACTGAGATTATAAATACTTTTATGCATGACTATGTGTTTAAATTTGATTGGTTGGTAACTGAATTCTAGAGAGTTCTCTAGTGGTCACATGGGAGGTATCTAGTGAATGAGAGACTCTATTTAATCTCAGGCAAGATGACTGTGTTTTAGAATCCACTGTGAATACTGCTAAGTTGAATAGAATGTTTGAGTGCTTCTTCTTTGCTTGAAAGAAAGACAGAAAAGCAGAAGGAAAAGGTAAAAGTGGAAATCTCTCATAGAAGTTGCAAGACATGGCCTAATTGAGATACAGAAGGCTGAATACTGAGCTCTGGAAAGGGAGGAAAATACAGTTTGTTTGGAAGTTAGAAGAAGCCCATGCTTGGAGAAGCACATAACTGTAAATATTCTGTTTTAATTCATTTATAACTAAGTTTCTGCAAGTAAAGTTTTTGAATGTTAAAGTATTGACATTGGTTTAATTTCCAAAGAAGGGTGTCAGTCACATATATGATTTGAGCTTCTTAGCTGAAATTTCACTAACTTCAACAGGTGCTCCCATCTCCCAGAGTTTGGCAGGTCTGGGTGTGAAACATCTCTACTGCATCCAAACCCCCTCCAGCGTTGCAGACCAGAAGTTTGGCTTGCTCAGTTCAGAAGCATTCTGGATTATTTATCCCATGAATGTTAAAGTGAGCCACAAATGCAATCCATAGCGGCAGTCTCCGTTTTCTCTCCTTTGTTTGCCTGCCTGCTGCTCAATGCAATAAGCTAATGCAGACACTGTGCCGCGCAGGTAAATACTTGATCCCAAGCAGAAATCAAAGGATAACACTGAGTGTTCTGAAATTCAATCATACCATCTAATGGAGGACCCAAGAGTCTAGCATTTCACAAGAGGGATCAGAGTCTGAACTCCACAAAGCCGCCATTTGATATATGCAGCAAGCGACAGTCACACTGTTGTTTCGCCAGCCACTTATGAATAGGCAAACAAAAATGAACACATGAGGATATCAAAAACCATGGAATAAAAGAAAGGCTAAGAGTGTAGGATGGATTCTCTGTAGCTGCAGCAGAATGCTTCCCTGCAGGGTGAATTTTATCTCATGTTTTGGCTGTGTAAGTAGAGTTCTTGGTAATACATTTCTATTGAAGCTTCTGGAGCATGTGCTGAACCACTGAAATATACTCGGAGTCGAGAGTGTTTTTCATGCTCTTTATTCAGCTCATAGTGGTGAGGAGGAATGGAAGTTCCCCCAGAATGTCTGCTTTATATACATTATTTACACAATGGGCCCCACGTGATTGGCTAATTCCAGGAGTCTCCTGTAGGCCAATCAAGTTGCAGATTCACTTCCACCTGGAGCTGGATTGGGTGGCTCCTGTGGACCAATCAAACTGCTGCATTCTGAATCCTATTGTTCTAGGACTAATCAGACTGCTGCATTCTGAATCCTATTGTTCTAGGACTAATCAGACTGCTGCATTCTGAATCCTATTGTTCTAGGACCAATCAGACTGCTGCATTCTGGGGCCTATTGTTCTAGGACCAATCAGACTGCCGCATTTTGGATCCTATTCAAATCAGTACATAACAACCACCCTGCTGGATTAGTCCAAAGGCCCATCTAGTCCTTTGTCCTTTTCTACAGTGTCAACCAGACACTTGGCGGAAGATCACAAGGAGGCATAAAGGCAACAGATGCCTGACACTATTGCCAGTTGTCTTAACTCTCCCTGTCAGATGAGGGACTGGAACTCGTGACTCCGGTTTTGCTTTGAATTTCAGATCAGAATGGTACGAAAAGTAAATCACAGGTTGCAAGGCTCCGCAGCTGTATGAGAGGCCCCCTCCCAGGCATGGTCTATAAAATTTCAGAGGTGCCCGGTGTAGAGATGTAAAATACCTGGAAATTTTGAAGCCATGAGGGGGGGGGGAATGTTTTTTCCCAGAAAAAAATGGAAATTTTGGAAAAATTGAAAAAAGTTTAGTGTGGAGTAGTTTTACAAATTGCATGAAACACAGTGTAGATAAAAGTATTATGCTTGCAATAAAACATGTAACCAGCCCCTTTCCCTCAAAAGCAACAAAAAAGCAAGAAACCATCAACATAAAAAAAATTCAGATTTGCCCCTTAACACCAACAGCAAATAAAGTTAAGGTCCATGTCAATATTTAAGCTCCATAGAAGGTCTACCCTTTGAGTAGTGCTTTTTCAAAAACCCAACCCCCCTCCCAAAAAAACAGAAGACACAACATATTCATGCAGTTTATTCTATCTCATTTTCTGAACTACTGCTATCATTTTCCATTTCTTCTTGCTCTTGCTCTTTGTCTTTGTCATTTTTCTCATTGACTTCTAAAAAACGGCTTTGGGGGGGAAAACCTCTTCCCCCACATTTTTCTGTCCTCCCCGCCCCGGCCTTTCCAAATCTACGTGATGATAGCTGGGGCAAAGTATAAGGCAAATTTTTTTGTATGCCAGGCCCAGAAGTACGGTAACCATCATCCAGTTATTGAATAGTATGTAATAGTAAGGCTCAAACTCTGTTTGAAAGGAAAAGAATGTGTGTGTTTTTTAATTGAATTTGTTATTATATATTATAAACCACATGATGGTAAGAGAGCTTTCTAAACAGTTTACAAAAATATACAACAGAATATTAAAATGATTGATAAAACAAAGTCAAAAGCAGGTATTTAAGAATATTCAAGAGATGATTAAAGTCAGCAGTGGTTGAAAGGAAGTCCCGGCTTCAGCGAAAGGAACCCGAAGTCTTTGGAGCACAGCGCGAGGTCCTGCTGTGCTTCAAAGGCTTCAGGTGGCTATCCCTGCGCACCGACCCCTCTCGCTCTCCAGGCTTCAGCGAAAGCAACGCGTAGCCTCCGGAGCGCGGAGGGAGCGCTCCCTCTGCGCTTTGGAGGTTTCGCGTTGCTTTCGCTGAAGCCAAGGAGCCTGCATTCGCTCCATAGGACGCACAAACATTTCCCCTTCATTTTTGGAGAGGAAAAAGTGCGTCCTATAGAGCGAAAAATGTGGTGTAGATTTGGAAGGGACAACAGGAGCCAGTCACTCTCTGCAATGCAGGAATCTTTTGCCCAATGTTGGGCTCAAACACACGACCCTGAGATTTAGTCTTATGCTTGACTGACTGAGCTATCCCAGCTATTTGAAGATGGCTATATCATCTCCTCCCTGTCTTTTTAGCAGGCGAAACATACCCAGCTTCCTCATCCGTTCCTCATATGTTTGGTTTCCAGACCCTTGATCATCTTGGTAGCTCTCCTGTGCACACATTCCAGCTTGTCAACATCCTTCTTAACTTAAAAATGGTTTTTAATTATTTTTTTAAAAAAAACCCAGAAGCATTTTTACTTGGTATTATAGGTAAGGACATTAATAGGCAATATGTTAAATTGTTTTTATATGCAACAACTGCGGCAAGAGTATTGTTAGCCTAGAAATGGAAACAAGAAGAAATTCCGATGAAAGAAGAATGGCAGACGAAATTAATGGACTATGCAGAATTGGACAAAATGACAGGAAGGATTCGGAACCTGCAGGACCAGAGATTTACAGAAGATTGGAAGAAGTATATGAATTATTGGAAGAGCAACTGTAATCAACAAATTACGCAAGTAGGACTACAAGAAGTTTTGTAAGGAGAAATATACAAAGTGTTACAAAGTAGAAATAGAGATATTGGTTATGAGTTTGAAATGTAATAGGGAAGATAAGAAATGCATACTGAGAGATTAGATTGGAAAATTTTCAGACAGGATTGATGATGTCAAAAATTTGAATAAGATGTAAAAGTATGTTTAATTACTGCTGAAAATGATATGTTAAAAAAACTAATAAAAATTATATATATATATTTTTAAAAATCCTTCTTAACTTGTGGCATCCAGAACTGGACACAGTACTCCAGGGTGGCCTGATCAAGGCAGAACAGAGCAGTATTGACTTCCCTTGATCAGGTATGGTAGTTTAATCTGGTTTGAGTATGTCTTACCTCTAAGCTATATAAAGAAGTCAATGAACCTTTCAACTCAATTATGATGAGTTCAGCGATAAGGAAAAAGAATTTGGAAGTAAAATGGTTGTGTTAGTTCAGAGGTGAGGCACCTGTGGCCTCCAGCTGCTGATCTGTAATTTCCTTCATCCCTAACCGTTGGCTAGAATGGCTGTGGTTAATGCTGGTATAATTACTACATTGCTACAAGCACTTATCTTGTAGCGCCTTTTCCTTCAAAGCCCTCAAAAATAGTACTCATAAAAACGCAAGAACCTGCCGAAACAGGCCAATTGCCCATCGTGAATTCTGACCAACACACTTCCCCAGCCAGCTGCCCCTAACCTTTTAGAAACTAAGATTGTAATGTATCATGGCATGGAGTGCTGCCATTCGATATACTGTGTACATTTCTTGCTCAATATAGACACATAACACTCCAGGGTAAAATCTAATCGGTGTCCTTGTATACCTCAGCTAAAAGAATGGGAGGGAATGCATTTTTCTCACTTTCCTTTCCCCCTGCAGCCCACTTCCTCCTGTTTTGGAGGGCATCTCAACCATTTGGACTCAACAGCCTTTTGGGAGAGGGGAGAAGAAACTACAAGCTGTCAGAGAAGGGGAAGATGGCAATTATTCTTATTGCCTATCTTCTTCCATTAGTGAAGACCTTTGCCAGCTCTAAAGCCTTTCTGTGAGCACAAGCGCACCAACAGAACTCTACTCATGGCTTTTACCATCACTTCATACCAACTTGCTACTTTTTAATAACTGTAGCAGCCATTATGCTGCCTGCCTCTACCATAAGCCTCTGGCGAGCCAGGGATCAAGGGCAAGAGGTCATGTTCCGAGTTTTGTAGCTAAGTTTTAAAGTTTGTGTTTGATTCGTCGTATGGTGAAGGAAAACAGGAGAGGCATACAGGGCCATGGACTTGCTTGTGTTGAGGTTATGGAAAGCACCATGCTCATTGCTTTCAAATACAGTGGTACCTCGGGTTAAGTACTTAATTCGTTCCGGAGGTCCGTACTTAACCTGAAACCTGAAGCACCACTTTAGCTAATGGGACCTCCTGCTGCCCCCACGCCGCCGGAGCACCATTTCTGTTCTCATCCTGAAGCAAAGTTCTTAACCTGAGGTACTATTTCTGGGTTAGCGGAGTCTGTAACCTGAAGCGTATGTAACCTGTGGTACCGCTATATGCTTGAACTCGGAAAGAAAAAGCAGAAAGACACTTTGACAGGGGTTGTTTGTTTTTTAATTACATGATCAAGAAACGCTACAGTCACCCTGACTGTACTCATTCAAGCCTGATTGCACAATTCTATAAATTATAATACAAGAACAAGTACATATGTTAGGAACCATCCATGATCAAAAGTTCTCTGGCTGATGAGAAGGCTTTTTGAAGTTGTTACAATATAATGCATGTAAAAATAGAAAGTTTAAAAACCAATCTCATCAGAGAGTCATTTCCATTTGTATGGTGAAATAAATAAGGCAGCAGAAGCCATTAGTTAGAAGTGGCCTCCTTCAGGTATGCTATTAAATCTGCCCTCTCCGCCTTCTTCTTAATGCCAGCAAATATCATCTTGGTTCCTGGAATATACTTCTTGGGGTTTTCCAAGTAAACCATCAGTGTATCTTCTCCCCAGGTTATACCTAGGAAACAACAACAGTATTTAACAAGATGTTTTCTATATAAAGAATCCAACAACCCCCCCCCCCCCATTTCAATACTTTGGTCCAATGTTGAAAACCATGTCATATGGTTCATTTTATATTTAAAACCACCAGCAGGTTTGGACAGACAAATTAGGCAGTCAGGACATGAACTGGTAACTTTTAAGACCAGTCACTGAGGCATTACTCTTAAAGATGTTGTTACTGGCCCTGAACTGAAAGCACATGATGGGAGTCGACACTTCCTGCTCAACCCTGCTTGTTTGTACAGTCATGATGCTACCTGTAAAATTCCATGCTATATTAGATAAAAGCCAAGACACGCATAGGCAGTAAATTGCCGTGCAATGCATGGCAAAATCTTCCCCTAAGTGGGCATTCGTTAAGATGAGGTCCTGAGTATTGTTGTTTTAGGAACTCTGAAATTGCTCATTCTCATGACAGTCAAAACCTAAAAGCCTGCCCACTGCATGCAACCACTAGGTGGTGTTTCTATGGCTCTTTACTTGGCAAACAATTTTTTGCCAGCTAACCTGCACAAATAGGTATGGAGCTGGGAGTTGCAAGAGAGACACTAATCTAGTGTGGGCTGTCTCATGATTAAATGGCAGCTCAAAGCTGCTGCAAAGAGGAAGTTAGGAGGCTGACTCCAGAGAGAACAGAAATTAAATGGCAAGTTAATTCTTGGAAGCAGGCAGGAGTGGCAGCAGCATGTACCTGGACTCCTGCCACACCACTGCTGGGACAAGGTCAGTGCTCTGTGGATGCACCAGTGGAGCCAATCCAGCACTCCCACTGGTGCCATGCACACAGAGCCGACCTTCCTCCTCTGCATCCTGATAAGCTGCGGTTGACTCCCTAGCCACCTTTCCTTGATGACCTAAAAGCAGGGCACATAACAGGCAATGGGACTGGTTGAGTTTTGGAAAGATGCAGAGCACATTCCAGAATGCCCTGGTCATGGGAGTGAGCATGCATTCTATGTTACAACTATGTCCTCCCTATTGACTGCTGCTAGTTTTCTTGCAATCTGATTTGCAAAGCTAACAGGACACTTCCATGCTACCTTTGCTTTTGTTGGCGTCTGTGTAAGAGAAACCTTCGGCCTGACCAGTCTTTCGGCCAAAAAGACCATGAAGGTTAGGGCCAGTCTTGTGCTTGCCTCCCTTCTCAACTGTGTGGCACTGCGAACACTTCTGAACAAAGATCTTCTTGCCCTTCTCAACGTCTCCCATGGTCACTGCTGAAGAAAAACAAGATCATCATACAATCTTAAACATTTCAAGGTCAGTTGGGCTCATCTGAAGTGAATGAGAAACGCAGTAAGAATGCAAAGATCCGGGTACTTCTAAAAGCGGCCATAAAGAAAACAAAAAACCAAGCACAAAACAATGCATTTTAAAGCCAGTGACTATGACCAGTAGATCAACTTTCAAAAGCTATTAGGTTTTACTAATGTTACATGTTAAAATGAAACATTAAAGAAGAAAATGGTCTGTCCCTGGGGTTCAAAACTATCTCAGGAAATTTGTTTGGAGCATTTGTTCTAGAGTAAGATAGCATAAGTGAATATCAAAGAGCTTGTCTGCATAAAACAAGGTATCAGATATATTCAATTCTGTCTGATTCATAGTAATCTATATTCCTGTAGTGTCATCATACCCAGGATACAATCAGGGCAAGCTAAGTTGTTCGTGACACTGTTATTGTGCAACGCTACAATCCTATGTACTTTACTTGGGAGGTTCTTGCTTCCAAATCAACATGCACATGGCTGAAATTATTAAGCAAGAGGTGTTCCAACATTACAGTGCCTTATTTCCTCAACAGGACCCACTACAGCCAAACCTGTTGAGGAAATAAGGGTCATGCTAAGTGCTATTTCTCATCTTCCCTCTCAGTTTGGGGGCAGTCTCAAAAACTGTGGTTAGGGCAGTGACACCAGGAAAATTGTCCGTGTTACAGAGGTAAGTGAGAGAGGCACTGTAATGTTGGAACAAAGCATGCCTTCCTTCTCAAGTCTCCTGTTTCACAGAGTTAAGGGAGCATCCACAAGATCACACTGAACAGCAGGGACGAGCAGTCTCTCTTTGCCAGCCACCCTCACAAATATGGAGTTGGTAAACAAAAGGATAGATTTAAAATACATATAGCACATGTATGTATATGTATATATGCATTTAAAATTTCTTCTTTTAAATACCAACCCCGTATTTGTGAGTGGCTGGCAAATAGAGACTGCTAATCCCTGCTGTTCGGTGTGATCATGTGGACGCCCTATATATATAGGGACCAAGTTCACCCTGTGCCTTTAGCCATGCTTGGTTTTCGGCGGGAAGCTCCAGGCCGCGCGAAAAGCTTTGCTTAAGGGCGGGATGAAGGGCACGAGTTCACGCGGGGGGTCAAACCGGCGCGCAGGAAGGTTCTTTTCTCGGGCGGCCTCTTTTATTGGGGTCAACGACCTGTGCCATCCTTTTCGGCTTTATGTGGAACTTCACAAGGTCGAAAGATGCCCAGCAGCAGCAGCAGCAGCAGCAGCAGCAGCAGCAGCAGCCTCTTCCTTATCTCGCATAAGGGCGCATGCTCGAAACCTGATAAAATCGCCGCCGCCGCCTATGAGTCAGCGCTGCGGGGCCTCTGGGGACGCCGCGTCCCTCCGGCAGGAGACACCGGCGTCTCCACCGCCCGTGGAAGGGAAGGGCCGCTGCAAGGGCTGCATCTACAGCCCCTTCCAGGGCGATGACGGGGGGGGGGGGGAAGGCCATGAAGGGCCGCGATTCCGCCGCCCGCCGCGCTCCTGCTCCAGGCCACGTGGAGGCGGCCCGGCTTCTCTCCCAGGCTTCTCTCCCGGCCTCTCCCCCCGGGCTCACCTGCCTGACCTTGGCCTTCCGCACAGCCCGCTCCCGCCTCGACCCGCTTCTCCTCCCTTCCCGGCCTACAGCGCAGGCCTCTGCTTCTCCCCTAACCCCACTCCTCCGGTTCGGGGTGCCCCCCCTCCATTCCTCACACGAGAGGCTCCCGCTCCCCCATTCATTACCACGCAAAGTAGAGGAAGGGATGCAAAGCCGCCGCCGCCGCGCGTTCTCCCGTCAAGAGTTCCGCAGACTGAGCCCAAGGACACCCCGTACCCAGCGCTATGTAACCGGTGTCCGCGCAACTAAGCTTCCCTCCGGGGGCCTGCCGCCGTCTCTCCCAGCTGGCCAATCGGACGCCGGCTCGGGGAAGCTCTATTGGGCCAGCCGGACGCCTGTCAGCGTGACTAATCTCAGCAGGTTAGGTTGAGCCCGAGGGGATCTCGGGTGAGCCGGCTTTGGCGTTGCGCAAAGGCAGGGACGTAGGGAGATGACGACAGCGGCGCATGCGCAGAAGACGGATAGCGGCAAGGTCAAGCACGCTTGAGGATGCTGGCTTAAAAAAGAAAAAAGGTCATGTGATTGGATGCTCCTCCCTGCAGAAAGTGACGTGCGTGGGAATTCCGCCCAGTGTGTGATTGGGCGAGGATGTTGCAGTTCCTCTTCGTACAATGAAGGGGGATGCCCCATTCAGGTAATGATGGTGTAGTCACAAAGTTACAGGTAAATGATGCAATTAGGGAGCAAGACAAGTTGGAACGACTCTATTAACCTTCGCACCCAGAGCAAAGTATTAAACTGTATAGTCTGAGGATTATTATGCCACTTTTTTTTTAAGGGCTAAAGGTTGTTTTCTCACCTGAATCTCTCTGAGTAAATATTCAAACACAGAATAAGAAAGAGGTGGGATAATAACAGTTTAGCATACAGCCATATAATTTTTCTGGGAGCAAGCTGCGTTGAAATCAATGTGATTTGCTTCTGAGAAGACATGTTATATAGGTTTGCACCTGTTGGAATGAAATGCATATTCTAGCTAGTGTAGATTTTACGTTAGGGATATCATATAATAAATTTGTTTTTGAAGAAGCCTTTGAGTGCCCTCTGTGACAGTGCTGGATTGTGTCGATATGACGTTGCAAAATTTAGTGCCACAATTGTATATGCCCCAGAACACCTCTCTTACTGCCTTTGAATTCAAAGCTCACCTTTTATGGGATATCTTGTGCAACCTCCCAAGGCCCTATGCCTTACTACAAGGATCACCAACATGGTGCCCTTCAGATGCTGCTGGACTACAACTGCTCTCAGTTGCAGCCAGCATGGCCCGTGGTCAGAGATGATGGGAGCTGTAGTCCAACAAGCTGTAGTCCATCTAGTGCAAACTGCAATGACCCTTACTCCAGGCTCAGTTACAGTGAGGCAGGGATAGCCTAACTAGATGTTATGTCAATCACATGGATAGTGTCCATATCAAGGGATTGACAAAAATTTAATTTTAGGCATGGTGAGTAAGAGGATTTTTAAAAAACAAGGCCACATTGCATGGGAAGAGCAGCTTTAACTCTTTCGTATGATGTGATAGGATCCCCTAGAAAATCACCCACCACCATCATAGTACAGGCATGGGTGCTTTTTGCTAATTCAAATTGCTGAGGTTTTGGTCAGGCAAGGGAAGGGTTAAGTCTCCCCTCCCTGTGCGTTGCAGCCCCAATAACAATTGCACACACCCCACCTAGCATTATATTGATTTTAAATCCCATGATGTGGTTGCTAGCCATATAATTAGCTGGAAAATGCTGTTGGGTGGTTAAAGGTCACTGATGTGGATTTACTGAGTATTCTCAGTAAATGCAAATACACGTTGCATTCTGTGTATTTTATGTCCACCATAATAAATGAACTGAAAGTTCCGCTTCATTGCCTGAACAAGGAAGTTAGAGTACTTCTACAACTATGCAGGCAAAGGTTGTTGGCTCCTCCCTTTTATGGAGCTCTTAAAAGCACATGATCTCCATATAGATTGACAGGTGAGTAGCAAATTGACTTTTCCACTATATTTCAAATTAATCTCAAGAGTTGACAATATTTTTTCTCTTTGGGGGGATTTGTGCATATAGATGAGGAGTGGGGAATACTTTTCTGTCACCGGCTGCACTTACTCTGGGGTGATCTATAAGGGGCTGTGTGCCATAAGCAGGCAGGACAAGAGCCAAAAGTGGGTGGGGTCACCCCCCTCTCTTTTGCCCTCCCTCTGCCTTCCTGCCCAGTGAGCTGTTAGAGACAGGTTTGGTCTTGCCACAAACATAACCTAATTGCTTCCAGAGTGCTTCCCCTTCATTCCACTTTCCATCATTTGATTACTGTATTTTTTGCTCTATAAGACTCACTTTTTCCCTCCTAAAAAGTAAGGGGAAATGTGTGTGCATCTTATGGAGTGAATGCAGGCTGCGCAGCTATCCCAGAAGCCAGAACAGCAAGAGGGATCTCTGCTTTCGCTGCGCAGCGATCCCTCTTGCTGTTCTGGCTTCTGGGATTCAGAATATTTTTTTCCTTGTTTTCCTCAAAAATCTAGGTGCATCTTATAGAGCGAAAATACGGTAATTTTTCCTTCCCACATTTTAAATCCTTCCCTCTCCCTTGGTGCTCTCAACACGTGCAAGAAATTAGGCCCTTCTGCTCTCTCATATGCAGTTGAATACAGGAAAGAGATCTTTGCATATGCAATACTGCATAAAGAAAAGACCTCGCTTTCACATTCAGTAGAACACATACATGTCAGGGGCATAGAAAGAGAGGTGTGCTGATGACAGCTAGTGTGGCGTAGTGGTCAGAGCGTCAGACTAGAACCTGGGCGACCAAGGTTCAAATCCCCACCCGATCATGAAGCTCACTGGGTGATCCTGGGTCAGTCTCTGCCTCTGATCCTAACCTACCTCACAGGGTTGCTGTTGGGAATAAATGAGGAGGGGGGAGAACCATGTGCACCACCACCTTGAGTTCCTTGAAGAAAAATGCAAATTAACAACTACAGTGGTACCTTGGTTCTCAAATGCCTTGGTTCTCAAACGCCGGAAACCTGGAAGTAAGTGTTCCGGTTTTTGAATGTTTTTCGTAAGCTGAACATCCGATGTGGCTGTCATCTATCGTTTCTGGGGTGCCTGCACCAATCAGAAGCTGTGCCTTGGTTTTCAAACATTTTGTAAGTCAAACGGACTTCCAGAACGGATTAAGTTTGGCGCTTTCGTTTTTGTGATTTGCGTTTTTGTTTTTGAGGCTTTTTCAGTTAATTTGTTTTTGTGACTGTGTGGAACTCAGTTCAGCTACTGATTGATTGATTGTGTGACTGCAGAAATGGTAAAAGCCCGCTATCCAAACAATGACTATAATCAGTGCAGGTAAGAAAAAAAATTAATTGTAATTGTTATCATCTACAATACTGTCATATTTATTTTATAGTACAGTACATTGATTATTGCTTTCATTTTTTGGATCAATGGTCTCGTTAGATAGTAAAATTCATGTTAAATTGCTGTTTTAGGGGTTGTTTTTAGAAGTCTGGACCGGATTAATCCATTTTGCATTACTTTCTATGGGAAAGCGTGCCTTGGTTTTGGAACACTTTGGTTTTGGAATGGACTTCCGGAACAGATTAAATTTGATAACCAAGGTACCACTGTACTTCATAATATTAGAGGCATGGCTAGCAGATGTGGCCTTAGGTGCGAAGAGGCTTTCTGTCTAGTTCTCATTTGATTCCTCCCACCCCCCTTCAGAGCTGCCTCAACCTGCCTTTGGACGACACTGAATCAGTACTTCACACAAAAAACTGAAAAACTAGGAGAGTGTTTTATAAAGCACAGCAAACCAATTCAGAAGCAGCAACTGGAGAAATCGGCTGAGATTATTTTCGCCCTTCCCTTTCGCTTTTTTTGAAAGGATGAGGACGTGCCTCAGTTATAGTGATAGGCATTCACGCCGTAGAATTTGTGCCTTCTGCCTTTCCTGTCATGATCCCTCAGGTCCCTTATTCCTCCTCTAGTTAGATCACTCAGGCGCTTGATGGCTTCACCCTTCCTAAAACAATACTGCATATCGTTTAATTTTGTCTGAGGCCGAGCTATCTCGCAGTTAGGAATCCATTCTGGGAAAGTGGACCTGCTTTCGATCCCTGGGAACACATTAGGAACACACTGAACACCTGGGATGTCGTCACATGTTTCAAAGCTCACCTCCGTTGGGCCTGGTTTAGAGAGGCTGATGGGATGGTGCCACACGATGTAATTGCTTAAGCGGGAGGGGGGCAGATCTTCGTAGCGAATGGATTCAGCGGGCTTCACAACAATCTCTGGTTCGGGGGGGACAGCAAGCTGCCTTTGATATAACTTCTCCGTCTTCCAGGTATCTGTAATTTTCTGAAACCTGCTCCACGGGAGTTTCGTATGTTTCATGCTTTCTCTCGGGTTGCCTACCGGACGATCAATCTGATTTTGTGGGAAGTCCTCAATTCTCTTTTTTGCTCCGCTGTCTGTTTCCGGAGGCATTTGCCTACTGCTGCTCTGCACCGCATCTAAACATTTGCGTATGAGTGACTCACCTGTCCATTGAGGTGGATGCTCACAAATATAGCCAGGATCCTGCTGTTGAGGGTCATAGGGGCGGATTGGTTTGCCTTGAAGTGCGCGAGCAATACGTCCTTCTAAGGGTCTTACTTGAGTCTCAGCTGACGGAAATGATTCTCTCTGAAAAACAGATAGTTTGGGATTGATAGCTACCCTTTCTGTTTACAGTGATGTTCTCTAAACGGCCTCAGCCCAGTATACCTGAAGGAGCGTCTCCACCCCTATCGTTCTGCCCGGATGCTGAGGTCCAGCGCTGAGGGCCTTCTGGCGGTTCCCTCATTGCGAGAAGCAAAGCTACAGGGAACCAGGCAGAGGGCCTTCTTCGTAGTGGCGCCCCCCCGTGGAACGCCCTCCCATCAGATGTCAAAGCGATAAACAACTACCTGACGTTCAGAAGACATCTTAAGGCAGCCCTGTTCAGGGAAGTTTTTAATGTGTGACATTTTAGTGTATTTTTGGTCGCTGTGGAAGCCGCCCAGAGTGGCTGGGGAAACCCAGCCAGATGGGCGGGGTACAAATAAATTATTATTATTATAAATACAACTCTCAGAGCAGCGATGGGGAACTTTTGGCTCTCCAGATGCAGTTAGATTCCCAACTCCCATCAGCCCCAGTCAGCATGGCCAATGGTCAGGGGCAATGGGAGTTGTAGTCCAGCAGTATCTGCCATGCCAGAAATTCCCCATTTCTGTTATAGGACCAAACTAGATACTGTATATCATTTGCTTGATGATTTAATATTTAAATAAATTGTCCTTCGTGCAAGCAAATTCCAGGGCAGTGTATGATAATATCAGCAACAAGAGAATACAAGAAACCAAAAGACAACATCTATGAAAATAACAAACAGACTGGAGGACAAATGTAACCCTTTAAAAATGTGTGGTCAAAGAATAGGGCTGGGCGATATTTGGTTTTCAACAGCATGATATATTACCAACTAAACATTGCGATATACTGATATATTGTGATGTCTGAAATAAGGATGGAGCTATGTATAAAGGCATCGTCTGAGTTCACGGTTTTTCCCACATTGCGATTTTTTGCATAGCACACACAAACACACATCATGGTTCATGATATATTGCCAGGTCAAAAATTATGACGCCACAATATGGACTTCAAACTGGTTTTGGACGATATAGTGATATGTTGCCCAGCCCTATCAAAGAGGAAAATCTTAACCTGGTGCTGAAAAGATCACAACTTCAGTGTCAAAGCAAGATTAGAAGTCGCTGTAGGCATTGCAAGGTGACAGCTATGTCCAGGGTATTACCTTTTTTTACCGTTTATTTCCATTATTATTAGTGATAACAGTTTATTTGTTCCACTCCATTAAAGAAAAGCTTTAATGAAGACATTTCATCACCACGGATCAATAAAACGTGTCTCATCACAAACAAAGCTAATGCATAGAAAAAGAGTGCCTTGCAACAATAAGGTTGCAGCGTGGAGTGTTGCTGTTCAGAATTCCAGCCTCTCCATTCCATTCTCCTTCCCACCTGGTTTTCTAGGACAGTCAGCTGGCTGTTCTATGAAACTGAGCATGCTCAATCCTCATTGGGCTGCTTTGTGGTTTTCCCCTTCCCTTAGAGACACGTTTGTTTGTTTTTGCATTTCTGCAACCTCCGTGCCCACCTCCCAGCTTGCTGATATCTCCCTCTTGGGTGCTGTGGGTGGGTGCTGCCCTTCGGGCTACATCATCAATGGCACTCACAGCCTGAACATCAGAAATGGAAGGGAACGATCAGCTTGAAAGGTCCTAGTTGCCATACTTACGAGTTCAACATCCATGCCCAGTTCTCCAGTTGCTCTGCCAATCATCTTGGGATCATGGTCATCCAGCAGCAAGGGGTTCATAGAACCTTTACCTTAAGCAAGACAATGTTGACATCAGTTTAGGAAGTTAATATGTAATATGTGGTATGCAATAATATTGTTATGTGTTACCCCAGTCTCCAAGCTGTTAGAGACTCCAGGGGTACCTGTGCTTAACTCAGGATTTAGTTTCCTTGGAATGAAAGCCAATGGAGATGGTGGTGTCTCCAGGATAAATGGTTTTATTTACACACATATATATCCTAAGCATAGGATGGAGCGGCTCACAGCAACAACACTCCCCCTGTAGTTTTTGCTTCCCCTTTAAGCTTCCAGGGGAGACACAAAGTCATGTCTCTGTATCTGCAGCTTCAACATCCAGCTCCCACCTCACAGATATACCAATTTTGGGCATTGTTCTTCTACCTAGGATCATGTGGCCTTTAGTCAGGTGAAGGGAGTGGGGAAGATGCCTATGGCCCCCTTTCCTGGAGAGTGGCATCACTTAGCTCGTTCTTTGAGATGCTCACGAAGGCTTCACTAAAGCCATTACCATGATAAGTTTGACCCATTCTGCAGGTTCCCTCGTATACATTCCAGCCTTACAGGTACAGGTCCCAAGTATTGGGACCCCAGGTATCATCAAGACTGTCCCCCCCCAAAAAAACCTCCCCTCATCATAATATTTTGGAAAATGCAGAGCAAGTCTCAAGATGATTTATCTTAGGTATTTTGTGTTCCAGCCTTAATCTCTCACGTTTAAAAGGTGTGTACCTGTATAGTCACGCTTGTGAGTCGACAACCAGAGGGCCTTTTTGACATTTTCCAGCATGTTGGCAGCTCTGAATGAAATGTCAAGCTCCGGGGGTTTGGAAGTCTTCTTGCGGCCCCCCTTTGGGGAAGAATTTGGGTCGCCTGCCTCACCATTTTCATCGCCATTCTGAGAATAAAAAGTAGAACAGGCATGATAAGTGCTCCTGCTTGAACTGTGTGAGTGTTTGCTGAGACGGTAGGAAGGACACAACTTTCAAAATCGAAGCTGTCAAGGTTTAAAACGTGGTTTTAGAAATCTGTCCAATTGGGAGCAAATGAATGAGGATGGTAAAAGTTTGGATGCACTTTCCACACTTGGATGCACTTCCCACACTTCCACATAAGAGTTTAGGGCAGGGATGGGGAGCTGTGTTCAGCTTGAGGGCCACATTCCCCTTTGAGCAACCTTCTGGAGGCCATGTGCTAGTGGAGGTCAGGACCAGAGGCAAAAGAGGATGGAGCCATTAATATGAATGCTACCTTAGTACTGTGGGATATTTTCTACACACATTCTGCCACCCTCCCTCCTCCATTCAAAGAAGCCATTGCCTCTGCCATGGGCGTGTCTACTTTGTATGATTTTAAAAAAAATCATTTCCTGTCATGGTTATGTTTTAAACTTTTTTAAAAAGGTCGTTTTTATTTTGTGCATCATCTTGAGACATATATGGAAGGCAGTTAATAAATAACAACAATAATATTATAGTCCATGAAGCTGGTTGGCAAAGGCTGGTCTACTCTGCCAGAGCTGTCTCCAAGACCTCTTTGTTACTTGAGGTTTTAACATTTTATTTTTAAAGATGGAGAGAACCAGGAATCAAACCTGGTTCTTTTTGATTGCTGAGCTGTAGCCCTCCCTCTAATGTCAAAATCCCCAACTATAGTAGCGATTACCTACAGGAAAGTATCCAAGCCGTCTGTCTAAAGGTTCGCCGGCTCTTTCGTCTCTTTCGGGGCCACCTTTAAAATTCAGGAGGAAATACTTGGTTGCATAATATGAAATTCAAGCAGCTGAGGTTAGAAGAAGAATCTGACTTGGAAGGGGGCAGCTACTTTGCTATAGTTAAGAAACACTTCCTGATTCACCGCAAATCAGAGATCTACCAGTAGGTCTTGGCCTGTGTCCCGGTTGGGCAGAAGGCAGAAGACTACCATCTTTTGCAGAGCACTTTTAACAATGTTTGTGGAAGAGGAGCAAAATTGGCTGAGGGCACACCATACAGTAAAAGCACAATCTTGGGCACAGTAGTTTGTTAAGGGTGCTCTGTGAAGGGTCAACCAAAGTTCCCAGGTTTCTTTCCAGGATGGTGGTGGTGGTGTGTATTTTAAATGTATGGTGCACACTCGGTGTACAATGATTTTGCTGCCAGCGCCTGAATGCAAAGAAGGAACACAGCTGAAGAAGTCCTCAGAGAAGGCCATAATTCTTAACCTGATAAGCTTTGCTTGGAATAGAACTTGTCCTCTGATGGTCCCTTGCAAAACAAAAATAGAAGTGCACATCTATCCATCTTTGTACTGCTTAGGGCCAGTACTGGCAGACGGGAGAAAGTTTAGAAGGAGGAATGCTAATCACACTATTGTACAATAATGTCTTGAAAGCCTCCTTGGTTTACTAGGCAAAGATCCCATAATGTGCTTCAGCATTCTTATTCAACATTGTGGTGATGGGTGGTTGGAGATAACAGCTCCTTAACTCAACTTGACCTGTTGCTTAATGCCATTACTGCCCAATGATTAAAGCTTCTTAACACTGTATGCATTTAAACTGGACAAATGTTCTGTGACTGCAGTAGTCTCATGAGGTTTTCCTCTTACATTACTTCCCTTTGCCTGTAATCCGTTTTGTGTTAGTGCCAACACGTTTATAGAAGTCTGAATGCGCAGTATGGTCATCCATTCATTTATTTACAAGATGCTATGCTACTTTTTCAACACATTCAAAGCAATTTGGGGGAAAAGGAGAAAAATTAAAACTGGAATAATAAAATAAAAATAAACACGCATATACATTGTGGTGTGCTCTCCTCAGGGAGGTTCATCCAGCACCTTCATTATAAGGTAAAAGGTAAAGGTAAAGGACCCCTGGATGGTTAAGTCCAGTCAAAGTCGACGATGGGGTGCAGCACTCATCTTGCTTCAGGCCGAGGGAGCTGGCGTTTGTCCACATACAGCTTTCCGGGTCATGTGGCCAGCATGACTAAACCACTTTTGGCGCAGCGGAACACCATGACAGAAACCAGGGCGCACGGAAATGCCGTTTACCTTCCCACCACAGTGGTACCTATTTATCTACTTGCACTGGCGTGCTTTTGAACTGCTAGGTTGGCAGGAGCTGGGACAGAGCAACGGGAGCTCACCCCGTTGCAGGGATTCGAACTGCCGACCTTCTGATCAGCAAGCCCAAGAGGCTCAGTGGCTTAGACTACAGAGCCACCTGCATCCCCCTACCTTCATTATACATCTTTAGACACCAGGCGAAAAAATTCTTCTTCAACCAGGCCTTGGGTGATTAATATTATATAACCTTTTAAATGTGTTTGCAGAAGGAGGGGTTATTATTTTTGTTTTTGTTTTAACTATTTATTTGTGGTTTTGCTTTATATTTTATCTCGTTAATCACCCTGAGATCTTGGGATGATGGGCATTATATAAATATAATAAATAAACAAATGTGTGTGTATTGGCCAGTTGAAAACATCGTAAGGGGCAAACCCCAATAGATAGATAAAGAAGGGATGGCTTGTCTGAAAAATCAGGCTGAGAAGAACAATCCCTCAGTTTCAGAAGATATTGGGAGCACAGCTGTAAAGCCCTTGCTTTCAGTGGCATATATTTGTATTGCATGGACAGATGTATAAAGTAACAAAAGCAGGACTGGCCGGATGAAGGAGGCTTGATAATGTCACTACATTACAACCTAATCTCCAGGATTTCCCTCCCCCCTTCCTTGGAACAGGAGAAACCTTGCTGCAGGCCTCGGTTAAAAGCCCCACCAGGAACTCTGTGGAACCCTGCCAATAAACCCATTATGTTATGAGCACCTGTACAGAGCTTGAATTCAAAAGTCAAGGTTCAGCCATCAAGATTGAGTCTGTGGCTTAGCCTCCTGTGACTCAGTAGATTTAAGCCTGATGGTTTTTTCACCAACAGATTTCTGTTGATTCCAAAACAGTTTTTTGCCTTACATGGATCTCGGAGTCAGAGGATGTTTAGAATTTGGGAAGAAGTGTGCAGACAAGGGGGAGATGGGCAAGCCCTGAATACAGAGATGGTCAATGTTTCCTCCACATACCAGGTATGTCATACCTGCCTTTTGGGAAAGGTAGCATAACAAATAATAGAATCACAGAATGGTAGAGTTGGAAGAGATCCCAAGGGACATCTAGTCCAGGGGTCAGCAAACCTTTTCAGCAGGGGGCCTGTCCACTGTCCCTCAGACCTTGTGGGGGGCCGGACTATATTTTGAAAAATATATATGAATGAATTCCTATGCACACTGGGAAGAATGGGGCGGGGGAAGGGCAGGCGTAACTCTTCACAGTGGGTTCTCAGGCCGGATTTAGGACCCAAACGAGCCTGATCTGGCTCAGGGGCCGTGGTTTGCCAACCCCTGATCTAGTCCAACCTTCTGCACTGCAAGAATCTTAACTAGATCATACATGACTGGTGGCCATCCAGCCTCTGCTAAAAAACTTCCAAGGAAGGAGAGTCTGCTACCTCTTCTTAGGAGTCCGTTCCACTGCTGAACAGCTCTTGCTGTCAGAAAGATCTTCCTGAAGTTTAGTCAGAATCTTCTTTCTTGTAACTTGAAGCCATTGGTTTGACTCCTTCCCTTCAATTATATAGAAGTATTGCTGCTGCTCCTCTTCCCCCAAGATAATGCACAGAACTGCCTTAAAGCTTCTAACTAGAGAGGTCTGCTCTCTTATACAGTTGAGAATATTGCTATGTACTGAAGTTCTCACCCTGGGCCAGCAGGGGGATACTGTAGATAGTTATGCAAATGAAGGATTGAAAGTGACATTCAGTGATTGGATAGTTTGTATGCAAATAAAGGATCGAAAGTGACGTTCAGTGATTGGCTAGTTACAGAAAATGGTTACTGTTGCATTCTAGTGGAGCTCTATATAAGCAGGCTGACTGAGCTCCTCAGTTCAGTTCTGTTCCAGTTTACAAATAAAGAGCTGCTTTGGAAGAATCGCTGTGTCGTCTGATATGTTCGCCCACAACTTAACAAATATGATCTTCAACAGGCGTGGGGAACATTTAGTGTTCCAGATGCTAAACTACAGCTCCCATCATCCCTTAGCCATTGGCTAAGATTGCTAGGGCAGGTGGGAATTGTTGTTCAGCATCATCTGGAGGGTCCCTGGGTGCACACTTCTTCTTTACAGCTATCCCAAGAGCAGTTTTTAAAATTAAGTTTCTCTAGCTGATAAAATAATAATAATAATAATAATAATAATAATAATAATAATTTTTATTTATACCCCGCCCTCCCCAGCCAAGGCCGGCCTCTGGGCGGCTAACAAGCAATAATAAAAACAAGTTGAATGAATACAACTTAAAAACAAAATTAAAATACAACATTAAAATATTGAAACATTAAAATATTAAAATGCAGCCTCATCACAGGAGGAGAAAGGAAAAAGAAAAAAGAAAGATGGGGAGGGAATCAAATTGGCTCCAAGCCAAAGGCCAGGCGGAACAACTCTGTCTTACAGGCCCTGCGGAAAGAAATCAGATCCTGCAGGGTCCTGGTCTCATGAGGCAGAGCGTTCCACCAGGCCGGAGCCAGTGTTAAAAAGGTCCTGGCTCTGGTTGAAGCTAATCTAACTTCCTTAGGGCCCGGGACCACTAGGGTGTTGCTATTTATGGACCTTGAGGCTCTCCTTGGGGCATATTGGGAGAGGCGGTCCTGTAGGTACGACATGAGAAAAAGACATGAGAAGACACAAACCAAAACCGCACACAGGCACAAATGAATAATGCTTTACCTGTGATGTCGATATTACTGTGGACGTAAGGATGAAGTGGCCGGTGACGGCCGGCCACAAGATGGGTCTCTGGATTGGCTGGTGACTTGTGCCTTAGATACTTCTCATATCTATCAAATACAGCAGAAAGTTTTTGACGGGGACAAAGAACATTGTATGGTCATGATGGGCTTCGGTTGCCCAGATGAAGAAATACAATCCCTTAATTTTGCTCCATACTTCTACCTTGACTGTTCCATACCTGGCAACAGGAATGCCCTGGGTTCATTCGAGGGATTCAGCTGTTAAACTACAGGCTACAGCAACACATTTCATCCAGATTTTACTAACAGTATTAAACAGAAGAAGAAGTAGTCCTAGGAATGAGCCAAAGGCATGGGGAGGAAGGGCATCCCTACTGCCTCACCAGAGTGGTACATGCTCTGGTTATCTCCTGCTTGGACTACTGCAATGCTCTCTACATGGGGCTACCTTCAAAGGTGACTCGGAAACTACAATTAATCCAGAATGCGGCTGCTAGACTGGTGACTGGGAGTGGCCACTGGGACCATATAACACCTGTCCCAAAGGATCTACATTGGCTCCCAGTACGTTTCTGAGTTTAATTCAAAGTTTTGGTGTTGACCTTTAAAGCCCTAAACTATTTTGGCCCTGGACATCTGAAGGAGCATCTCCATCCCCATTGTTCAGCCTGGACATTGAGGTCCAGCTCCTTCTGGCGGTTCCCTCATTGCAAGAATTGAGGTTGCAGGGAACCAGGCAGAGGGCCTCCTTGATAGTCCCCCACCCCCTGTGGAATGCCCTCCCATCAGATGTCAAGGAAATAAACAATAATATGACTTTTTGTAGGTATCTGAAGGCAGCCCTCTTTCAGGAAGCTTTCGATGTTTGGTGTTCTGTTGGAAGCTGCCCAGAATGGCTGGGGTACAAGCAATGAATTATTATAATTACTCAGCATGAATTATTTCCCTTTTCCTAGGAAGATGACCCCACACCTGCCCTTCTTTGCACCCGGAGTGCTAAATGCACACACTTGTTTTCTTTCTTAACTTTTTTTGCACTTCAGGAAGGGTAATGCAGAATTCTGGAATGAGGTCCAGTGGAGAGCTTGGGCCATCGTTTTCTAGCCAATAAATTATACAGAAACTAATTTAACAATAAACCAAAGGGAAGGGCAGTGTCTTCATCATCATCAGGCCTCTGAGGTCATCTTCAGCTCTTTCTGTCGCCTCTCAGGAAAGAGTTGGAACCTGGACTGTGGCATCAATTGCCAGGAGCTAGAAGCCACAAACTCCTCCATATAGTCCTAATATATTGTACATTATGAACTGTAAGCTGCTTTAGAAGCCAGTTTGGCTGGGAAATGGATACAAATGTTAGTCATACTTTTTCTGTTATCTGAATATAAAACACACAGATTTTAACACAGACGTAAGTTAACTATACTTACTCCTCTGAATTTTCTGGCAAGTCAGGAAGTCTGTAATAAGAGAGAGGTCAGCCAATTACGTCAGTGTATAGGATACCTTATACTTCCAAAAGGCAATTGTAATTGAGACTGTTCTGATTGCTGCAGCTGAATCTGGCCAAATGGCTTTAGGATATACTCAAAGCTTTGTAAATTTCACCCATCGCTCTGGAGAGGTCTGGAGGGTGGCAACACGAGAACGGGCCTTCTCTGCAGTAGTTCCCCATCTGTGGAATGTTCTCCCCAGGGAAGTTCGCCTGATGCCTTCATTATACACTTTTAGGTGCCAGGTAAAAACATTTCTGTTTAATCAGGCCTTTGGTTGATTTAATTGACATCCTATGCCCTTTTAAATAGTGGGGTGTTTTTTTGGGGGGGTTATTGGGTTGTTGTTTTTATTTTGATTATGTATTTTGTGGTTTTATATTTTGATTTTATTCTGTGAACCACCCTGACACCTCCGGGTATAGGGAGTTTATAAATTCAATTGATGAAGATGATGATAAAATGTCCTTCACATTTTGGACATGGATTGTAACATGATGCAAACAGCAGCACTTTGCATTGTTAGGAGTCAAAATGAGGAGAACCTCCTTGGATGGATCTACTTTGGGAGACAAATGTTATTTGGAATCCACCAGTTAGTATTTTGTCTGCACTGTGCTGAATTATTCATAGTTGTAAAATATTTACGTCGGTGGTTTATTGATTTTGATAATTATTTTGCTATTAAACAGTGTATTTTGTATTGTATTTAGAAACATATAGAATTGTAGAGCTGGATGGGATCCTAAGGGTCATCTAGTCTGACCCCCTGCAAGGCAGGAATCTCAACATGCAGTCCCCCATCCAATTTGAAACCAGACCAGACCCTGCTTAGCTTTGCAAATGTGCTAGCAGTTTTGTTGCTGCACCACTAGCAGGTAACTTCTATTTGATTATTTTTGTCCACTGCCCTGGGATCCTATGGGCTGAAGGGCACTTTTAAAATAAAATTAATAACAGCAGGAGCAGCAACCAAAAATTATAGGGAGCAAGGCTTGCATGTGTGCAGTAAAATGAGGCGGTCGACTTCTGAGGTGGTAAAAGAGACTGTGCCATTTCAAACTGCAGGTGATATATCACATCTATGAACCCTCTCCGTACATAAACAACTCACTGGAAGTAGTTCAGTTCTGTTCAGTAAATTTATTGTGCTAGCCAAAGGACATGACAAAACCATATAACACAGGCAATATAAAATATAAAGCAAAACCTCTATTTGAATAAGCAGAACCATGTGTTGCAAGCAAGACTGTGAATGGGGAGCCTCCGCAACCACATACAACGTATTTCAATTTAGAATGCCAAATCTTCCTTACAATTTACTGGTATTTTGTCCAATTCCTTCTTCCTAATCTTTCTTGCTGCTAGTGCAAAAAGGGTGACTTTATGAGCCTCACGGGTGTTAGAGTTACTCAACAATCACAGAACTCTCTCCGCTGAGGAGAGACTGCTTTCTTGAACAAACAGGGGATTTAGAAAGCGTCTCCAAGCTCCGTGTATAATGGGCAATAAAACAAATAATGAAGAATGTCTTTGGCCCACGGTTGCCCACATATACAGAATCTACCTGCATATGGAATCTTTGCAAGTAGAAAGCTAGGGCAACATGGAATGGTCCCAGCTAGACAATCCTTTCTTCCAGATGTGCTAGGTTTTTTACTTGCAAGATGAGCAATTTTATGAAGGGGTGCTGTTCTAAACAAACCACTTTGCTGAATGTGTAGAGCAGGTTTAATCTATCTAGTCTCTTCTTTCCAGCTTTCTGGAGGCTGGTTTTCTGACATGGTTTCCAGACATAACCACAAACGTTACAAACACTGCACAGGAAGGAAGTATGTTTTAAAATGAGGAACCACTCTTTCCCTACATCAACACCTAATAGGAGAGGGGCACAGCTCAGGATCCCAAGTGGACTCATTGTAATATCTGGATTTGAAGACTGAAAAAATACTGGGTTATAAAAAATAGAATAGGTGGATGTTAATGAGTGAATACTCTATTTAGCTGCAGGACAGAAAATCGGAAGTCATTTTATCTCCTCCCCTCTTTCTTTTCCTTTCCCCTTCTTTTTCCTTCTGTTCCTTTTTAGATTAGATTTTTAAAGTATTTATTTTATTCTGGTCTATTATAAAAGATAATTTGTACTGGGAATGAACCTTAGTATATCTTTGGATTAGTATAAATGCAAATAGATATTTTTTTAAAAAGGAACTCATGTGGGCTGCAATAGTTGCTCTTGGAATGTATCCTATTTTTTTCATTATGCTGATAACGCAACTGTGTTTCTTTCTGAATGAAACAGGCATTCAAACAAATAATTATGTTTATTCCAGTTCTGAAACGTGCAGCAATCACTTTTTGTGTTTTGGTGCCATCAGGTGGCAAAACTATAGTTCTGCAGTTCTAATCCCACAATGCTGAAGTTTCTCTCAGCCGGCTAAGTTTTCATCAGGGCAATGAGAGAACATTTTCTTCAGTTATTAACTTAACTGCTAGCTCTCTGCAAGGACTGAGACCCTGCATCAAAATCTAAAGGCACAACCCCAACGGCACTTGAGCTCCACGTGCTATTTAAAGATAGTCTGATCTTAGCTGGGAACAATATCTTGAGAGACAACCATGTTAACCTGTTGCTGCAAATATAACAAAGGGTGCTTCTAGACTGCCATTATTTTCAAGTGGAATTCTGTCATCTAACCTCCCCAGAAACAAATCAGAATGAAAGCTTATCAAATAACCAAAGTTGTCTAACCTCCTCCATACCAATAAGAATGGAAGCCAAAGCAATTCATCTTTAACACACAAGCCTTTATGAACTGACATGGAATCTAGTCCACAAAAGCCCATTTTATAATACAGTTGTCTTTAAAGGGGTCACAATACAATTTGTGGTTTTAATCTGAGGATATATGTGACCTGACTTGTGATGAAGATACCTGTGTATCTTAGTGATGCTGAATAAAAACCCATTCAACCAACCTAAATGCAAAGCCACACAAAGTATATAGGAGTGCCCTTTGCTATGGCACTATTGCCAGAATAATGATATACTTGTTAATGTAGTGATCTGAAAACTGCAGAATTTCAGGATGTAGACACCAATGCCTCATTCTTGAACGCTGCAGGTATTTTAAACATGAGCTTAGTGTATCATAGATCATAAAAGCTCTCTGCTCACATTGGGCAGTCTCTTTTGACCATAGGATGGAGGGAATGTTTTTATAAAATAAATATTCTTCCAGGTTTAGTCCTCATCAGTTTTTGGCTTTCCGAGAGACACCAGCATTTCTGAATTGGCTTCTGGATTTAAACACCAATATCCAGCCATCCAGAGAGAAAGCAGATAGCCTACCTTAGCGGGGCATCTCTGTTACTGCCATAGTACTGGTGTTCCTGATCAAACTTGTAAGGTGGCTCGTAGATTCTGTGGGATTCTGGCAACAGGGGTTCAGATTCTTGTTCTCCTTTCACGATGGGCTTGCGCAGCTGGAATATTTCCCTTAGCTCTTCATATCTGAAATCAGATCAAGTGTTCCCAAAGAACAGCTGCAACAATGATACTCTACCTGAGTGATGCTTGCTTCATAGCTGGGATGGCCACTTAACAGACCGGAGGGCAAAAGAGGACACAGATTTGCATAGCAATTGCACATGCTGATTAAGATGCATTGGTTCACATTTGGAAGCAATTGCTGCAGTTTAAATATAAATATAATGCATCTTGCCATTGTGGGCATGACTGCCTACCAGGCTCTGACTATTGAGAGTCAACTTGAAGGCTCTCTCGCCTACTTCTCAGAGTCCTTTCTGTGTATATCAGACTTGAAACAGACAGCCCTTCAAACAGAGAGCTGTCCCTCATAAAGCAGGACACATGGACACCTAGCTCATAGTGACTAACAGTGCAAATCTAGCCATGTATACCAGGCATTGGCAAACTCAGCCCTCCAGATGTTTTGAGACTACAATTCCCATCATCCCTGACCACTGGTTCTGTTAGCTAGGGATGATGGGAGTTGTAGTCCCAAAACATCTGGGGGGCCGAGTTTGCCTATGCCTGATGTATACTCAGAGGTAGGCAGGGTTTTTCCCCCTGGTAGTACAGTGGTACCTCGGGTTAAGAACTTAATTTGTTCTGGAGGTCCGTTCTTAACCCGAGGTACCACTTTAGCTAATGGGGTCTCCCGCTGCCGCCGCACGATTTCTGTTCTCATCCTGAAGCAAAGTTCTTAACCCGAGGTACTATTTCTGGGTTAGCGGAATCTGTAACCTGAAGCATCTGTAACCTGAAGCGTCTGTAACCCGAGGTACCACTGTACTTAACAGTACGCAGTACCAGCACCTCCCCCCACCCAATCTTTTGATAAGGTAAATGGAGGGTGGGGAAAGCAAGCAAGCAAGCGTATCTCAAAGGGGAATTGCAAAAAGCAGGAGATGGAGTAGGTGGCAGCGAGGAAAAGGAGGCCTTTGTTTGGGGCTGTAGTCGCTGTTCCCAGTCAACAGGTTACACCAGGGGTAGTCAACCTTTCTATACTTACCGCCCACTAATGCATCTTTCTTGATGGTAAAATTTCCTTCCCGCCCACCAGTGTTCGATGGAAGGAGGATTCAGCTTGTGCCGTAGAACCCCCTATGCCCACCTAGAATCCTGAAACACCCACTAGTGGCCCGTAGGGACCAGGTTGACAACCCCTGGGTTACACCGTTCCCACTTGGCCGCCCCTGCAGGGCACACTCTCCCCTTGGCTGTGCTGCTATGCCGCTGCCTCGCTGCACCGCGAGTGCCCGGGCGAGCGCAAGCGCTGCTTCCTTTTCATCTCTGCTCACTCTTTCCGTGTCTGTGGGGCTGGGAAGGGAGGGGGGAGGGAGAGAGAAGGGGAGAAGACATCAGCCTCTGCTGCTAGTCCTGCTGTCCTGAGTGGGTGTGAGAAGACAGGGAAAGGTGGGGTGGGGGAACCAGGAGGGAGTGAGAGAGAGAAGGGTGGGGGGAATCATGGTGAGCACCGGCATTTTTCTAGAAAAAAAAGCCCTGGATGTAAGCCCTATTGAACTGATTCAGTCTTAATCACAGGTAAGTGGAGTTAGGACTGCAGCCTCAAACGCTTAATTTCTCTTTTCTTCCATGTCATCAGCCTGTTTCAAAACTCCTGGCTAGCTAGCCAGTTTGTCCTCCACATCAATTTAAAATTCACAGCCCTTCTTGTGTTATTCGAACATGTTTCTTGTGCCTTTAAACTGAAACATCTATGCTGTGGCTGTGCTTTTTAAGGTTACTTTTAACGTTCCATACAACAAGGTTCATTGAATGCTATTGGCACTGAGATGCTGAACTAAGTCAGATATCCTCCCTGCCAAATTACTGGGGGGAAATCACTCATCTGAGGCTGCTATTTGCATTGAGAGGAACTAGCACAAACGCAGACATATTTCACATCATGACTAGTCCCTGATCAGTCCATGTTAACTATCAACTGACATGCATGCAATTTCTGCTATTTCATGGGTTGCTACTTGCAAAATGTGTAGCCCAGTCCTATGTGTTGTTGTTGTTTTAAGGTAAAGGACCCCTGACAGTTAAGTCCAGTTGCGAATGACTCTGGGGTTTCATCGCTCATCTTGCTTTACTGGCCGAGGGAGCTGACGTTTGCCTGTAGACAGTTTTTCCAGGTCATGCAGCCAGGATGACTAAGCCGCTTCTGGCAAAATCAGAGCAGCACATGGAAATGCAATTTACCTTCCCTCCAGAGCGGTACCTATTTATCTACTTGCACTTTTTTGCGTGGTTTCGAACTGCTAGGTTGGCAGGATCTGGGACTGAGCAATGAGAGCTCACCCCGTTGTGGGGATTCGACCCTCCGATCATTGGCAAGCCCCATGTCCCTATATGTGTGTTTACTCAGAATTAAATCTCATCAAAGTCAATGAGGCTTAATTCCAATACACAGTATTGTGGCCGTAATGAGTATATTCATGCTACAGTGGTACCTTGGGTTACAAACACCTTGGGTTTCAGACTCCGCTAACCCGGAAGTAGTACCTCGGGTTAAGAACTTTACCTCAGGATGAGAACAGAAATCATGCAGCGGTGCGACGGCAGCAGGAGGCCCCATTAGCTAAAGTGGTACCTCAGGTTAAGAATGGTTTTGGGTTAAGAATGGACCTCCAGAACGAATTAAGTTCATAACCAGAGGTACCACTGTATAAGACCTAAGTCAGCTACATAGAGATATTGAAAAAAATTACAGAGTGAATAGCTACTTCTTACCTTTCTGGTGATATAGGTGGGCCTGGGGGGATATGCAGTGGAGTCAGGTGATTCGCAGATTCCAAGGTTTTTGTTACTAAGGCTGTTCCATCTTGAGCATCATTGTAATAGGTCATACCCGTATGCATTTCCATCTTTAATAGCTACAGAGTAAATTTATACATAGAAAAGTCCGTGATCAAAGCAACTAGCATTCTGCTTAGTTTGAACAGATAAAATTCTGTTTCAATAGGTAACAAGAATTGATTTAGCAACAGCGCCAACTTCATTACTGAAAGAGATCACTTTTCAGATTGCAATGTAAAAATGAGAGAGTCTGGACAAAAATAGACATGACAAAGAATTTCATGATGAACTAGAAACATTGAAAACTTGGGATTTTGGAAAAGAAGAAGCTAATTTTGTTTTTTCAAAGTGACACAGTATCATATTAAAACAAAGTCCCTAAAAAAGTTGGAAGGGACTAGAGCAACCTTTTCCAATCTGATGCAGTCCAGATGTTTAGAACTGCCACCCCTGGCCAAGCTGGATGGGGTTGATGGGAGTTGGAGTTCAGTAACATCTGGAGACACCATGTTGGGGGAATGCTGGATTAAAGTTATTTGCATGAGGGGAAATTCTCTTTCAACTTTTGGGTATTGTACCAAATGGTACGTGGGAAGAATTTGAGCCAGTTTCTTCTTAGCAGCCATTCAATAAACTCTAGCTCTTACTTTGATTTCCCTTAAGATGTAGTTTATGGCAGAAATACAATTGTACCATGCCTTCCACTCTAGCATTGAACTTTGGCAAATTCATACAGAACTATTGCACATTTCTGTTGTGTTCCACTTTTGATAAATATATGCAGTTTTGTGAGAGTGTTTGCCTGCTGGATTACACCAGCAGTTACGCCCCATATACCAGTGCTATGGGTACATGTAATGCCAGGATGTGATCGCGGTTGGTTCTAACCCTGTTCACTTCTTCAAAGAACATTTCAGTGGAAGAAATATACAAGCAGAGCATAAGGCAGGGATCCAAATGTTGCTATATTATGCCTCCCATCATCCCTGCCCACTGGCCATGCTGACTGGGTCTGATGAAAGCCAAAGTCTGGAGGGCCACAGGTTTGGCTCAAGGAGAAGCAAAGAGGCCCTCTTCCAAGGCAGGAGATGCGCTACCCCATAGCAGATTCCCAAACAGAAATACCTTGCACTTCCAAGATGCCCTCAGCCAGAAACCAGTTTTCTTTCTGTGTCCCTTTCTTCCAAATGGCAAATAGTCTATGTTTACACAAACTGTTCACATCATCCTCCGCCTCTCAGCTGGAGGGGTGGTTATAGGTCACCTTCTCTGTGCTCCAATGAGTACCTCATTCAAAGGCATAGAAAGCATCCCAGCCGTCAGGGACTGGACTGAGGAGGAATGGTGGGGACTGCCCCCCCTGCACTTCCCAGAGAAGAGGGAGACAGTATAGATTCACAACAGTGGTTTGCAGAAGGTCATAGTTCAGAGGCTGCAGAGGGGAGAAGCTGGGAAATATTGGGAGAGGAGCAGGAGGAGGAAGAAGAACCAGGGGAGGGACAGCTGACAAATTCAGTGTCTTTGGAAAGCATTCCTGATCCCCTCCTCCTCGCAGGACCTGGCGAGCATTGCGAGTAGGAGAACAGAAGGCAAAAAACACAGATTAGCTGATGCAGGGATGATGTATAATAGGAGAGACGGAGGGGGCGGGACTTTACTCGGAGCAACGCCATTATCTGAGAGACTGCATCCTATGTCTATCTCTGTGAATATTGAATAAAACACCTTGGTAAGAGCTTCTTGTTTTTTCCCATTACGGTGGTACCTCGGGTTACATACGCTTCAGGTTACATACACTTCAGTTTACAGACTCCGCTAACCCAGAAATAGTACCTCGGGTTAAGAACTTTGCTTCAGGAAAGTGTGCAGCAGCAGCAGGAGGCCCCATTAGCTAAAGTGGTGCTTCAGGTTAAGAACAGTTTCAGGTTAAGTACGGACCTCCGGAACGAATTAAGTACTTAACCTGAGGTACCACTGTACTGGCAGCCTGCTGTGAGGGAGGAGGATCAGATTCCCTGCAGCCTGACACCAGCTATCAACCTAGCCATTATCCCTCATCAGCCACCCATTCTGGACTATTAACTAATAACCTGCTCTGCCTCCACAGTCAAAGGTGGTAAACTGTCCGAATACCAGTTGCAGAAAACCGCAAGAGGGGAGAGAGTGTTCTTGTGCTTGGGTCCTGCTTGCGAGCTCCCCATTGACCATCTGGCTGACCACTCTAAGAGGAGGAAGCTGGACTAGATGGGCCTTTGGCTTGATCCAGCAGGCTTGTCTTATGCTCTAACTTGCTCAAGGCCATCCATCAACAACCACAACACCATGAATCGTGCAACACATGTCCGCTTTCAAAGTTATTATTATCATTTATTAAATTTGTAACCACCCTATACCCGCAAGATGGATGAAGATCCATCTTTGATGCTTCCATTAGTCTCCAGGCCTTTCCCCCAACCCCATGCAGTGTTGAAAGTTAGATAAGAATGGCTAGAAGAGAGGAAACAGATGGAAGCGGACTTAAAAGTGGAAGTTTGAGCCTCAAGCCTACCTTTCTAGTTTAAGGGCAGTGCAGTATGTTGTTCTAGTTTCCTGCCCTGTCCTGTCAGTGGTATCTGACATCACAATAGAGGAGATTGTCCTGATTGTTTGCTTTCACAGTTTCTGATGGAAAATTAGCTTGTTGAATTTGGCACATTATATTTCGGTAAAATGGACGTGGAAAAGTGAAATATAGTGCTTGATACCGAAACCAAAATACCACGAATGTACTTAAAGGAAGTTTAGCTAAACGAAGGAAAAGAAAACCCTCACCTAATTGTGCTTTGAAAAGCAACCTTTTATGCTACTTCTTGAAACAAGGGGGAGATATCTGAGAGTGACGGCCACATTCTCATTAAACCAGTGCTTAGTTTTGTATTCTCTATGTTTTGACAGAATGAAACACATTCTAATGTTCATAGTCACTGGGAACAGGGCAATATTCTCCACTACAATGGAAGGCAACAGGCTTAGGGGGTGCAGTGGAGGCCACATGGCACACCACATATGGCTATCTCCTCCAACATCTGGTCACCACTCCCTATCCCCTAGCGGTGGAGGTTAGTCCATTCTGGCAAATGGGGCACTGCCCCACCAACCTTAGTCTACCCTCAGCCAGTCTCCACCTGCCTGCTTTCTTGGTTATACAACCAGTCAGGGGATGGCTTCGACTCTCATTGGCTCTGGCTCCACCTAATGTTGGTCCTCCTACTTTCTGCCCTACAAGTCCAACCCCTGACCACTACCTGCCAGCATCTAATTCCTGAGGTGGCCAATGATAGAGATACTTTCCTCTTGGTACTTATGGGGGGCAATTATGACAATTTCAATCAAAACCATGGTGGGTGAGGAAAGAGTTGAAGCTCCCCTCCCCATGTACCTGGCCCTGATGAAAAGTAGGGCTCCCACACTTAAAAAGCCAAAAACTGAGATTATTAGCAGTGACACAGTGCAGTATGTTGTTTAGTTTGGCCCTGAATTGTACATGAATGCAACCACAGTACAATCCTGCAGGTGTCTGGACTCACTTTACAACCGCCAGCTCTTCACTGATTCATTTCTTACGTCTTGGCCTAAGTCTAAAAAGAGTACTGTGTTCTTGTTCTTTTGAAAAATAAAGGGCTTAGGCACCAACACACAACTTGTGTGAGAAACAAAGAAGGTTGGGAGCTCCTGCAGCTTCCTGAAATCCATTCCTGTAGGTTTGATTTATTCCAGTCCTTCTCCCGCCTTTCTCCCCAGTTCATGAATAATATATATGCATGGATAATAAATAATCGACAGATAGCCATCCTTGTGTGTGTTACCTGCCTAGAATTTGCTTGCAGCTTCACTTACTAGGCAGTGATTATTTCCTTGGCTCCTGTGCTATAAAACCAAAGAGAAATTTGCATTGCACAGCATCATGTCATTCCCACCCCTCATTTATTTATTTATTTTTACGGATTTCTTCATCCACAGGAATCAGGAAAAAAATTCCAGTCCTTTTGTACATTTTGTACATGCACAGCTTTTATAGAAGCAAGCCCCAAACATGTTTATTTCAGCATCACTTTTCAGCCACTTTGGTTACAAGGTAGATTTCTTGTGGTGACATTTTTTATTTTGCTGACACTGTTTTCAGCTACATGCAATACTACTAGATGCTATTTACAATTGACACCAATGGTACAGAGTACATGAGAGATTGAAACCCGCAGCACAGCTATGGAAACAAACTACTACAACAGCCACCATCACCAGTCTACAAATGCCTCTTGATGGAAATCATGATTTGAAGACTGGTGGCTTTTAAAAAAATTGCCCCATTTCTTTCTCTTTCGTTGTATCACCTTTTAGAATGGAAATTCACCCAGAGCCTTCCAAAGTCTTGCCTCTTCATCATCAGATTCCCTTTTCATATTATTGTGTAAATTGCCAAATCTGAAAAGAAAGAATCAACCACGAATGATTCAGCAGCACCAATGATTCAAATGTGGATGGATGTAAAGGAGAGAACCCTTCACCACCCTCTGGATCATTCTTCAAATTAAATGTGCTTTTCAAGGGTACCATTCAAATGCTTTTAAGAAAACAGTCCTCTCCACCACCCCATTCCAAAAATGTGTTTTGAATTATAGGAAATGTCCAGTTATTATTTTTGGGTTTTGGTGATGGAGAATGGAGAATTGGATGATGGAGAATTGATAAGAGAATGGTTGAAATATAATGCAGGAGAATTTTTCGTCGCAACTCTAGAGCTTGACTTTGGAGAGGAAAGATCATTTTTTATCAAATGCAGAGAGGATGCTTCCAGAGTGGCCTCATTGCTTTAAAAATATCACATCTCTCTCCATCATACTTTCCTCCTTCAAGTTCAGACGGCAGCTCCGTTAAGATTTTCTCAAGCCACAAAGGACATACTTGGACTTCTAGGGAATATTTTATTAACATTGACCGGGCAAATTCATAATGGTATATTATTACATCAAATCAGATTGGTAATGAGGTTGGAATTAGAAGTTGTTTATTGAATGAATAACACATGGAGCAGCTTTCTATGACCTGGTTCCCTTCAGCTGTTTTGGATCATGGACACACAATCTGTGGCTGGTGGGAAGTGTTGTTCGGATGATGGAAGGCTGCCACAGAGCGTTCAGCACTTGAATAAAACAATGGATTTAAATTTATTTACTTGTTATTGCCTTGGTCAGGGTCTTTGGCCACTTGGGGCAGACTGAAGAGAAGCGATGTCCCAAATCTTTGTGGCAAGTTGGCAGGAGAATGGAAGGAACTTTGAACCGAAGGAGCTCTCTCAGATCTTTGTGACAAAGGAATGGTGTGCCGAGCAAGACTTCCGGCAGACGCCCTTCCAAACCGGAGAGGCAGGTTTGCTGCAGGCTTGATGCTTCTCTCTTCCTGAAAGTTTCTGCCAAACCTCAGGGGCAAATTTGCAGCTGAGTTGGGCACCTTCTTTGTGGTGGGCGTCCTCATCTTAATGATGTTCTTCAGCCCCCAATCCTCCAGTTCTTCAAGGTTTAGGCTTCTCTGATTTTCTTCTATGATGTCTTCACTAGACTAAAAGGGGAAAAAACAATAACACAACTTCAAGGCGATTAATATACTGGTTAAAGGTAAAGGTAAAGGGACCCCTGATCATTAGGGCCAGTCGTGACCGACTCTGGAGTTGCGGCACTCATCTCACTTTATTGGCCGAGGGACCCGGTGTTTGTCCTCAGACAGCTTCCGGGTCATGTGGCCAGCATGACTAAGCTGCTTTTGGCGAACCAGAGCAGTGCACGGAAACGCCGTTTACCTTCCCGCCAGATTGGTACCTATTTATCTACTTGCACTTTGACATGCTTTCAAACTGCTAGGTTGGCAGGAGCAGGGACCGAGCAACGGGAGCTCACCCCATCGCAGGGATTCGAACCGCCGACCTTCTGATCGGCAAGCCCTAGACTCTGTGGTTTAACCCACAGTGCCACCTGCGTCCCATTCAATATACTGGTTACATGCTGATAATTAAGTGTGATTCTGATTAGGCTTTGGCCCTCTCCAAGTCTTGACTCTCTGCCAGTCCCAGATTTTTCTGTGGAGAGTGAGAACACTTCAAGAGTAGTTGGGGGAGGGGGAGTCAAATACAGTGGTACCTCGGTTTACAAACTTAATCCCTTCCGGAAGTCTGTTCTTAAACCAAAACCATTCTTAAACCGAGGTGCTCTTTCCCTAATGAGGCCTCCCGCCGCCGGTGCCCTTCCACCGTTCAGCTTCCGTTCTTAGACTGAGATAAAGTTCTCAAACCAAGACACTGTTTCTGGTTTTGCGGAGTTTGTAAACCAAATCGTTCTTAAACCGGACTGTTCTTAAACCGAGGTGCCACTGTACTCAATTCATTCTGAAGTTGTCTTACCTTCAGATTGGCTGTGCACTTACCCCGGTTTGGGCTAATATCCTTGGCTTTATTACTAATCCGCTTTCCAAGTTTAATCCTTAATTATTATTTTTTTAAAATAGCCAACTGGCTGGAACTGGCCAGATTTTTTGTCACAGACACCAGGAAGGTGAAATGTCTGATGGATAATTTCTACCTTGATGACTAACATCCGAGATGGAGCTTATTTTCCAGGAGAGAAAAGCAGGAGGTTATGATTTATTGAATAAGTAACAGGCAAATAAATGCAGACTCTCATTTTATTGAGATGTGCTGGAACTCACAAAAAGAAGTATCTCACAAGAACCTGGAGAAATATTAATTTGGGGACAACTGGAAATAACAATAAAGGAAGAGTCATATTAGACTGATTGAGTGTCAGAACTGGAGATGCTGGAGGCCTGCAAAGGGAATTTGAAGTAGTACCATTAGCAGATGGCAAAAAGCTGTATACCACCTACAGCTAGGAGCTATTCTGGAGTGTATCTGCTAAATATTGGAAATAACTGTATTCTATTTAATTGACAGATAGAAGAGAAGAAGTACCTCTTTTTTCTCTTTCTTTTTTCTTACTTAGTTTTTGATAGTATCTTATTAATATTAAATAACATAACTTATAAGCATGATATGAATGAAGATACATAAAGAGAGAAGATTGGTAGAAGAGATTTGTGAGAGAGGCAGAATAGACTGGTTTTTCTCAGGGTGTGAGGTTGAGAAAGATGGGAGCTGTCTGAGGTGGGAGCTGGGAAGACATGGATCTCTGTGAACTGAAGATGAAGATAGGAGGTTGATAAAATATAAAATTGTGTTGTGTGTGTGTGTGTGTGCGGCAGCAGGAGGCCCCATTAGCTAAAGTGGTACCTCAGGTTAAGAACAGTTTCAGGTTAAGAACAGACCTCCAGAACAAATTAAGTTCTTAACCCGAGGTACGATTCTTGGAGGGGCACAATTTTCTGATTCGCCTCAGGTGCCAAAATGCCTTGGGCCGGCCCTGATTGATCCACACATATGCTGTTTCAACATTTTCTCTGTCAACCTCTTTTGCCAACAAAGGTCCGTATAGTTAAAGCCATGGTTCGGTTTTCCCGGTAGTGATGTATGGAAGTGAGAGCTGGACCATAAAGAAGGCTGATCGCCAAAGAATTGATGCTTTTGAATTATGGTGCTGGAGGAGACTCTTGAGAGTCCCATGGACTGCAAGAAGATCAAACGCATCCATTCTTAAGGAAATTAGCCCTGAGTGCTCACTGGAAGGACAGATCGTGAAGCTGAGGCTCCAATACTTTGGCCATCTCATGAGAAGAGAAGACTCCCTGGAAAAGACCCTGATGTTGGGAAAGATGGAGGGCACAAGGAGAAGGGGACGACAGAGGACGAGATGGTTGGACAGTGTTCTCGAAGCTACAAACATGAGTCTGACCAAACTGCGGGAGGCAGTGGAAGACAGGAGTGCCTGGCATGCTCTGGTCCATGGGGTCACGAAGAGTCGGACACGACTAAACGACTAAACAACAACAGCAGTGCAAACACAGTTCTTAAAGGATAATATTATGTTAGTAAATTTCTTACCTCAGAATAGTTATCATCACTGTATTCTTCTCTGCTCTGCAAGCTGGTCATTACCAATTCATCACGGCAGAAGGTCTTTGAGGCTAAAAGCAAACATGTAGCTAAAGTAAATATGATTAATCTGTTCATTTGAAATAATTTTCAGTTCTCCTAGATGGTATTTACATCAGAGATCCAAATCTGGACAGCAGAAAAAGTGGCATCTTTTTATACTATCAGGCAACCAAAAAAATAATAATCTTACCATGACACCGATTCCAAACATCTACATTTTAATATGAATTAGAAATGTGATGTTAATTATGTATGGGAAGTATGCAGAGAATTTGTTTTGTGAACTTGTTTAAACAAAAGTGTTTCTGGTCAAGAAATGCAGATGGCATTACCAAATATTTCCCTTGCCTATTAAAGAGCTTTAATTAGGGCTACAATAATCTGGAGCAGGACCTTATGCTTAATTACCACGTTTGAAACAAAACCACTCTGTTCTTGCATCAGCCTCAGTCATCGGTGCTTGAAAATGAAATGTCGGTGCATGCCATTCTCCCAGGTCTGTGGGAGTTTGTTTCTTCTTAGAGGTGCACCATTGGAAACAGACTGCCTAAACTGGGTTGTTGGGAACAGTAGCTCTGTGAGCAGTAAACTTCACTGCCCAAAATTCTTTGAGGATGGAAATGTGTTTTGAATGTGCTTTAAAGGTGTAGTTTGCCGTTCTGGATTCCACCCTGGGCATTATTAAACACTTCTATAGCAATTGTATTTGTTACATTTATAGGTAAAGGTAAGGTAAAGATACGTTTACATTTATAGAGCACCTTTATCTTCCAAGGATCTCAAGGTGATGTACAGTGGTACCTCGGGTTACATACGCTTCAGGTTACAGACTCCACTAACCCAGAAATAGTGCTTCAGGTTAAGAACTTTGCTTCAGGATGAGAACAGAAATTGTGATGGACTATATGGAACTGGCAGAAATGACTGGCAGAATCCGAGACCAGGGAGAAGAGTCGGTGGAAGAAGATTGGAAGAAATTCAAAGACTATTTGCAGAAACATTGTAAAATTAATGAATGTTAAAATGATGCTGGATTGAAATTAAGTGGCCTTAGCAACAAGGACAATAAGAATATGTAAAAATGGATTGACAACGGATGAAAACATACAGTTATAATGTGTTGAGATACAGAGTTAAGATAAATGAAAAAGGGTAAGGATTTGCTGAACTAACTATGTGAACGGGAATACAAAAAAGGGAGGTGTGAGGAGGTCAGGGAAATAAGCAAACGAAATTTAAGATATGAAAAAATTGATTTGTTTTTAATTTTTTCTATTTATTTTTTTAAGGTATTTTGTATCTTTTTTTCTATGTATTTTTGTGTTTTTTGTATTTTTCTTCTTTTTTCTTCTCTTGTCTTCTTTTTATTCTGTAATTCTTTATTTTTTGTAAGATTTCAATAAATATCTTTTTTTCAAAAAAAAAGAAAAAAAAGAGAACAGAAATTGTGCTCCGGCGGCGGGGCAGCAGCAGGAGGCCCCATTAGCTAAAGTGGTGCTTCAGGTTAAGAACAGTTTCAGGTTAAGAACGGACCTTTGGAACGAATTAAGTACTTAACCCGAGGTACCACTGTACATGGTTCTCCTCCTCTCCATTTCATCCTTGCAACAACCTTGTGAGGTAGGTCAAGGTCAAGGACTCCTGGATGGTTAAGTCCAGTCAAATGTGACTATGGGGTTGCGGTGCTCATCTCACTTTTCAGCCGGTGTTTGTCCACAGACAGCTTTCTGGGTCATGTGGCCAGCATGACTAAACCACTTCTGTCGCAACAGAACACTGTGACGGAAACCAGAGCACACAGAAGCACCGTTTACCTTCCTGCTGCAGCGGTACCTATTTATCTACTTGCACTGCTGCGCTTTCGAACTGCTAGGTTGGCAGGATCTGGGACAGAGCAACGGGAGCCCACCCCATTGCAGGGATTTGAACTGCCGACCTTCTGATCAGCAAGCCCAAGAGGCTCAGTGGTTTAGACCACAGCGCCACCCGCATCCCCTCCTGTGAGGCAGGTTAGGCTAAGAGATGGTAAGTGGACCAGGGTCACCCAGTAAGTTTCATGGCTGAGTAGAGATTCAATCCCTGCTCCCCCAGGTCCTATCCCAACACTCTGTCCAACTGTTACATATTGGAAACTGTTTTGCAGGATATTGTATCCTCTGTAAGATTACTTGCTAATATATAATTTATTGTGTTTTATTAAATAAGAAGTGTAATGATATCTGAGCTCAAAACCTGACGGATATTAAAAAAATTCTTCTTTATTTGACTACTGTGCAACAAGTGGCAATATCTGTTTGATGATGTCAGCTGCATTGAAGGACAACTTTCTACTCCCATGTAGGTTCCATTGCAATGAATGGGGACCATGCAGGAAACTCAAACGCTGTGATGAACTCTTGGCCTGGAGGAATGCATGGTTTCATATTAAATGGCATGAAAATCTGATCAGTAGTAATGAAAAGAGCAACTTTGTCTTCTAAGCGAATCCGTCAGTGTGCCGTAAATCACTTGATTCCAGCGGAAGAGCAGGTTTTAATATTGTTCGTTGCATTTCATATAATAATATAATGATAAATCCTTATTCATTATTAACAGCGCATTGTGCAAAAAGGATATGCATTACATGACTCATGTCACCAATAAGTATCGAAGGATTTCCATAAAGATGAATAATTCATTGCATATTCATTTTGCCCCAGTATGTAATGACCTATTTTATGGCTCATTTTGAAATAGCATGATTTAAAAATGCATACATTTTTTCATTGAAGAATTGGCCCAGTCATTTTTCATACATTCTATGTATGCAGCCTTCTTACTGAACTGTGTTTGATATTTCTTTGGTCTTAAAAATGCAGCTCTACGTAAAAGTTCAAGCAGATGTTAACAGTTATGGTAGTATCCTGATATGGTTATGGATGGAGGAATCATTTGCATGGACAGGCAGAGACCCCCCCAACCACAGGAGTCTCTGGGAGTTTTGCATCACTTTCACACCTACATATGTCATCCTCTTTCTGCGTCAATCTGTGTTTTTTGTTTGCTTAAGATGCATGAAAATTCATATTTAAATATGTACCTAAATCCTATGTTTGAATGTATTTTCTCTCAAAAGACACCTTTCTAAATATATTTTATCTTAAAATACACAGTTTTATACACACTGTGGTATGTGGTTTGAGTCAAGAACCGTATCTCAAAGTTTGGAGAAATACAATGGAAACCTGTGATCCGATTTGCATGTACGTGAAAATTCAGAATTTGCAAATTTCAGAATATGTGCAAATTCAGAATTTACGAACAATATATTGCAGAGAGGCAGGGAGAACCTCCTGCAAGAGTTTGGCAAGCTGTCTGCCATGGAGAATTCACAGTAGTGCGTGGAGGAGTGTCTGGGGTTCCTATGAATTGTCATAGTCCCATTGCTGAGCGACAGCATGTGAAACTCAGTGGAGTGTGAGGCCAGACAACCAGAAGAGAAGAGTCTCTTGAGATACACTTGGCAGAGTCAGCATATGAAGTTAAGTCTGCTCTGAGGGTTCTGATGTAATCTGATGATTACAAATCCTAGGGTCCAGATGTAGAGCAAGAAGCAGCAAGGTAGGGCCGGGAACCACAAACATTGTTTCCGACATCTGACTGCTGCTGAAAGCTCTTTTTAAGAAGGCTGAAGCCAGCTGGTTCTCCTCTTTGTCCTTGAAGGCTGATCAGCTGCAGGTGGAGTCACACCTCTTTCTCCCCCTTCAGGCTGTTGATAGCTAAAACAAAGCTGACTCCTGGGCCCATGACATGAATCTGGACTGTGTAGACCAGGGTGGGGATCGTCTGGTCAGTCTTCTCAGGGCCACATGCTGGTGGGTGGGTGGGGGAAGAGTCAAAGGTGGGCAAAGCAACAAATGCCCAACAAAAGCAGGGTACACTCACACAGCAGGCAAGAAGAGGAGGAGGAGGAGGAGGAGGAGGAGGAGGAGGAGGAGTTTGGATTTGATATCCCACTTTATCACTACCCGAAGGAGTCTCAAAGCGGCTAACATTCTCCTTTCCCTTCCTCCCCCACAAAAAACACTTTGTGGGGTGAGTGAGGCTGAGAGACTTCAAAGAAGTGTGACTAGCCCAAGGTCACCCAGCAGCTGCATGTGGAGGAGTGGAGACACGAATTCACCAGATTATGAGTCCACCACTCTTAACCACCACACCATGCTGTCTCTTTCTCACCAAGCAAGAGTCATGATCACAAGACACATTTCATCCAGCCAAAAACTCTCAAGGAGGATAGGAAGCAGGGGCAGTGAGGGGTGTGGCCTGGGGGTAAATCCTGAGGACCATATAGAGAGGCTTAGAAGGCAGCCTTTGGTGCTTGGGTGTTGACTAGCCCTAGTCAGAGGCACAAAGCAGGCTTTGTCTCTTGTAGACCAAGTTATGGGATACTGTCGGGGACTGGGCAGAGGAGGAGTGGTGGAGACCACCTCCCTATCCTGACGCTTCCAGGGAGGAGGAAGAGGAAGACAGTATAGATTTACAACAGGGGTTTGAGGGAGGTCACAGCTCAGAGGCAGATGAGGGGGAAAGTTGGGAAATCATGGGAGAGCCAAAGCAACATGTTGTCATTAGAAAGCTTTCCAGACCCTCCATCTCCCAGAGCCTGACGAGCCTTAAAAGTAGGAGAGCAAAGAGCTCAAAGACAGAGGGCACATAGCAGCACCCATAGAAGCGACAAATGAGAAAGTGGGAGCGACAGGGGTGGAGATTCAGTCGGGACAACGTCATTATCCAAGAGGCTGGGTTCTATAGCCTCTCTCTGTAAACTCTGAAATAAAAAAGGACTGTAAGACACTTTCCCTTGTCTTTATACTTTCCTGGGCAATCAGACGGGAGCTGCTGACAGCATCCTGACAGGTACTGGGGCAGCAGGGCAAATTTAGCAAATTGCAACGGAGCAGCTTTGGGCAGTTTTGGGTCATAGATGGGGTTGACAGTGTCTGGGTCATTTCTCCAACGATATTGCAGAAGCAGGGCACTGGCCATCTAAATGGCGCCCTTATTTTGAAGTTTTGACCCTGCTCAGACACCATTCTATTTTCCCATGATTTGGGGGAGCCTGGATCTCAGGGAACGGATGATACAGAGCCTTATAAAGTGGAGTTGTTGAGAAGAGCAATGGTTAAGCACAACTGGAGTTTCGTTTTACAGTCTGTATGAGCATGCTAGGGATGCGGGTGGCGCTGTGGGTTAAACTACAGAGCCTAGGGCTTGCCGATCAGAAGGTTCGTGGTTCGAATCCCCACGACGGGTTGAGCTCCTGTTGCTCTGTCCCAGCTCCTGCCAACCTAGCAGTTCGAAAGCCCCTCAAAGTGCAAGTAGATAAATAGGTACTGCTCCGGTGGGAAGGTAAACGGCGTTTCCGTGCGCTGCTCTGGTTCACCAGAAGCAGCTTAGTCATGCTGGCCACATGACCCGGAAGCTGCCTGTGGACAAATGCCAGCTCCCTCGGCCAGTAAAGTGAGATGAGCGCCGCAACCCCAGAGTCGGCCACGACTGGACCTAACGGTCAGGGGTCCCTTTACCTTTTACCTTTATGAGCATGCTACAGGTTTAGCTATGCCGTTCAGGCTTGCCACATGATATTTGAAGTGTTTATCTTTAAGACCAATTTTGTTTGTATATTTAATAAATAGTTACCATATTGCATAAAAATTGTCTGGTCCCCCCACCCCATTCCTTTTATGACTTTTATGCATTATTTTCTCCGCACTAGCTGATTGACAAATATTTATATACCATAAATCCAGGAATAATCATGGTAAGGCCTTCCAGGTTTCAGCTATCAATAGCCAACTGGCCACTAAAAAATTAGTAAATCCTCATGCTTTACACCAGCCTTTAGGCCTTCAGAGGGGGACAATAAACAGAATTGGAGGGAGAAACCCACAATCTCCTAGATTATTTTGGACAGTTCCCCCAAACGCCTGTATTACCAGGCAACACATCACAAGTGATCTTAAGTCCTCTTAGGACTGCATCATCAACATCGTGGTTGGGTTGTGGGCAATATATGGGCAAACTAAACTGGTGTCCAGTACCACTTTTTCCACAAAGTCTTCATTTTATTTTTGATGGTATTCTTTTATTGTGGATGTGCTTTCCACCTTGGGAGGAAGGGGTCAGAGAGAAACTGGGTAAATTAAATAATAAATGCAATAAAAGTGAGGTCAGTCCTAGAATGCAAAAGTTCCTATTTTCTGCCCAACCTTTGTTTGTTCTTATCTAAAGTTTGGGGAACGTGATTCATACAAGGAAGGAGTGATTCAGGGAATGCTGCTGTTTATAAGAATCTATGAATCAATCTTTTTCTTTTTCATTCTTTTTCTTGACGAAACAAATCTCACAAATCGATAGAGACCTGTAATGTTTATGCTGCTTTTTTCTGATGGTGGAATAAGGAGAAGCATTGCAGAAGTGGGGCTTGGTGAAATGAGAGCAAGAGACCAAAGACAATTATATTTTCTTAGTAAAAAAAAGAAGGAAGAAAAGAAGAGGAAGACGTGAGAACAATAATTCTAGGCTGGACAGGTTCTTCAATTATGCATCTGATTCTAGTAATAAAACAAACATGTCCTCAATAACAGCTTGAGCTATAAATGTACTCGTACTTTTTACTAACTCTTTTGAAAAAAATGGTACTGTACTTACAAATGTACTGCAGCATGCACTATCCCTAACTCTCTCTCTCTCCTATTAAAAATTAAACTAATTTAACATACATTATTAAGGGGAATTGGATTGGTTACAAATCAACAGCCTTCATAAAGGCTTAGGGGAGGGAGAAAGAAGCTGATTAAATCTGGATTCAGAGGTAATAACAAAGAACACAGGAAGAAGAAAAAAACACTTCCATAAATTTAAGTTTAAGAAGTCTTTCTGGAATTTTAAAGAGGCATTAGCGTTTTAACTAAATTAACTATTAACTGAGGGCCTTTCAGTATAGATACTCATTACTCTGGAATTTATTAGAATGCGATTTTCTATAGAAACTGATCAATTTGATTAGTAGAGCTTTTAATTTCCCTGTTCCCTCTGAATATTTGTGTCTTTTGTATTACTGTGTATAGTCCAGGGATGGAGAAAGCCTGTGGCACTTGCAGTGTTGCAGGATTCCAATGCCCGTCAATCCCAGACCCCATGACCAATGGCTAGGGATGATGGGAGTTGTAGTCCAGCAATATCTGGAGGGTCACAGGCTCCCCAGCCCTGATGAAGCAAAAACTTTCTCATACCTTCAAACACTAGAGTGCAGCAAATTGGATCATGACCTCGATGGAGGCTGCCCCCTTTGCACTCCAGCCCAGCTCCCCCATCTCTTGGTGCATCCCCCTACTCCTCAGTGTCTTCTTCCACCACAGCCACTGAAGTGCTTCCTGAAGCTGGCACCACTTCCAGAAGTCTGGCCCCAGCTTCTGTAAGTACGTGTCAGGCTTCAGGGAATTGGCTTCCTCCCCTTGTGGCAGTAGATAAGAAGATCAAAGAAAGGAACGTCTTACCAGTTAGAAACTTTAATAATCACAGCGAGAGAACAAAGAACACATCTCCTAGAAATGGCGGTGCTCCCAATTAAGGATTACATCGCCTTCTGTCCCTATTAATCTACATCACTCCTACGTCTCGTCACCTGAGTTTTTTAATCTCTGTGCTTTCTGTTCTGAGACTTTCTGAGCTCTTTGTGACTTTGGGGAGACAGAGGAATGCTGTCCAATGACTGAATCTGTTAACCCTCTCTCTTCCAGTGTTTCTTCTCCTAGCTGTTCCCCACCCAGCATTTCCCAGCTTCTGCCTTCTGAACTATGTCCCTCTGCAAACCACTCTTCAAAATTTATACTGTCCTCCTGCTCCTGGGAAGATTCAGGAGCAGGAGCAGGGGGAGGGGGTGGCTCCCACCACCCTTCCTCAGTGCAGCCGTCCTCAGAACGGTCCCTGACAGTACATCAGCTAGAAAGTCAGAGGAATAAGAGTGGGTGATGCACAAGGACAAGGTAAGCTGGCACATCTTTTGGTTCCATGCTCTGGCGCGGCCAGAACACAGGAGCCAAAACGGGACATCCATGATTGGGATCAGAAGCCAGGGCAGCTTCCTTAAATATGAGATAACTGGCTTAAAATGGGGCAGTTGTGCAGCATGCTTTCTACACGTCACCCATTTCTCTGTTACTTGGGCCACATATAAATATCATGCACATTACAAGTTGCCTCATAGCCATACTATTGATGTATTGAGCCTCGTGCAGTCCATTGCAAGTGAGAAGAGCTTCCTGAAGTGCAAGGCAAAGACTCTTTCCTGACTCCATTAGCTGTCAGGGAAAGGTCTGGATCAGAGGATTGGGGAATGTATTATCAGGTAGATCAGCTCCTCTTGGAAGAGGAGGAGAGGGGGAAGATTTGCCCTCCTTATCTCTAGCGGTTTCAGGAGCAGAGAGAGACACAAACACTCAGCCGTTTCCACAGGAGTTACCTAGTTACGAGATAGTGGAAGGAGAGAGAGAAGGGAGGGAGCAGCTAGCAGAGACGTCATTGGAGAGCATGGGGGGCCCTCCCTCCCCAAGAACTAGGAGGTCTGTCTGTATTAGAGAACAGAGAATGCAGGGAGGAGGAGCTTCCCAATGGCACCCAGGATGTTGCTGGGGACGTAAGGGGGAGGGCTGAGAGTAGCCAACTGCTCTCCTTGTGGAGAGATGTGGGTTTTTGCTTGCAACCAGATGACTGAATAAAAAGGACTATAAAATATTAACTGCTCATTATTCTCTTCTATAGAGTGACTGAGGGGGAGGAGACATTACCTGAGATTAACTGGAGTTGTCAGAGATTTTAGCTGGGACCTCTTGGATGCGATGCTGAGCTCAGGCCCCTCAGTGAAGGCTACATGAACATGCTCAGAGTGTCAGCAATGGGAAAAACCACTGACTCAGATCCTGAACAGACACTCCCAGTCCGATACTGGACAAAATGGGCAAAGAGTCTCCACACATCCTATAGCTGGGACAGGCCATAGATCAGATGTTCACACCTTATACTTTATAACCTCTAGTACCATAAAATTGCTGGGGCCTCTATAAACCCATCTATCTGTCCCTCTATGTGTTTCCATAGGCTGTTTCCATTAATGCTCATTCCCCGAAGGTAGCCTCATGTGCAGAGGGATATGAGTGCACATTGCAACTTTCTGGCTGCTGAGTACAGTTCCCTATCCTTCACCTCTGTCCTGGGAATAGAAAGGGACGCGGGTGGCACTGTGGTCCCATTGCTCTGTCCCAGCTCCTGCCAACCTAGTAGTTCGAAAGCACACCAGAGCAAGCAGATAAATAGGTACCGCTGCAGTGGGAAGGTAAACAGTGTTTCTGTGCGCTCTGGTTTCCTTCACGGTGTTCCATTGCACCAGAAGTGGTTTAGTCATGCTGGCCACATGACCTGGAAAGCTGTCTATGGACAAACGCCGGCTCCCTTGGCCTGAAAGTGAGATGAGTGCTGCAGCCCCATAGTCGCCTTTGACTGGACTTAACCGTTTAGGGGTCCTTTACCTTTACCTGGGGATGGATAGCCCGATTGCCTCCTACATCCATGTAAATCATGTGGGATCGTGTGGTTGATTTCCTAAATGAATCAGGACATCAGCCATGATGGCCCTGCAGAATTTGTATGCACCTAGATGGCAATTGGATGAACTGCCCACAGGGATGGCAAAGGCAGGGGTGGCACACCATGCGGGCAGAAAGAAAAGCCACATGCATTTGCTCTTCTCTGGCAGAGATGATTGAATCGTGAGAACTTACTTACAACACACATACATCTGCAAATGCTACACGACGGGCCCTTTGTTATCCCGGGTGACTCTTTGGTTTTTAAAAATCCATGACATTAGGAGAGTGCTCATGACCATTGCTGTCATTGGATTTTTGCGGGGAGAGGATATATATGTGACATTTTACTTTACATGCGCACATACACTCTGTCACATAAACAGCTGCTTTGTTAGGGCAAAGGGACCATCAATTCCAGTGGGATTGTCGACGACCATCTGCCACTTAACTGTTTATTTTGCTGGCAGGGAACTCTGTCTATAGTTTCTAATCACTTTCATTGAATTTAGTGGTTCACAGCTTGCTGGCTTCATGTTGAAACATTAGTCACAAATCTCACACTAATTTTGCATTTATTACTCATAATGCCGGGAAACTCAGAAAAAAACCCTGGCTCCACCATTCCCTTTTCCTATCAGGTTTTCCAACTTATATTCTTTATACTAGTGATATTTAGGTTCAGGGACTTTGAACTACGCAGTGAGAGTAAGGGCTGAAGAGAGTTTCAGCAGTGTGTGCAAACACCTCCAACTGATTGCAGGGAATCCAATGATATGGACTCCAGCTCCCATCATTCCTGGCCATTTGCTGTGCTGGCTGTGGATGATGGGAGTTGTAGTCCAAAACATCTGGCGGGCACCCAGTTGGCTACCTCTGGACTAAATGGTAGCAAAACAACCATTGTGAATATATTCGATCATAAGCTTTAATAAGATACTATGAAAATAGGATCAGCTGCCCACACTGGCCTAAATCCAGTGCTGCCCATCTTGCACATAGTCTGCTCCCAAAAGGATCATGGTGGGCAGAGAGGAATCTACTGCTGAAGATCCTTTTCCTCCAGTGATCTTCAGCAGTGGGTTACTGTTTGTTCCTCCTACCTCGCACTGACCAGCCATTTTTAGACTGTGGCTTTTTTACATATCCATTTTGGAATCAACCCAGACATCAACACCTCTGCTGATTTCAGTAAGCGACTGAGATTCGTTCTTAAGAACCTATGAAGAGCTCTGCTGAATCAGACCAAAAGTTCATTCAGCTCAGCATCGTATTCTCACAGTGTCCTTTTATGTGTTGCTGTCCAGCCGGTCATGGCTGTGAACCAATGCCTGGCCGGCCAGCAAGGAACTCCCCCACAACCTGGGCTCTGATTGGCCCGTTTGAACCCAGCACACCAGCCAGGAAGTCACACTTCCCCATGGCTGCAGCACCTGAAGGGAATTCCCCATCGGCCAGCGACCCTGAGGGTCCAGCTGCTGGGAAGGAGGTGGAGAGTAAGGGTCCACAACGGAGGGTCTACCGGGGAAGCAGTGAGCATCAGTTCTCAAAGTGTCCAACCTCATAAATATGGGAAACCATGTTTTTAGAAATAAGTTAAGATACTTCCCAGTTTTGTAGGGGGAGCTCAACTTATTTCTGTGCCAGTCTGATACAAGCCTGCGTTTGTGGCTGCAGTGTGTCATGCGCTCGTGGTAATATTGCAGGCAGCTTCTTAGACATTCCTTCAAAACCAGTAAGTGGTGAGCTGCACATTGCTGTCTTATGCAAGCACCATTTTGTAAATTTCTAAGTTTTCAGTTTTTTAACAGCAGCAGCAACAACAACATCTTCATTTGTGTGCTTGCTCCTTTGCTGCGCTGTTTTTAGTTTTCAGCAGACTTGCAATTCAACCACATGGGGGCATGAGATGTTTGCTTAAGAAATTTTCTGAGGCCCTGGAGCATCACACAGAGACTGAGGTTTTTTTTCTGGGAAATGGAGGTTAGGTTACTACCTAGTGTTTGCTAACTTGCCTACAAATTATGTATGACTGAAAACTATTGCAAAATGGGCCTTGCGTGAAATAAATCTAAACTCAATTACAAAATATGGCTTTGTTTGGGAGAGGAAATGTAGAAAACTCCACTTAATCTATCTGGTTCCTAAATACCAGAGCTGAATTTTTGATCATTCGTATACAGAGAGTGTTCCAAAAAGATATTCAACATTAAAAAAAAAATACAGACTTGTCTGCATTTAACCTTTGCATTTTCAGCTTCTGCTTAATTTTATTCTATGCTTATATCACTACAATTTTAAAGAGATGATTTAATTGAGCTCAGTTATTCATAACATTTTCCTGATGTGAAAAAGATTATACTTGCTCATGCAATTTCTATTACACTAGCTACAGTTAATTATTAATTTTAATTGACTTGGAAGAATCCTAATGTTATGCTCTCATAACTGAACCCATTTTTCTGGTTGCACTTTGTTCCTCTTTAGGGTACTGCGTCTTGCATTTTGACAGGGCTGTCCTGTAATACCAGAAAGATAGAAAAAAATAGCCCTTTAATTAGCTATCCAGTTTAATTTGAAATGCAGTATTGCTTTGTACTTTGTTTTTTGGGAAAAAATACATGTACATGCGTCTCCCTGGGGAGAAAGATGGCTGAACCTATTTATCTACTTTGGCAGATGAGGGTATGTGATTAGATTGGTTTGGTTTGCTTCCTACCTAAATTTGTTCATTTATTGTTTTGGCTGACCTTTCTTAATTTGAAAAAGCACAAACTGTTTTCACAAACGTTTCAATCTCTTTAGAAAAAGACAAAGTTATCCTTTTAAGAATTCCTAATTGAAGCGTTCACATTCAATGCGCTCAGATTTAGGACCAAGCTACACATGTTCTGTTCTGTTCTGTTATTGTGTTTTGTTTTGTTTTTACAACTTTTTCTACAGAAAGCAGCTGTGGGAATCTTCAGGTTTGGGCATGATACACGGTCACCATATCTTTCCTCCCCAGTGGAAAAACAGCTGGGGAATGGAAGCAAAAATGTTAAATGACACATCCCCTTGCTGGGTCCTCTACTCAACCTGAATCTACCCAGGGTTGCTTTGCATGAAAAAAATAGCCAGGAAAAAACTGTGGCTTTTTCCAGATGACCTGCTTATTTTGAACATTCATCCTGATTTATTTGCACAAAGATTTTGGATCTTCATTGTGCAAGCTGTTTGTATGCGTATGTGATTGAATTCTGCATGAAAATCGTGACGGTCTGAAAGTGCCCTTAATGTCAGGGAATGCTGGCTGGTCTGCAAAAAAGTTAAGGGGAAAAAATGGAGAGTCTAGCTTATAATGATTAAAATGAAATCTAAATGTGCATTACCATCTCTCTTGTAAAACTCTTGTAAGTGGCAAGTGCGACCGTCCTGTTTCCATTGAAAGACTCCAAAACTAACCAGCCAATTTGTACAAGCAAGATTCTTTTTTTAAGCCCATAACATGTAGGCAATAATTTTATTATTTGTAACGTAAGGTGTTGTTATGTACTGAAGTTCTCACCCTGGGCCAGCAGGGGGATATTGTAGATAGTTATGCAAATAAGGGCTTGAAAGTAACGTTCAGTGATTGGATAGTTTTAGAAAATTGTTACAGTTATGTTGTACTATATAAGCAGGCTGACTGAACCCTTCAGTTCAGTTCTGTTCTGGCCTGTGAATAAACAAGAGCTGTTTGAAGAATCGCTGTGTCGTCTGATATGTTCACCCACAACTTAACAGGTGTGTACCTCCAGCCCATACTGGTGCTCAGAAGTACATCCAAAGACTTGAAATTGCCACTCCCAACTCTAATATAGCCTGGGCAAACTCGCCCATCTTTTGTGACATCAGAGCAAATCAGGTGCTTTTATGCAGGATAGGATACAGAAGTGCTCCTTATCCTCATTGCCATAAATGACAACATTATTGGCAATGCCTTCACTTTTATCAGTATACAGTCAACAGTACAGTGATTGGGGCCCAAACTGGCCATGTTTGTTCCACGTACTTCTTGGCAATAAGCAATTTGCCTGTAAACTATCATCTCATTTGCAGTGTCTGAAAATTATAGTGCAATGAACACAGTTTTAGAGCTTGTTTGTGCTCCGCTAATGCACTGAATGTACTTGAATTCTAGGATTTATATAACATTTTATGGAATGCTATTAAACCAGCTTGTTGTTGATAACCATTGTAACATTTACAATGTTCTACAGCAATAGCGAAATCATTATTCCCGGTTGTGTTCTTCAGAGATCGTATGCTGTGTATCAGTGTAGCGAAAACAAAATTAAACATTGCTGGCTTTTCCATCGTGGAACTGCTTAGCAAGAGTAATTCAACTTTTGTATTAAGAACCAGTGTACATTGGGAAAGGATTCCTCTGAGTTTGTTACTCCCTCCTTCACTTGCAGCCTTATCTTATGGGTTTACTTACAGGCAAGGACCCTTCCAGACGTCTGTTTTATTGTGCATTCATGACGATTTGTGCTCACGATGGTATTCAGTGCTTTATTTTTAGGGAAAAAGGAGTCAGTACTCACCATGAAGTTGTTACAGTAAAGTGCCACATTTTCAACATTTGAAAAGCTGTCGGTATTGCGTAACCTTGAGTATCCCGGGGGGGGGGGGGAGCACTGATTGGATTGAACAGTTATATGTGATCCACTTTCAATAAGGTTTGGCTCTGCAAAAATTTCAGAACAGACATACTGCTTCATTTTCAGTTGCTGAATGTCCATAGCTTACTACAGTGGTACCTCGGGTTAAGTACTTAATTCGTTCCGGAGGTCTGTTCTTAATCTGAAACTGTTCTTAACCTGAAGCACCACTTTAGCTAATGGGGCCTCCTGCTGCTACCGCACTGCCAGAGCACGATTTCTGTTCTCATCCTGAAGCAAAGTTCTTAACCCGAGGTAATATTTCTGGGTTAGCGGAGTCTGTAACCTGAAGCATATGTAACCTGAAGCGTATGTAACCCGAGGTACCACTGTACTGGAATCCTGAAATTCTTAATAGAGCAGATGTGTGAGGTGTGTTTGTTGCCCTGTTTTTGTTGCGCTATAGCACAGAGGGTGCCTCCAGACAGCAATAATGAAGTAACGCTTAGGGAAGCATCATAGAAGATGAACGATACATGAATAAAAATCCATCACTGATGCCCTATTAAACCAGAATCGAGGACATTTTACCTCTGGAAAAACCCACCCATCTGGAGGGGCCCCAAGTCCGTGTGTATTCAGTGGGACTTACTCTGAAGTAAACTTGCACAGAATTGCATCGTTAGTGCTCCAGTCTTCTGTAGAGATGCCCTTTTGTTCCAGGCTTCAGAATTCACTGAAAACCAGGAATTATTTTCCTAAAGACATCTGGCGCTTTCTTTCAAAGCTGACACATGCTTTCATCTAGACAAGTAAGGTGATCTTAAGGTTTGGATCAAAGTCTATCTTGCAGTTAATTGGTGTTAGTGAGGTAGGTTTGACAGACTCGTGACACACGGCTCTGGAATGCCTGACTCTATTAAGGCCTGTCTGTTCTGACCCAGTCAGCTCAAACACATCAGCATTCTCTCGTCTGACTTCTCCTCTGGGGACGGGCATCGGGGTTTACCAGCTTTCGTTGTATATTCTCCATCGCTATTCATGCCAAGAAGTGAAAACATCTTCGGAGTGAAGGAAAGGCAATTACACAGAGGTGCGTGCGGTGAACAGGGCTGCTTGTTGCTTTAAAAATTATTATTTAAGAAAGCCCACAAGAAACAACAGGGCAAATGAAAGAGAAAGAAGATGAGAAAGAGGGAACCAGCATCAACAAAATTCAGCGTTCCTGTTTATTGCTGAAGTTTGCCCCCATTTTTCCACCCTCAATATTTCCATGCTCAGACCTCATTGGGCAATGTGTGGAGTTTCTCCCTCTTTCAGTCTCAGCCCCACCCCCAAAAATATTTTTTGCACCTCTGTAAATCTTGGCTTCCCCACAAACCTGCTGACACCTTACGCTTGTGCATGGGCGCTGCTGTTTGGCAATGGCCTCCAGAGCTTGAATACTGGAATACTGGAATTAGAGGGAATAAGATTTCCATAAAGCCAGCACTTCCCATAAAATCAGCACTTCCCAAATCGAGATCTGAACTGAAGCACAACCATCCTTCACAATTCGCACTTCTCTGAAGTTTGTAGCAAACCTTTCCAGCCAAGTGTGTAATATTTGAAAATTGCACGTAGCGGGGCAATGTGTGCCTAAAATTGCATATATTAGTAAATATAATACAAAAATGCATTTTATTTGGGAAATTGTATACAAAACTGTATAGTTGAGTAGAATTTCACACTAAAATGCTGGTGAATTTTCACGAGGACTTTTTATTTTTTTAAAACACACACACACACACACACACACACAACTGATATGGAAAGGTAGAGCACAGAACTAAGAGAAACTGAAATGGACACACTCTTCCATCCCTCCTTCTGAGTAAGTAAACATGCCTTGACCTGGACTACAAAGCACTTCTTGTACCCCTGCCACCCACTACTAATCTTCATGTGAAAGGCAAGTCAGATGAGACCTGCGAGGTCCCTGCTCAGGTCTTCTGAATCTGGTCCGGGCTGCAGCAATGGGGGAGAGTTGTCCTTCCCCCTTTGCCATTTTGCTGATTGTTAAGTCCTTGCTCTGCCCTGAAACTGTTCCTGTTGATCTTGATTTGTTGGGTTTTGTATCTTTGTTTGTTTTGTTGTTGGAGAGGATCTTAACTTTCAAGCCAATATGGTTTCTCTTCCTTGTTTATTTTTAATTTATTTTAAAAGCTAACAAGCCAATAGAAGCCTTGCTTTTGATACAGCATTGTTCCCGATATAGCATTGTTCACATGGGGCATTTTGTTCACAAAATACAGCTGGGAAGTTGAGGGCAGTCAAGCCACTGTTTGAAGTGGTTGCAAGGCTTCCTTTGTAAAAGAAGAAAAGAAAGAAAGAAAGAAAGAAAGCACACCAGCCACATATTTAAAGGTGAGCCCACCCCTGTTGTTGTTTAGTCGTGTCCCACTCTTTGTGACCCCATGGACCAGAGCACGCCAGGCACTCCTGTCTTCCACTGCCTCCCGCAGTTTGGTCAGACTCATGTTTGTAGCTTCGAGAACACTGTCCAACCATCTCGTCCTCTGTCGTCCCCTTCTCCTTGTGCCCTCCATCTTTCCCAACATCAGGGTCTTTTCCAGGGAGTCTTCTCTTCTCATGAGGTGGCCAAAGTATTGGAGCCTCAGCTTCAGGATCTGTTCTTCCAGTGAGCACTCAGGGCTGATTTCCTTAAGAATAGAGAGGTTTGATCTTCTTGCAGTCCATGGGACTCTCAAGAGTCTCCTCCAGCACCATAATTCAAAAGCATCAATTGTTCGGTGATCAGCCTTCTTTATCGTCCAGCTCTCACTTCCATAGATCACTACTGGGAAAACCATGGCTTTAACTATATGGACCTTTGTTGGAAAGGTGATGTCTCTGCTTTTTATTTTAAAAGCTAACACCCCTAGGAAATTCTTAAAAATCAACCACCCACTCTGCAAGTCACTCAAGACTTCCCTCCACACACACACACACACACACATTTTTGCAAGGGACCAATAAAAGAGTGTGTGTGTGGTGTTTGGCACCCTTTAACTCTGCATGCTGTTTTCTTTTTTTGGGTGCCCAGCTTTTCATCCATGAAAATGCCACGGAGAGATGAAAATATGGTACCCAAATGGCAATGACTGACAGACAACTAGAGGATTGATTCCTGTGGCTGCCGTCAGACTTAATGCTAACTTAATGCGCACAATTTCACACCCCCTCTTGTGAAAATGTTTGCATAATCCACAGTTTGATGGCTTGCAAAACTGTTTTGGATCATCTACCTGGGACTGTTCCATTGTGGGGGTGATGCTTCTATTTTTACTTGTGGCAGCAGCGTTTTTCTTTTCCACATTCCATTAACTTTTCAACAAAGTTTTTTTGGGGGTGCTGGGAGGGGGCGCAATATGGCAAATATGCTTAACATTTAGAAAATAGACAAGCAATCCCAATGGCAGACTGCTTTCCACATTGTCAGATATATCAGGGGAGATGGCAATCGGTGAGTCCGTTGTTAGATTACATGCATAAACCCCAAATGTTCCACACCAGCGATGGCTTTTTAACATGCCTAAGCTCCGAGGACTGATTCAAAGAGACTTTGATGGAATAACCAGAGTTTATGCATTAGACTTGAAAGGCATTTGAATATATTCCACTTCAGTGTTTTAGCTCTGGCACATCCAAGATTTACTTCTAACCCTCTTTCAAGAAAATTGAAACTGTTTTACATAGCTTTTCAAGTACTTCCAGAGAAATGCCACTGGAAAAAGTAGACATTTGGTTATACAATCTTAATAACTTCTTTGATTATTCAAATTTTAAGTTATAACCTCAGGCAAGCTTTTTATTTTAAATCCAGCAATACTCTCTGGGTGAAAAAAAGAGAGAGAAATCAGATACATAGTGGGAAAGACTTATTTACCAACATGAAAGATATAACATGTTTATGGTACCGACTGAGTTTTAAAGGAAAAAACTCAATGCTTTATCCATTGTTTCATGTATCCCAGTACATTTCCTTCTTTGGAAGACTTCTCATTTTACATTTTGCTTGAAGAAATAGAAGCACTATTATATAAATCTGCCAAAGTATCATTCACTTGATCAGCTTGCCTACTGCCTAAGGATGGTGGAGATGCTCTTCTCTGTGTCCCACCTATGGTGCAGACAAGGTTGGTGGGGACCCAATATAGGGTCTTTTCTGTGGCTGCCCCCAAATTGTGGAATACTACACCCCATTAAGCTCAGGCAGACTTCTCTCTAGCCCCTTTTGGCCACTTAACAAAGGCCTTTTTAATTCTGACATTTATCAGCCTTGCTGGTCAGATCATGTTTATCTGAAGACAACGCTTCTTTAAAAATGTCTTATGCTTGCCTCTTGTATCTCAATTTGATGCTGATTTATTGTGAGGGTGTGGTTTTAATTGATGTAAGATGTTGTGCCTAATGGTGTTTAATGTTTAATAATGTCTAAATAAATAAAGGGATACCATGTGCAAATGCTTCATTTTTGACTGCATGTGTCATGAATTAAGAAACCAGGGTGGATCATGGCTTCACGCGACACAGGGGATCTGGATCCAAATAACTAATAGCAGAAGAAAAATAGCCTGCTTGGGCTGTTCTCTTATGCAAGATTCTGTGGAAGAGTTCATTCCTGCAAGGTTGTTCAAGATAGACATATCTGTGTAGTCATACTTTGGGTCCCGAATGCCCTGGAACTCGGACGTTTTGACTCCCGAATGCTGCAAACCCGGAAGTGAGTGTTCAGGTTTGCGAACATTCTTTGGAACCCGAATGGCCGACGGAGCTTCCACAGCTTCTGATTGGCTGCAGGAGCTTCCTGCAGCCAATCAGAAGCTGTGATTTGGTTTTTGAACGTTTTGGATCCATCTATATACTCATTCTGTCCCACTCCTACATCATTTGCATGAAAATTTGCCTTAATTTTTCAACTGTCTTTTTCAATATATGCATGAATTGTTGGATGGTTTTAAACCAAAAACTTTTGTATCCATTTTGGTACCTTTTTTTTTAACATTTGCAAAAACCAAAGGATTAATGTGTCTTGAGCCTTATATTTATCCAGGAAGGAGGAATCAGACTGGATCACTTACAAAATGATTCCGCTTTTGCAATCTCTTGCACAAAGGGAGGGGCATACCACTCTAGTGTGAAAGGTAAAACATGTGTATCCAACCTAAATGTGCTTATCCTTCTCTTTATCCATGAAAACAAAACCCTCATAGCCAAATACTTTTCTCCTCCAGATCTCTTCTTTATCAAAGGTGGAAATTATGCCACCAATTACACCATCCAAAATAGTCACTGGGTGCCCATTATTCTTACACATTCCACAATGCAGTCCTAGAAGCGATAAATGTGTGTGCAGCTATCGTATTTTCCCGGGTACAAAAAGAGCTGTGCTTTGATTGATTGCAAAATGTGACGTCCCCAAAGTAGAAATGGATGATGAGGGCAGCGTGCAACAAACAAGAAACAAATGTGAATTCATTCTAGAAAATGATAATGTGGAATTTTTGGTTCTTGGGTTATTGTGATGGGAATAAGCCTAACCTCCTCTCAGGCTTACACGCTCCTGCTTATTTCTCCTCTTCCAGTGCGGTTGTGAGAAGGAATTGGGTAGCTTTTGCTTCTGTTTTTGATTAATAGGGACTTGTGTCATGCCAGCCAAACAATCAAGATATGGTTATCCTTAACTATAGTTTGTTTGGAACTAGCCAACATCAAATCATGGCTTATTTCAACAAACCACGGTTATGGATATTCACAGGTTAGGGTACAGAAAACACACTAAACTGTGGTTAATCCGAAACAGAAATGGAAGCTTCCAGCTTCTCACAGCTACATTGGAAGAGAATGGGTGAGCTGTCAAAATGGTTCACTATGTCCAATATTGTCAACACACACATCCCCTTATAAAAAAACCCCATAACTCCAAAGGCTCATTAGTCCTGACCAGCTGAGTTAAAGAACAAATACACATACTTTTATTTCAAGAAAATGGGTGTCGGCCTGTCCTGTACAATTTTACCTCTTTTCTCTTCGAGATTCCCCAAGTGATATGTGCAACGGGTTGCTAAGATACAGATACAGATCAGTTAATGACTTTATGTCCAAAATTAATACCAAAATCTGTTTGGCTAACATGAAAGGTTGTCACGTCCAAGGGAACCTCTTCTGCACCCCCCCCCCGACTTCCCTGCAAAAAAAGGCAAAATGTTTGTAAAAGGGTAGCCAGAGATGAGAGGAGAGGGAGAAGCATAAAGGAAAAGAAATTCAATTTAGTTGACAAACAATTTAAATGCTTAATTAGGAATGGGGGAAAAAAACCCCGAGCAGGTGGTGCATTATTCTGCCAAATGAGAGCTAGCGCATGGCGTTTGCTTGAATCAAAATGAAAAATGTGAAGACCCAAAATACAGGGCTGTATAATGGTATTTGAGCGGCTGAGATGAGCTTCTGATTATGTGAAGAAATCCAACCAAGGGGGGGGGGAGTTGGGGGGGGACAGACTCTGATTTGCCTGCAGAAAGACGGATCCCCAATTCTGCATTTGAGATTTACATGGATTGATCATTGCATCAGCCGGGGCTACATTTAGCTGTGCATTCCCAGCGGACAGGCGAAATGATGGCCCAGAAGAAAACTGCCACATTTCAAACACTCCAGCTGTGCTTTGCCACCATTGCTACCTTCTGCTGCCAAATTCTGTAATTTATTATTTTCTCTCTTCCTCCTCCTGCCTTCTATGAAAATATTGCTAATCTGTTAAATGAAGGAAAGACCAACAAGAGAATAACACAAGGAGAAAATGTGTGTGTGTGTGTGTGTGTGTGTGTGTGTATGATCTGTTGAAACTTTAGAATTTCTTTATGCATTGCTAAAAATAATGGGGACAACCCCCACCCCCATTCCGGCAAATATGGGTTGTACTAGCAATTAAGAAATCTTTGTTTTGGCTTTGACTGTGCCCTTAAAGGCAGAGGAGGTGGATTAATAAGCATGCAGAACACGGTAAAGAATACTGTAAAAAATGATAATAAATAATAAGGCATTATTTTTGTTATTTATTGAAGCCCGGAGAACAGGCTCTAGAGGACCAATTGTGGCCTTGTAGAAGACGGAAGAAGCTTTGGTCCTGGTTTCGTGAGACAGGTCTGTGTTTATGTCTGTATCAATACGGCATGGCACAGTGCATAGATCTTTCTTCCTGTAGCCAGGCAAGGCCCTGTAACGTCTCTACTGTCAAGAAGAAACATGTTTTCATTAAAAAAAAATTGCTGCATGTCTATGCCCACATCACATATGCAGGGAAAGAGAGACCCCCAGCCCCTATACATTTGGGGTTTTCTTTCCTTTGTTTCCTTCTGAAAGGATTTATACAACTGTGGAAAGGGGAGAGGAACAAGAGGAAGGGATGGCTACTGAACAGAATGGCCTGTCTGATCATTTTATCTCTGGTCTGATAATAGCTCCAGTAGCTTCCATGAACCAGGGTCTGCATGTGTGGCAGGTGGAGGCAAAGGTCATAGGGGTGATGGCAGCCATACTCATAGTAGACCCCTTGAAAGACTTAAATAAGTTCCGTGAGCCGAGAGGGAAGGCATACCCGTTAACACAAAGTGGACCAAATCTGGGATGCCATCTTCTGGGTCCACACTCCTGCATGACTCATGTGACCCATGTGAGATCATGCTCCCCTCCCCAGCACTTTTTTGGGGCACAACACCCCAAAACATGCATTTTGGGGCACCATGCCCAAAAAAGTGCAGCCCAAAATAACATGAGATCGCAGGAGCCATTGTGATTGCTGTCTTCTCATGAGAAAAAATGGGATGTCCCTGGGACGAGTATGGGAAGGTGGGGGCAAAGGTCATGGGGGTGATGAGCTCCAATAGTAGTCATAATCACAGTCAGACCATTGAAATGAATGGATTTAAGTCCATTGATGTTAATGGGTCTTTTTTTGAACAAGACTCATGTCAGGTGTCACTCATAGGTTCCTCCCAAATGTGGTCCTGCTAAACAGGTACTTCAATGTTCTCTTTGGAACTCAGCCAAGCAAGAACCTAAAGGAAAAACCAATTTCTTTCCAGCTTTTCTGCTGCCTCAAATTTTAACGGATTAGTCCTGGAGGTGAGGAAGGAGCCCTGTGATCAGGGAAGTAGGCCAAAGAAGAAAAGGGGGGGGGGAGAGAAGTATATTTTTATTAGTGAGACTGAAATTTCACAGAGCATTTAGACAGAATGTTTCTCCAGTGAACAGCCTGGCCAGGTCGAGCCTGAGAGAGAGTGAGAACTGACCTTTGAAAAAGTTTGACCAGGCCATGCTTTTTGTCTCCTGGATTGCATTAGAGCAGCAACTGACAGCGAGAAAGGGAAGGACATCCTTCACTGAGACCGATGAGTTCCGGGGTTAAGTCAGATGACTAAGAGCCACAAAGGGGAGAGCCAGTGTGGTGTAGTGGCTAAGAGCGGTGGACTCGTAATCTGGTGAACCGGGTTCGTGTCTACGTTCCTCCACATGCAGCTGCTGGGTGACCTTGGGCCAGTCACGCTTCTCAGAAGTCTCTCAGCCCCACTCACCTCACAGAGTGTTTGTTGTGGGGGAGGAAGGGAAAGGAGAATGTTAGCCGCTTTGAGACTCCTTCGGGTAGTGATAAAGGGGGATATTAAATCCAAGCTACTCTTCTTCTTCTTCTTCTTCTTCTTCGATGGGGTGCGGGGAACCTCAAGGCCGGGGGCCCAATGCAGCCCTCCAAGCCCCTCCTCAGCCATGCCATCCACTCCCCAGTCCATATCTCTCCCCAGTCTTCCTTCACACCTTATTCCTGACTGCCTGGAATGTATCCTTGAACTCAGCTAATACCTCTTCTTTGCCTAAATGAATAGAGAGTGGTGTGTGAGAGACATGTGTCCGAGCAACCATCTCCTCATATAAATCTACCTGATGCAGGATAGGCCCCTTAGTAGTGGCACACCGCTTGTCAAATTCATTGCTTTGGCAGACCTGGTTGACTCCCCCTCTTTGTCCTCCTCTAGGTGCCAAGTTAAAACACAGCTATTCGGGTGAGCATCTGATCAAGGTGAAAGAACTTTCGCCTGCTTGATCTTTTCAGCATCTGCTGTTGTAATATGGCTATCGCTGTCACACTTCCTCTGGCTTCAACTCCTCAGAACTTAAGCCAGCTGCTCCTTGACTCAGGAAACCAGATTGAGCTCCCTTTCGTAGCCTTTCTGCTAGACATAAGAAGCCCTGTTCATTGTGTGTGGAGCAGAAGTCAGAGAAACCTGCCCATCGTTCCCTTCCCACAACTCACCATGCTCAATCCAGGTGTGCCTCCTCCATTACTGGTGTGGCTGCTCACCTTCGGTTTCCTCCCACCCTTCTCTGTGGCTTTGGGGGTCATAGCTCAGTGGTAGGGCTCCTGCCCTGCAAGCAGAAGGTCCCAGGTTCAAGCCCTGGTATCTCCAAGTAGGGTTGGGAGACAGTCCTGCTTGAAGTCCTTTAGAGGTGCTGCCTGTCAACATAGACAATACTAATCGAGATGCACCAATGATCTGACTCAGTTTAACGCAGCTTCCTATGTTCCTATGGGTCCTTCCAAGACTTGTAAACCCCTGAAGAGAATTCAGAAGGTGACTTTGAAACACCACCCTCTCCATTTTCAACCTGGTCGTGTTTTCTACAGGTTGGACTGGCAGAATGGAGGAAGCTCCTTTTCCTCAATGTGTTGTAAAATGTATTTTTAAAAATAACATCAGCCAAATCATCCATTAGTTAGGTTTCCTCTGTGATGGAATGAAGGTATATGAATGACATTCAGGAGATGTGAATGTCAGGAGATCTATAACATGCCAGCTGATCTACAATTTACTTTGGGTTTGTTAACCTCTCAGAGGCTCACGTGTTTGCTTGGCTGTTTTCCTTGATGTGGGTCAGTCGAGCAGGAAAAAGATCAAGATTTCTCTGATTTAGCAACATATGGAAATATATCCACTAAAACAAAGAAGGGGGGGAGGCCTACTAAAATTAAATATGTTCACTTCTTTTCCATTAAGAGGTTTTCAGTTCCAATCTAACGTTTCTTGAAGGAACTGAAATTCCTAGACAGGACAGTGATAACCATCCTGCTATCTTATTTACCTCTACTTTGTTCCAGAGGTTATCTCTCTCTCTGCAGACATCTGCTACCTGATACAGACCTGAAAATATGTTTCTTGTGGGTCCAGGTTTTTCAGCTGCTGATGTCTGCTTGCGATATGGAAGGTTTCCTGGCCCTCAATCATTCTTGTTGCTAATCCATCCATTCCTCTTACAGGACCTGGATAGAATCAGGCACACCAAAGAGCTGAAGCTTAAAGGCTGGGAAATCTTGCAGACCATCCTTCTATGCCACCAGAGCAATCCCCACTGGAAAGGCCGCAGCATGAGAAGGAGCTGATGAATGACAGTTTGGGGATGATACAGCGACGGCACAGCAACTGTAACCATTCAGTGGCTGGTGATGCTATTGGTTCATAATGCATCTAAGAGCTGTAGCTTCTTTTCTAACAAGAACTTTTGTCACTTTTCTTACAGCTTGGGCATCCTGTTGTATATCAGCTTTGTAATATGCTGGGCTGGCTTCAGGGTGTTGGGTGGGGGGGGGGCACCAGTTATGTGCCCATTCAGTCGAGCCATTGAATAAGAAAGGAGCAGAGTGAATGGGAGTGAGAACCCTCTGCTCAGATGACTTGTGTGTGCCAAGCATGAAATGATCAGGGGAACAGGCTTCTTAATGGAAGCCACAAGCCACACCCACTTTTAGTCAAATCATGGTCCCTTCTAAGTACAGTAACTAGGGCATCCCCTGAATTCCTTGCAATTCAAACACCACGCAGGCCCATGGTGACCATAACACTATCCTTTAGACCAGAGCTTTCCAAACAGCTTGGTCAAACTCATGTTCGTAGCTTCGAGAACACTCTCCAAACATCTTGTCCAACCAAAATTATATTATCAACATATACAACATATACATATACATTTGCAAGGAATCGTACAAAACAAAGTGGCACTAATAAAGAAAAGTTCCAGGGTGGCAACAGAAAGCAAACTAAAAATGCTTTTGCAGTTCATCAAAACTATCCAGCAATATCAAGTTATAGGAATACTGGTGCTATTAACAGTAATCCTTCTAGTTGGTTAATTGGTTCAGCAACTTCCATGCACATGACGTGTGATGCTAATTATTTCCCCAAAGAGTTAATTGATAACTAATCAGAGGCAGCTATAGTTGCAAATGGCAACAAAATATCTGTGAAAGGAAGAGGAGCAGGTTTGCTCAAGTGTGTTGCAGGTAGAAATACTGTTTGTAATGAAGTGAGAGCAGTAGTTTACTTGCTCGAATGAACAAATAAGAAAGTTTTGAGAATTTAAATTCTAGATTAAAATTGATTACTTCATTGAGAAGGGGATTGTAACAAAACACTGGGGCCTAATTTGAATAGTAGAGTGCCTGGTATCTGGTGGGCAGACCAAAGCACTCGTCAGGAGAGCTATGAGATTCAGGTGAGGGTCAGATGCCTTGTCAATCCCTGCAGATATATAATGGGAAGACCCGGCCTGCCTGGGTCTGCAGCCTGCCCGGGGCACAACATTCCAAATGTTGTGATATTTCACAAGCAGCTTCAAAAAATCAAACTCTGTGCATATCCCTGCCTGGTTCTCCCAAGATCTTGCCCTCCAGAGCCCATTGACATTTTGGTGCCAACCCCTCGCCTTGGCTCTGTGAACAAACAAACAAAGAAACAGGAGCCTAGCATTTCCATCCAGTCAAACATTTACTCAGTTCTGTTCAAAATAAAAGCAATTTGTTTCTTTTCCCTTTTAAGCAGGAAACGGTTATCTTGCAGGGGGAAATGGTGCTGTGATTGTCACAAGGGCTAACCAATTAGCACTCTTCTGATTCTGCTGGCGATGGAAGGAACTGTCTGCTACTGAGTTCAAACCAGTTGAGAAGTTTGCATTTGTGGCCCCAAAGTGCCGAGTCTGAATCCACATTGGACTCGCCACCCAAGCTGCCGATGCCTGAATTGTAGCTGAACCTTTGTGAACTCATCCTGAGGCTGCTTTAGATGTCTGGGTCAGTGCAGACAGCCTTGCTCATATTCTTTGCCTCCATCGAACAGAGCAAATAAAAAACATTCAGTTAGAAAAAAATAATGTGATCCATGAAGCATACCTGCTTATCTTTGAGTTGCCTGATTTATTCTACCAACATAACTCAGGTCTGCAAATAACTCCATGAGAGAGTCAGAGGCGAATGGAGGGAGGGAGCAAGTCCAGAGAGGTTTTCCAGACTCACCCAGCCTTTCTAACACAGTGTTCGTTAAGTCTAGAAACCCCTAATTTTTAATTTTTACAGGATAGCAACTTCTGTTCATGAGTCTGTACATGAGCCTGTAATTCTGTAGCAAACACATGGCTATGCAACAGAGCCCTGGAAACAGATGATGAAGGAGAAAAATGTGTGAATGTAGCAAAAAATTAAGAGGAGAGGAAAGCACAAAAGATTGATCGCAACTTGGTTTTCGTTAAACACAATCAGCGTGGCTTGAGTTTTGTTTTGCTTTCGATCGTTTTGTTTGTCACTTGGCTTTGACACCATAAGAGGCTTGGATTGGAATTACCACCAAAACCACTTTTCATTTTATTATTATTATTCTGATTTAGAAAAGGGAATGGCTTCTGGCTCTGGAGTATAGACATATGGAAATCTGCTTTTCTTTCCAACAAGGAGAAATAAATTGTCGAGCAGGGGAGAATGGAATGTTAGCCTCAATAAAGAAAATGGAAGCTTCTCTAACTCCTTTCATTTTTGATACTTTTCACAGATGTGACCTTTTTCTTTTTTTTTCTTTTTTTTTCACCCGCTTCCAGTTATTGTTTCATTCTGATTTATAGGCAGACTAATTCAGAGGAAGCCGAAATCAAGGCAGATGTTTTTGGGACATCAGCATCAGCTTTTTTTGTTTGGTTTTCATAGGCAGTCCAGCCCACATTTCAGAACCAGGAAAACATTTTATTATTCCTGAAGAACGGGATGAACCCATTCAGAAGAGCAAAAGCAAGAGAGATCGGTGATTTGGTTGGCTTTGTTATCTGGTATCCAAGAACATATGGATGGAAACCCTCCCGAAACAGCTGTGTACAAATTGCCATTTGCTGCGGCTCCATTGTGCTCCCACTGCTGGTGTTTCAAGCCAAGCACCTAGGACATTAGCCAAAATCCATATGTATCCTTTAGATTCTGCGGGAATTCTGCTGTTTGCTTTCTTTCCCCTCAAACCAGCCTCCATCTGGTCTGAATTCATAAGCTGCATTCTGAATACACAGAGCCACGTACGTTTCAAGCATCCGTTGTGCATGTGCAGATGACATTGCAGGTGTGAAACCTTCATTGTACAGGAGTTCAGGGGTGGCATGTTGCAGGTGCGAGGAAACAATTCAGGTGATGTGTGGGGAAACAAAGAAGGAAGTGATGTCTACAGCAATGTAAAAATACAACTTGAAATGCAGTGTGGTGGTGGAGAAAGCGATCTCGCTGCATTCTGAGCTGCTAAAGGTGTGCATATGTCATAGACTGGCTGGATGCGGAAGAGTTTTTATTTGTTGTATTATTTGTTGTCTGATATAGATAAGTCTATGCTTTACAACAGTTTTGTTTGCTGTAGTTGGGGAGAAAAGGGAAAGAAACAGAAGCAAGTCTGTCCAATCAATTGCTGTTTCGTACCACCGGGGCCACATGATATGAGATCAGGATATTGCTGGGCCATAAAATGTAATGCTTGCTTCTTCTTCATTATTAATTCTGAAATTTATTTTTGCAATGAGTGAACTAACCAATTTTGGCTCAGATATCTTGTGTATTCCCCAGCTTGGTAGATGTGTTATTATTTGTGTTGAGCACTGTTTGTCCATGACAGATGGTTTTAAGCAAATAAACAGACTTGAGCTGAAGGGTAAAACAACAGATATAAAAAAGCATGAGAAGGAAGGAAGAAAAGAAAGAAAGAAAGAAAGAAAGAAAGAAAGAAAGAAAGAAAGAAAGAAAGATGGAAGTAAAGTAAGAGCATATTTCTGTTGATTCTACCTTGGGGGGGGGGTCTTAAGACTGTCATTAATTTGCAGGAGGGATTCAAGTGCATGCTAGATTTGCACAGTTAAAAGTGTGCTCTGCTGCCCTTGTGTGGTGAGCAGAACAAAAGAAACAGAATTTTTGCAGTTAGGAAAGTGACAGAGAAATGCATTGAAAAAATGTGGAATGAAGTGGGAAGATATATAAACATGTTGCCAACAAATAAGAATGAATGCTCATTGTCATACAACCTCCCCACAAACAAATCAAAACTAATTCTCAGTGAAGACTGGATACAATCTCAGTTCCGCATAAGCTTTGTGCAAGCAAATCAGAATGAATGCTCAATAAACAGGTCATCCGAAGGAACCTTTTCCCTGACAACAAGCAATAACTCCACTAGACAGTGTTTTCTCACTATAAAAAGGGGAGGAAGTGGTAGATGGTTAAGTGTTGGCCACTTTGTTACTATTGAACCATTTTATGTTTTACCTTCTCCCACCAATACTTTTGACCCCAGAGAAAGTACAGTGATACCTCGGGTTACATACGCTTCAGGTTACATACGCTTCAGGTTACAAACTCCGCTAACCCAGAAATAGTGCTTCAGGTTAAGAACTTTGCTTCAGGATGAGAACAGAAATCGTGCTCCAGTGGTGCGGCGGCAGCAGGAGGCCCCATTAGCTAAAGTAGTGCTTCAGGTTAAGAACAGTTTCAGGTTAAGTATGGACCTCCAGAACGAATTAAGTACTTAACCCAAGGTACCACTGTATGACAAATAAATAATTAGTTCCATTGGATTGTACATGAACACAATGCTCTTGACAGACTCAAATTAATACAAGTCCAAAATTATTCCCCATTTTACAGGTGCAGAACTGAGGAAGGGAGACAGCAGCTTGCCTGAGGATTCCAGTACAGTTGTACCTTGGTTCTCGAACGGAATCTGTTCCTGAAGTCCATTTGACTTCTGAAAATGTTCAAAAACCAAGGCACAGCTTCCGATTGGCTGCAGGAGTTTCCCGCACTCCATCAGAAGCCATGTAAGCCGCTTTGTACGTTCGGCTTTCAAGGAACGTTCACAAACCAGAACACTCACTTCTGGGTTTGCGGCGTTTGGGAGCCAAAACGTTCGACTCACAAGGCGTTCAACAACCAAGGTATGACTGGACCAAATTGAGATTTAAACCAGATTTCTCCTCTCCCAGATTCCACAGCTTTCCAGGGTACAGTACCTAATCTCCTCTTCCTTACAAGCCAAATCAGAATAGATACTGGAGAGACTTTGTGAATCCCTTAATAAAAGCCTTCTGGCATTCATTCAAGGGTGATTTTGCCTGATCTCGTTGACATTTGATGTGTCCTTCTTTTTCCTCACTCCTGTTGCTAATCCCCAAACTCTCCTCATCCCTGGTTTATCTTTATATTGTAGACTGCATATCCTCTGGGACGTGATAAATTTGGATGTGTTCTCTTCCTCTTCTAACACAGCTCTCATCACCTTCAGCCAGTTCAGCCAATGGCCGGGGATGATGGGAGTCATAACCCAACAATATATTGGGGCGTGGGATTGAATAACACTGAATCTAGTGCATTGCCAGTGCTTAAAAACATATTTGGTAGTAATTAGGACTGCAGTTCCCTTGAGATTAATGGAATCTTATTCTCTGCTGCCCCTCCTCGACCGAATCCCTTTGAAGAGGGATTTTAATGCAAATGAGTTCAGGGCCTACTGCCATCTGAAACAAATCGTTTTGTTGCTCTTTGTGCCATGGAAATTTTTCTGTCTGGCATTTTTTGAAGCAATAAAGCTCCTTTGTAATTATCTGGGTATCACGATAGCTGTATCTCCCAGTTCCAAATCCCATTACTGTATACCTGAAAAATGATAATTGTCTTGCTCCCTTAAAAAGCACATATGTGATTATACGTTGACAACATTTTGAGGTCATATAGGTAGATTTCTCTCACCACCACCTCTCCCCTCTGTCTCTTACAACCCAACCTATTATGTAAAACATAATTTTAGGTAAACCAAGGTGGAAATTAAAGGTAAAGGTACCCCTGACTGTTAGATCCAGTCATGGACGACTCTGGAGTTGCGCGCTCATCTCGCTCTATAGGCTGAGGGAGCTGGCATATGTCCGCAGACAGCTTCCGAGTCATATGGCCAGCATGACTAAGCCGCTTCTGGAAAACCAGATCAGTGCATAGAAACGCCGTTTACCTTCCCGCTGGAGTGGTACTTATTTATCTACTTGCACTTTGACATGCTTTCGAACTGCTAGGTGGGCAGGAGCAGGGACCGAGCAATGGCAGCTTACCCCGCCGTGGGGATTTGAACAGCTGACCTTCTGATTGGCAAGCCCTAGGCTCCATGGTTTAGACCACAGCACCACCCGCATCCCATTAGGTGAAATCTACTCACCTATAAAAAACATTCTGAAAATGCTTTTTTTTAAAAGCGTATTTAAAAATACATTGAATTTTCCATGAGGCTCACCATCCTCATCTAGTGTCACATTGTATATTGCACTTAAAACATTTTATTTGCAGTTGTACAGCTGAGTCCCAAGGCATCTGGAGCCATCAACGGTGTTTTCCCTTTCTAGATTTTTTTTAATTGCTTGGGATTTTTGTATTTTAATTCACAATCATTGTTGCTTCATCTAGAGTTCAGGCACTAGTTGTAATATCTTTTAAGTAACATATTGTTGGGTAACAACTTTAACTAAAGAGATGCAGTTCCTAGCACGAGTGCAATGCATCAGTAATATTTGTAGTGGGACTGTCAGAAGTCTGTTGTGTATGTATATCGTGATGTGGGAAGTTTAGGACGCTCCATCCATTTGTCATATTCCTTTTATCCCCCAAATTTTCTCTCCTCTGTTCCTCAATGAGATGTTCTGTTGTTCTTTCAGCAGGTTCCGAACGTGAACTTGCATTACAATTCTTGCCAAATAATAAACAGCTCTGGGCTATAAAACCTCTCAGATTGTCTTCCGCAGACAGGATTTGCATGCTGACTCAGACCCCCTATATTTATAAGCTATTGCCAAATGACGGCAACTGCAGGATTTCTAATAATGCTATGGAAATTACTCACATTGCAATGGGAGTTGAATAAATTTACATTTGTAGGATTTTTGCTATTTCAAAATTTATGGCAGATTACCTTGTTTGTGCATGTCTGAGTTTTAATGGTTATTTTTTATAGCAAAATAGTGGTTTATGATGGTATTCCCAGCTGAGATTGATGCGAATCCACCATATGGAGTTTTATAATAACCCCCCGCCACACAGACACACACAACACACACTTGCCTCAGTGATCCTTTTACTGTGAGATGGCATCTACTGTATGTTATTGAGGCTTAGTGATTGCAGAATATTTTATAATCCTTCGGAAGTTCATGTTTTTGCACATGGATCTTCCGTTATGGTTATCGCAGCCTGCATGCACACCTATACCTGTAAAGTATGTTCCCCCTATAAAAGAATCCTGGGACTTGTAGTTTAAGGGTGCTGGGAATTGTAGCTCGATGAGGGGAAATTGATAGGTCACATGATTTTTTGGATGGTGTGGGTTTCAAATGTATGGTGTGTACACAGCAAATGGGACATGCAAAATAAAAATTGGCATCTACTCGCCTCTGGACAGGACCATTCCTGTTCAGGATACAAGCCAGTAGGGATAGAGATGAGGGGATTCAGTTTGGATTGCATTTTGGTATGATTTGCACTTCCTGAAATGCAACACAACAGTCCTTTGAAATTCACACGCTTGTGAATTTTGTGAAGCAGTTCTCCAAAGCAATCAAGAATGCATAAACTGGGGGAAGTTTGCATGCCAATGCATGTGTCAGCAAAACAATACTCAAAGCAGAGTTTTCAAAGAAAACTGAAGCAGGAGAGCAGGAAGGCCAAGAGGCAGAGATGAGTTCGGCTGGTGAAGAAGCACGGGTGTTTTCCCCTCTTGCTGCAGCAAGCTCCCTTCCCCCACGGTCTCCCTGAACCAGAAGAGGCATGAAAAGGGCAGAGAGAAGTTAGCTTCCTGCAGGCACAGTCTCCAATTGCTTGGAAAAAGCCCTGGAGAGCAGGGGACTTAGATGGCCACAAGGAGGCGGGGACTTTCAGCATTGGCAATTGATTATATGGAGCAAAGCCACCAGCTGCTGCGCTCATTAGACCTGACACTCAACCAAGTCTGTGGAAATGGTGTTTTTGCTAATAAAGAGTTAACTCCAACTTTGAACTTTGAACCATGTGATTACTGACCTGCGCACTCCTGTGACACTGTATTTTTTCATGCTGAAGTCAGAGAGTGCACAGGCAGCCATTCTTAAGGGCATTTCAAATCAGGTGGACCCCCGATGCTGAAACTGGGGGGAAATATGCTTTGCGACTTCTTGATTTTAGGTTCCAGCAATCAGTTGCCATTATTTCTCCACTGAATAAATGGAGTTTGTGTGTCTGCATCACAGCCCTGGCACCCTTAACAAGCTGACATGATTCACCCCGCGTAAGTCTTGCTGGGGCTGCTCACTAATGCAGACTAGTGTCAGTGCACCATATATTGTACTTAATAAATTTTTATATTATTTGGATTAAAATGTCAAGGAGTGAAGATTTAAGATTAATCAAAGTAACTCGTTTGCCTTCTGACCGCAGTTTAATCAACACCAGTTTCAACCCTAGTTATGCCAAAGATTAAACTGAGATAACACCCAGGCAAGGGAATCGTTGTTGCAAGTGGTAATTATTTCTAAGTTTATATAGGTAGAAAGCAACAGTAGGGAAAGGCTTTCCCTTGCTCTTCCCATCTATATGAAGAGTTCAGTCCAGGTCAGACTGAGGCACTGTTAGTGGGTGGTTCCCTAGACCAGGTGGATGGGAAGTTGCCTGCCCTTGATGGGAGGTTAGACATCCTCTGGAGGAGTAGGTATGTAGCTTGGGGATATACCTGGAGAGTGCTATTTTTCTAGAAATGAGACATAATAAAACATCAAACTTCCCTGTACGTGGCTATCTTCAGATGTCTTCTAAAGGTTGTGTAGGTATTTATCTCTTTGACATCCGATGGGAGGACGTTCCACAGGGCAGGCGCCACAACTGAGAAGGCCCTCTACCTGGTTCCCGTAACCTCACTTCTCACAGTGAGGGAACTGCCAGAAGGCCCTTGGACCAAGATCTCTGTGTCCAGTCTGAAAGATTGGGGTGGAGATGCTCCTTCAGGTATATAGGGCTGAGGCTGTTTAGGGCTTTAAAGGTCATCACCTTCCTCGAAAACTGTGGCATTCCTTGTTACTGTTCCAGGACTATACACAATGGAGCCATAAATCCTGCTTAATGGGCTGAAGCTCCAAAAACCATGTCAAGTAGTTAATGCTTACGACCACTAAATTTTGCACTGTATTCAGTTGATTGTTTCATAGTTTCCATTGTTTGTTCAAGTGAAGGAAACCATTAGAAAGTCTAATCGGGTCTTTATTTCATCCAGTTAGGAATGCTGCATTTTAAGATTTTGTTTGATTGGCTATAATATTTCAATCTCAAAGGATGCATGCTAATTGCATTTGTATTTTGGAATTTCATAAAGAACTGAGCCCTTCACCTGCCAAAACAACAGTGATTTGTACAATTATTGAAAATATTCACTGCTGTGTGCTTGATAAGAAGATTGCTGCATCAGAGTATGGGAACATTTTGGGTCATAAAAACTTTGAAATGCAGAATGAATCAGTCAGAGCCATATAAGTGATGTGAAATAATAGTAGGATTAGTTATGCCATCAATGTACATGGTGCTGTGTAGAATATAAGAGGATATATCCCTGGCTCCTGGGGTTTTACAGTTTCATCAATCAATCAGTTAATCATGGTAGATCCACGAACATACAATTTAGAAGATATAATCCATGTGAAATATTTGTGTTTGTGTGTGCATTATGCAGTCATTATTATGCAAGTAGCAGGTTTGGATATTGGTTCTTCCATAGAGCAAGGATATCTTTCAGGTCTTGATTCCCCACCCACCTCACCCCCAATATCTAGGGATTTCTTTTTTCTTATAGTCAAGTGGTATATTAATTTGAATGAATGAATGAATGAATGAATGACTAAATAAATAGTTCTTTATCACAGCTTGATTTTTTAAAAAGAGACTTTGCTGTGATACAGTGACTGGTAGAAACAGGGGACAGAAATATTGCCAGAGTAATATTTCTGGCAAAGAATGTTTTTGTTGTTATAATGATGATGATGATGATGATGATGATAATGATGCCCATCTGACTGGGTTGCCCCAGACACTCTGGGTGGCTCCCAACAGATTAAAACATCAAGCACAGCAAAACAACAAACGTTAAAAAACTTCCCTATACAGGGCTGCCTTCTAAAAGTCAGATAGTTGTTTATTTCCTTGACATCTGCCGGGAGGGCGGGCACAGCTACCGAGAAGGCCCACTGCCTTCTGGGTAAAAAGAGTATGACTGCTCAATTACCAATGTACGTGAATGTGTGGTTGCCTGTAAATAAAGCGTAATCTTTATGAAGAAGAATCTGTTTTAAAAATGGATCACTGGATCAACCCCCCCAATGAAATCAGAAAGGATATAATGCATGTATGGAATTCATAAGGGCAGAGCCATAGCTCAGAGGTGGTGCACATGCATTGCATACCATGGTTCTTAGAAATTAGTTTCTCTGGGAAGGGCTGGGAAAGACCCACCTCTGATACCTTGGACAGCTCCTGCGATTTGGTAGGTGGTAGCTTCCAGAAGACACAGGTTTGTTATCATTGCTCTTTGTTATTCCATTGTTTCCATATAATGCCATGTGATCGAAAGGACTTGGAGCTATTTGATTTGCCTTCCCTATGTATGGTGCTTTAAAATATTTTAAAAATAAACTCCAATTCCATTTTAATGAACAGTTTTGAAGGGGTTGCACATGTGTTTCATTTAGGCTCATATTCTCGAGTCACTGGTGGAGGTTAGGTGATCATCTGTCAGGGAACCTTTAGCTGGGATTCCTGCATTGAAGGGGATTGGACTAGATGACTCTCGGGAACCCAACTCTACAATTCTTTGTATCTCTCTTATAGTCAGCCTATTGGCATGGTTCACACTTCTGCCTTGGCCCTCTGCACATTGTACTGATGCAGTCTAGTTAAGAGGGAGCTCAGCTACCCAATCACTTCAGCCTCTTAGACCATGGGCTACTGCTGCTTGAGGGATGAGCATCTAACCAGTCACTACTAACATTTGTTAAGGATTGGAAAATTTTTACGGACTTTTTGCGTCAAAGAGAAAATGTACTACCCGGATCTGAACATTGAAAAAAATACTGGTTTATAGAAGAAAGAATGATTGGATCATATGTAGCTGCCAAAAATCCTTTTATTTTATTCTATCTTTCTTTGGTTTTTTCCTTTTCGCTTGCTTTCTCCTTCTTTAGATTTCTCCTTTTCTTGCATTTTCTTCTTCTGATTTTGCTCTTTTTAAAGATTAAGTAGCTGTTTTATCTCAGTATATTATAAAAAAGATACTTTGTAATGGGTTTGCATTTCTGTGTATCTTTCAATAAGTGTCAATAAATAAGATTTAAAATGGTGTGATGAGCATCAAACCTAAGCTGAAGCCTTGGCTTTTGGATTCAGCATTGGACCAGATCTTGTTTACAGAAGCAATACTGTGATATCCGCTGGTCATGGATGCAAAGCTCACCTCTCACCCATAAGCTGAATCTCACATTATTAAAAAGATCATGTGAGGCTTGTATACTTTTGCCACAAACTCATTCACATCAATAGCAAATGCCAGAAAGAGATCAGGGCATAAGCCTCTTACGTTCCTTGTCCCTGCTGCGTTCCTCCTTTTTCTTCTGTCTTGTTATTTACATCAGAAATGCATAATCATGAAACTGAGCATGTAATAAAATTTGATTTATACTAAGTAAATTAATGTAAAGCTTCTGCTACTGCCCTTGTTTATTTTCTCTGTTATTTTGTGCATCTGCACTGGATTTATTAAAGGGATAAGGCACAGAATGAATATATATATATATATATATATATATATATATATATATATATATATGAGAATAATCATTTATCCTCTTTCACAAAAGCACATAATTTATTTTAACTAATGCATATTTACTCGTACATACAGAAAATGAACATTTCATAAATGCTGAATGGTGATATTATCTAAATATATGCCAGTTATCTGAAAACATTCGAAATTAGATGTGATTGCCAGATAGAGAGAAGTGATGAATAGGAATTATTTTACTAGCTGCAATGTCATTGCACTCAGTGGGACTCTCCACCACCACTCAAGGGAACAGTACAGGCATCAGTGTAAATAGAGCACAATGGCATGACTTTTCCTTCCATCGGATATTATGAAAACAACACAGCAGACATCCTTTGCACCCAGATCATACATTCCAAATTTCACAATGTTGTCTTGGGAAAGGGCATGGCTGGCTTAATCCCTTTAAAGCCCCCCTCGCCCAACACACACACAATGCAAAATTTTATTGCAGGTCTCAGTTGTTATTGTGAATGAACTCTCGCCTATAACCAAAAGCTGAAGCTTTCAGAATAAGGTACCTTAGGCTGTGCATTTGATGAATGAGTGGCATTCAACTGAAACACAGAGGACAAGCAGAAGTCTCGACTTAAGCCCTTATCAAAACATTTTGAGCAATGAGATTGTTCTTACATGCTATAAGCTCATACCACAGGTAGCTTTTTCAGCATCTAAAGAAGGTGGATTCTCCTCTGTCCAGGATGACATGACATTCTGTGAACCTAAAAGGAAAGAAGCATTTTTCACATCAATGAATGTTAACATTCCATTGACATTTATCTTTCTGACCCATGTATTGGCAGCTACCGAGCTGCTTAGATGTGACATTGGATGCAAAGACTATAGTTGTTAAACAAAGCTTGGACAAGATTGTAAAATCCTGACTTAATATTGATTGAGCAATATTACTAAGTGCAGAGAGAGTCTGGGAACTTTTTAATGTTTAAAGGGGGGGATGTTTCACGTTAGAGGAATAGGTGGTGAAGGATGTGGCTAAATGGTGAAAGAGATGAAGAAAAATAAACACGCGACTAAGGGATAACAAGATGTTGCTGAAAAGGATCTGAAGGTTTTAGCACCACAAAAGAAGCACGCACCGTTTGACAGATGCAATTCTGAGTTAACCTGGAGGGTTCAATAAGTATGAACTGGATTCAGTATTGGACGTACATTTGAAATGGAAAACAGCATCCAGTGGGTGAAGGATGGGTGTTGCTCACATTATAGGAAAGACTTGGGTAAAAAAACAACAAAAAACAGGATGTGCAATGTTGCAGATAATGGAGTCTATCTCTTCCTGTTTCAGTCCTGAAAGTGGCAATGGGGTCTGCAGCCAGGAGGAAAAATTGATTCTCCCATCTACATATTTAAGCCATTTATGCATGTATATGGACCTCTCTGGATCCCACCTTGAGTTTCAGGATATAGAACTCAAAAGTATATCTGAAAAAGCTTTGAGAACTACACATACTCAATCCCATCCATTTTAATAGGTCTACTCTAAGAATGGCTAAATCTGGATCCAAACAAAAAACAACGATTAAACAAAACAAGACAATACAACTGGTGCAACGTATCTATGGAGATGTCATAAATGAGAAGCTTTCAAGGGCTGGAGGGATTATGGCTTTGCTCGTGGCGTTTAGATATTACAGAGTACATTGAGAAGCAGCTGGGTGCAGCTAGCACAGCTGAATTTGCACTCCTTGGAGAAAAAGGAGGGATATATATGCAACAAATAAATAAATGTGCTAAAATTAAGTGACACTTTGAAATCTTGTAATAGCAGACAACTTCTGTCCAAATTGGACTTGTAGCCTGATGAGCAGATTAAGAATTATGATGGCGCCGGCCTGCTCAATGTTCATTACAGTAGCCTCTCTCCTTATCTGCTCTCTCAACAGTTATGGAAAATGGGTATTTAGGCCTAAAAGAGGGTGTACTTTTTACTATTCTCATGCCTAAGCTTAGAACCAGAGCGTAGTTGAGTCCATACACACTGGTGTTGAGTAGGCCCCCACACAGAAAGGCTTAATTTCTCCTCTTTGAGCCATAGGCAGCGGGATATCCCTGCTCCTTTTATGTTGAGATGATTTTGTAGCTTCACTGTGAAGGCGTAAATAGGAGTCACAGTGTAGGTCTTGAGGAGGTGAGTGTTGTGTGTGTCTGTGAGAGAGAAGAGACGTGCATTTTGTCCAGGAAACCAAATTAGCTGAAGTTGAGCCTGATGGCAGCATGTTTCAGTACAAAGAACATTGATTATATATTTTCCTAAAATTGAGGAGTCTGTTTAAGGTTGTTCCTTCAATCCCTAAAATGTGATTTTTTAAAAATATAACCACCCGTTGCTAATAATTCCATACTCTGGACTGTTGACACCCCTTGATTTATATATAATAATATGGTTCAGAGGGATCTCCAGGCAGGTGAAAATAAAGGTTTAATGACTGAATTTCTATATCCTCTTTCTTTGATTGAAAATAATATAAGACAACTGGCTTGGTGGCCAGACAGATTACATAAGCACAAGTTAAGTGGTCGAATAAAAATGAGTGATATCCCTCCTTGACTTAAATACAGCACTAAGTAGTGTGCCCTTCAATTCAGCATAAAGCAATTTTCTCTTGCTCGGTAACAGCTAGGGGGCATTCCAAATGCAAATAGAATCAGCTTTGCATTTTTAATATTTCATATATACATAATTCACTGCCTCGGTTTAGAAACGTTATTGCTACCTCTTCTGTGCATTTAAATTATTTCCCACCTCTGAACTTTCATATTAACTTTAATGTCAGCTCTTAAAATGTATTTTGTATCGCGCTAGCTTCTGCATATAGCTCTCTGAAAATTCATGAACTGCACAAATGCACACTCAGGCACAAATCGAGTGCACTATTTAACCTGCATCACTCCATTGAGACAAAGTCTTACTTGGGAAGAGTATTTACTAACACTGGCCATAGTTATGCCAAAGTCATTAAAATCAATAGGCAACAAAAGAGATTCAGTCAGTGCCATAACACTGCATTTAGGAGCCGTATGCTGTTTATGTCGCACAACCCAGGGGTGTAATGAAAGTTCAGGCTGATCAATATTAGGCAATTCTGTTTCATAAACTGCTTTTGTGGCAACAGAGCATGTGGAAAGGAAGAATGCATGATGGAGTAATAAAGCCAATCCTCTAGTTAAGGCAAGAGGCATCGCAAGACAGGATAAGTGAATCAATCTTTTTTCATCCTATGTTACTGTCACCATGGTTTCATTCATAATTCCTTCCCATCCTGTTCCTGCAATCATCTGCACATTAAAAAAAAAAGATTTAAATAGCTTTAAAAAACACCCCCCCCCACATATGAGCTCCAAATTGTCATATGTAAACACAGTCTGATATGTTTCAAAGACAAGAACTGAGTTTGAACATTCAGGATGTTTGGATGCCAATGGATAACTATGAAAAACGAGTCAGGCCCAACTCGCCTGTCCTTTAAGAAATCCAATCATTGCCCAGAAGCTCCTCACTCCATTAAAGAGGAGTCAGTAAGCCCGGCCTCAAACACCCCTCCTTAAATATGCAAGATGGTGCTCTCCTGTCTGACAGGTGTAGAGACGGGAGGGAAAGCCAGCAGGTGCCATTTGAAGGCAAGCCTATTGGATTTACACTCCCCCCCCAAAAAAATACGTGAACTGAACTGAAACGCATCGTGACTGGGAAGATGAGAAACTGAATGAAACCCAAATTGAAAGATTTGCCCATCCCTAGACAGGAGCCAAGAAAGAGATTGTATGGTCCTCATAACACCTTGTGGGTTGGAAGCAAGCATTAATGGTCAACCTCCCTCTGTATATGTGATGAACCTCAGGTGTCTTAAGGAGTGTTGACTTCCAGCTGATTGGTTGAGTCCCCTCTTTCCCATAATGATATGCATTTCTGCATCTCATCTGAAGATTATGCTCTATGCAAGCTACAGAACCTAACCTAGGGACTATATTAGAGTAAGGATTTGCTATAAAAATATTGGTTTTTATCCATTTTCTTTTCTGTGAAATGTCCTTCTTTCTTCCACTTTCAATGATCTTTAAACAAAACTTTATAATTTGAACTAAATATTTTGTTAACTCACGTGTTCTGTTTCACTAACATGTATCCTTTTCTTTCTTGCTACTTACTCGTAAGTAGGAACAGGAGAGGTATTTTATTCAGCCCATATTTAAAGGTTCACATTTAAACCTCCTGAAATCATTCATGAACCAAAAAAACCACAGCCATCTTTCAAAATTTGCATTTCTCTGGATTTCGCAATGCAGTTGTCCGCTCAAATCATGTGTATAAAAATGGAAACACTACTCTAAAGTGTGACCTTAAATGTGTACATTAGTGAAAACAATATACAAAATAATATCATTTGTGGGGAATTGTATGTGAAATGTGTATATTTGACAAAATGGCATACAAAAAAAGATAGCTTAAGGAGAAGTTAGCTCTATAACGCTGGTGAATTTTTATGAAGACTGATGGGGAAATATGGAGAACAGGATTTAAGGGTAGAAAAACGAGGAACTGAAATGGACATACTAGCTAATCTCTACTTGTAATGAGGACTGGGCCTGGATTGACAAAGGCCTGTGGTCTTCCAAACATTGCTTCCCAATTCTCACAAAGCCTCTGGCTTCCATGTTTGGAAGTGACTACCCACGTGTATATAACACACAGGCTGCCTCTTTGATTGTCCTATTTCACAAGGAAGCAGGGAACGAACAAGCGCCTGTTTGTAACAAGATTTAAATTCCAACCTGTACATTAGTCCTGGAGGTTTAGAACAGGTCAGTTAGCACTGGAATTCACCAAGCCCGACTCCTTCATGCACCTCTAATCTTTAGTAGCAGTGATGAAATATGTTGGTGCATGAGGGGATCGGAAGGCAGACAGGAGCTGTTTTTAATTCCACAACTTGTCAGAGATGAGATATAAAACCCAGGTCCTTCTCTTTGGTAGTCATTAACAATCCCAAGGTGTTTTGCATAAAAGAGAAAGCAGGGAGCGCAACAGCCCACTGCCTTCTTGAGACTGCTCTTTACATGTGTGCTCAGCCATGGGGTTTTCTGTTTCACTTGTCTGCATAAGCAACCCTGACCACACAGAGGGTGTGCATGTTCAGTCACAGGTGTTAGCAGGCCTGTGCAGAGTATGCATTTCACCTTTTTTATATATATAAAAAATGAATTAAAAATGAACATTAAAAAGCTTTAACAAGTGTGTGCGTTATGTTGGAAGTGTATATTTTATGTTTAAAACGCATACAAAACTGTATATGAAATGTGTATCATGTGCACAAACTGTGTACAGCTTAAATGCAGGCTTTTTGTATGTCCTTTCAAGATAATAATAATAATAATAATAATAATAATAATAATAATAATAATTATTTATTTATACCCTGCCCATCCAGGATGAAACAAGCCTATGACTGACTACCAGCGACACAGAAGAGGAGTGGAATTAGGCTGCCCAGACCACCACTCATGCATGCATGGATATATATATATATATACATCAGGGGTGAACCTTGGTAATATGGTACCCTGTATGAGGCCAAAATTTGATTCCCATGCCCAACCCTCGCTCCATCTTCCCAAAGCTGGGTGAAGGAGGAGTTGGGCTTTGGGAAGCAGGCTCTGGCAGGTTCCTAGAGCCCTCACTTCTCCTTCCCAAAGCTGGGCATGTGCTAACTAGGCTTTGGGAAGGAGAAAGGGGGACTCTAGGCCCCTGTCAGAGCCTCACGCCTGCTTCCCAAAGCCCAGCGCTTCCTAGGCTTTGGGAAGGATGTGGGAAGGTGGCCCCTTGGCCTCTGCACTCTGCCCTAAACCAACCTCTGCATACATTGTTCCACTGCTCTATAGATACATACACTGCTAGATGCATGCAGGCCGTGAGGAGATGCTGAGGCTGTTTGCCTTCCATGGCTGTTGGTTGGAATCGAGCTCAAGTGTAGTGAAGGAGTTTCAGGGTGGAAGAACAGAAGTGGGGGATGGGTTGTTCCTTTTTCATAAGCAGCAAAGAAACAGGAGGAGGATAAAGGATGGAGGGCAGACCAAGAGATAGAAAGAAAGAAATAGCCAAGGAAGCTTGTGACATAGCTAGCATGTTTGTGGGGGTGGGGGTGGAAAAGGAGAGGCTGCCTTTCATTTTACACAATGATATGCTGGAGCTCTTGGGTCCATGAGTGGCTCTCAGCCCCTTCCTCTGGTGGAAAAATGGGCTGAGAATTTTCTGAAGGTCATGGTTCTCGCTACAAGGCCTCTGTTCTATCAGTACATGTGGTGGACACATTTATAAATACATAGTATTATCTCCATTTACAAACGTGTTCCTATAAAATAGAATGTGCAAAATAATGCTCACTACCAAAGCTATCTTCAGAGTGTTCTTAAGTTGTGGTGGCGGGAGCAGTGTGTGTACATCATGCGTAGGTTTTGTTTCTGCATGACCACCACTCAAGATGTGCACCTAGAACTAGGCAGTTACAGTGTTTTCGTTTTGTGTAGCGCATTGACATTTAAGCAGAACTGCACAGCCTGCTCCTTCCAATATTTCCCTTACTCCCCATTTCCGTGTGTTTGAGTTGTTTTTCACACTCATCGGCTCTTCCACCCATCGTGGGAGAGCAAATGGAAAAAGTGCCAGGCACTTTTCAGTTGCTCATCTCCTGAGATGGGAAGCACCTTTAGAACATCCAAGGTTACAAAAGAACCTCAAGGCCATAAATAAATGGGCTGAAGGCTGACCCTAAAGCTCGAAGGCTCACAATTATCATTTCCTAATAAGTAATTAATTGGAAGCATTCTTTTAATTAGAATGGCATTTTCCTGCCACAGATCAATATGGATTAAAACCAGGTCCATTTTTTTTAAGTTTGTTATACATTGGCATCACTGTAGTCATTGCAAAGAGTGAGAAAGAAAAAGAGAGAGAGAGAGAGAGAGAGAGAGAGAGAGAGAGAGAGAGAGAGAGAGAGAGAATCATGTCTATTGGTAAAGCACAGTAAGGTTGCGTTGACATGAATTTCCAAGAGAGCCTCTCAGAAAACAAAAATAGGTCAAAACATAAATAGCACGTTATTAGCCACTTCAGTTGCATATTGCAATTTTAAAAGGTTTTAACTTCCGAGACAATGGATGGTTTTATGAAAATGGAAGCCATAGAAATAATTCATCCTTCAGTAATGAAAAGAAAGAAAGTGCTATAATTCCGATTTGTCAAGGCATAATGATGTCACCATCCATTTATCCTGTGCACTTAAAGGTTGAAGCTGTTCAACAAATCTCTCCTGAGCCGCTTACATAGGTTGCTTTAATGGTGGCTATAGCAAAGCATTCTGATTAGTTCAGGCATCATTCATCAATTAGAACAGAAGGTAAAAGTTATTTTTTCTTCACACACTGCTCCATATATATATATATATATATATATATATATATATATATATATATAAAACATTGAAGAATGGAATAATCGAGAAATAAACAAGGCAAGAGGCATCTCTCAAGAAAATCTCCCTTTGAAGGATTCGCCTTCTTTCTACTGAGGGGAAGTGAAGGGCAATGGGAAGCTGCTAAATCTTTGCACAGTGATGCGCAGCTGAAGTAAGTGCTCTGCTGAAAGCCACTATGTGGATACAACATGCTCTTGTTGACTTTCACTGGTGGTCCATGCTGTGGACGGTCATGCAAGTGAGTCATTTTGCCACACGCATTTGGCTAATGTAGCATAACCACATTCCTTTGTATGGTATCGTATGGAGATGTTTCACTAGGGTTTCATCCCATGCTGATCTGGTACCGTTTGAAGCACTGGAATCATCTGGGCAGGGCTGGTTACGTGTGTCCGTCTCTACCATTTTGCTGTCTTCCATCCTTTGACAGGCCCTATGTGTCAGGCTTCCGAGGATCCAGCCCCCCATGGCAGGTTGGACCTGTGATGCTGATGCTGGAGAAGTGGACGGGAGATGGCAATGTGTGCACTGGGCACGCCTTGAGCCGATGGAGACACTGGCTGCCTGCCGGAGGAGGTGGAAGACGTCAGTAAGCCACAATCACCGTACTTCCTTTCACCGAAGAAGAAGAAGAGGAGGAGGAGGAGTTTGAATTTGATATCCCGCTTTATCACTACCCGAAGGAGTCTCAAAGCAGCTAACATTCTCCTTTCCCTTCCTCCCCCACAACAAACAGTGAGGTGAGTGAGGCTGAGAGACTTCAGAGAAGCGTGACTAGCTCAAGGTCACCCAGCAGGTGCATGTGGAGGAGTGGGGAAGCGAACCTGGTTCACCAGATTACGAGTCTACCGCTCTTAATCACTATACCACACTGGCTCTTGTTAGACAGTGGCAGGTTCTGCAATTGCCGGGATGGATGGGTTTAGGACCCTGGCAGGCCAGATCTGGCCCACGGACCGTAGTTTGAGGACCCCTGGTATAAAGTGTTCACAGAAGCAAGGGGAAGAGCAATGCTATTAATCCTGTTGGTCTTTTATTTTGTGGATTTGTTTCCCCAGGATTGCATAAATGTGCACATCTAAATTCCTTAAAGTACTTAAGCAGTTGGGGTGGGGAGACCCCCAAAGTTCTTCTCTATTAAGCGTTTTTTATCTATCGTTTAAAGTTTAATAATAAGAGTGATGATGATAATGCCAGGGGGCGGGAGGAGGAAACATAGAACAAGGAAACATGCCTAAGAAGTGCTCCTAAGCCATTTTCAGTGCCATTTTCAATGCAGAGACCAAAGTCCATGACAGTGAAGACTGGTCCATTCGAGCAACTGGTGCACTGCCCCACCAGCCTCAGTCAACCTCCAACATTTGCCCTTGTAGAAATCAGTAGGGAAGAGGATATGAGAAGAATTAGCACTAGTTAGGGCTGCAAGTAGACAGCCCAAACATGAGGTTCGAAGACTTGGGCTGGTCTCTTAGCCTCAGTTCTCCCACTGGAAAATGTATATCTGCAATGACAAGTAGAAGTCCGTTGGGAATGATGGGGACAGAACTACCTAAACAGTATAGAAACTTTTCCATGTATGCTACTACAGTGGCAAGAATGTTACTCGCCCCAAAATGGAAAGAAGCAGAAGTCCCAGCAAAGGAAGAATGGATACAAAAACTTGTGGAATATGCAGAAATGGTGAAACTTACCAGAAGAATAAGAAAGCAAGAAAACAAACTTTCTGCTAAAGAATGGAAATGGTTTATTGAATATCTACAGATAAATTGTAAACAGATAAGAACATTAGCAGGATTATTGCAGTAACCTGCAGTTTTATAAGAGTATGCAATTAAAGTAGATGACGAAATGAGCAAATTAAATTAATTTGGATATGCAGAAGATACAAAAATAAATTTAAGGAACCGCAGAAAGAGGAGGAAGGAAGTCAAGTTTTGAAATGTTAAAATGGTTGTAAAATTAGTGAAATGTATAAACCTGAAAAGCATTTTAAAAAAAGACAAGTAGAGGTCCATGTGCATTGCTGTAGATTTCCCCCCAGCTGTATCATTTCATTTCAGCTTACCCAGAAGGGGCTGGGTTGGGACAGGGTGGCAATGAAATCAGGGCTGAATGGACCCACCAATGGGAGTACTGAATTGGTTTGGTGCCGTTCAAGTGAGCTGCTCCTTCACCAGACTGACTCCTACTGGCAGAGGTACTCTGATTTCTGCCTTTGATTGCAGTCCTATAAATATTTAGATAGGAGTAAGTGCTATTGGCCACAGTAAGGTTTACTTCTGAGTAGGGGTGGAAAGACCTGTCCCTTGTGGTTCTCCCAGTTTCTCATTTTTCCAACCTTAAATTCTCCACTCCAAAATTTGCAACTATTTCCATACTTTAAAAAAAATCCTCATGAAAACTCATCGGCATTTTAGTGTTTCTCCTAATAAACATGTAATGGCTTTAGGGGTTGCTTGTGCGTAAGTTACCGCCGCTCTGGGCTAGATTGCCTGGTTAAACCGTTTCTGTCTGGACAGCCATCCACTCCGTGGCTGTTCAGTCGCTAGCAGAATCCGTCAGTGGGCGTTTCTTGAACCTCTTCCAGCAAAGAGGTTCCTTGACGCCAAGTCGCCGCCTACTTTCCCTGCGCGGAAGTCTTCTGCGCAGGGTGGGTGTGGGCAGCGGAGGACCTGTGCTCTCCTCGCTAGTCTCCTGCGAATAGTCCTGGAGCCTCCTCTCTGCTTCCCCCATCGGCCCCCCTCTATCCCTGGTGTTGCGCTGATTTTCTTCCCCAGCCAGAGACCTGCCTCTCTCCCTGCTTGGCCCCTCTCCAGCATCGCTGTGGAGCCTCGCCTCCTCCTCTAGTTCCGATGGCAGTTCCCTGACAAAACACATTTTATATGCATTTTACTAAAGTGCCTATTTCTGAAAGCAATATAATGTATGTTTCTTTGTTAACTATTATGTTCACTTTGCTATTTGCTCTTTCACCTATTTTTTGTAAACATTGGTTGGTTGAAAAACTACTGTAAAGGGAATTGGGGGTTGCTCGTGCGTAAGGGTGCTGCTGCTCTAGGCAACGTTGTCTGGCTAAACCTTTCCCTGGCTGGACAGCCCTTTCTCCGTGGCTGTGTCAGTCACTGGCAGAATCCGTCAGTGGGTGTTTCCTGAACTTCTTCCAACATAAAAGCTCCTTGACGCCAAGTCTCCGCCTAGCTTCCCTGCGTGGAAGTCTTCTGCGCAGAGTGGGCGTGGCTAGCGGAGGTCCTGGGCTCTCCCCGCTGGTCTCTGTGGAAGAGTCTTGGAGCCATCTCTCCGAAGTCCTTCCCTGCTCCCCTTTCTTCCTGGTGTCACGCCGATTTCCTTCCCCAAAGGAAGTGTTCTCTCTCTCCCTGCTGGTCCCTTCTCCTGCATCGTTGGGGAGCCTTACCTCCACTCTTGGCTCCGATGGCAGTTCCCTGACAACTACATTGCAAAGTTCAGAAAAGTACAACTTTCGAAGAGATAGCTGTGTGTTGTTTTGCATATTTTTTTGGTGAATTTGATAGATTCAGCTTTCAATGCATACTGTATCTAATTTCAACCTTTATTTTCCCACCTCACTCTGTGCATATCCCCCCCAAACATTTCCCTGGTGGTTTTTGTATGCTTTTTGTATTTTGTCTTCTTTATATTTGTATTAAAAGGATAATGTCATCTTGCCCTGTTTCCCTCTTCCCTTGTTTAACTCCTGTTTGTTGGTGAAGCGCCTAGGAATAAGTGGTATGCACTTCTTTGGTATAGATGTATAGATCTATTGAAAATGCTTAAACATCTATAAAGAACGCTGATGGTCTGCCTGTGGATAGTTGATGCTTTTCACTTCCTTGAAAATTGTCCAAGACAATGGTAGCTGAGCACACAAGTGATGCACAGAAGAACAATGACTGCATTAGGATGAAAGATACATAATATGATTTGATTATGAATTGCATCTTTGAAGCAGAACATTTATCATTTGCCAGTTTTATTAAAAAACATTTATTCAGTGGCTTTGATCAGGCAGTGGAAAGTCAAAGAAGAACAGCCCAATTATAGAGTTTAGCACACTATCGCTGGGCTCCATCTGTATAGCATTATAATTCAAAAATGTGTGAGAACTTGGTAAACTGCCTAGCCATTGAATACCTTGACGATGCACCTATCTGGACAATGTAAATAAAGATGAAATTATAATTCTAGGAAACCAAAAGGCTAATGAAAGAAACTATACTTTGCACACTAAGGCAAGCACAGAACCAATATGTTGGGTTCTTCCTCCCTTCTCTCCAAAGTGTGAAGTAAACAGAATCAGGACCCACATTCGGTTTCCCTCCACATTCCTTCCCCATCCTATGTGACCAGAGATTTCTGTGTGGAAAGAGATTGTTAGATGGGCACTTTGGCCCAAATGAGTCTGGACTGACAACTGGAAGATTGCAATGTCAATCAAAATTCCCCCGCTTCTCATTGTAAAGTTGTTTGGGTTGTGACAAATAATGGCTGGGGGGAAAGGGTTTCGCTTGTCCTGGTTTCCACTTCCTCCCCAAACAAGCAGACAACTTAAAAGCAATGCCCAAGAAAGTTGAAGAGCCTGATGTGGAAACAAGCTAGGATATAGCATGCGAAGGTCTATGCTTGGAGCCTAATGTTGCAGGTGTATCATTCCTGAAAACATGAGGTCCCAACTTTCTTTAATGCCATTCATAACATTATAGACTCAGCCAGAGCTTTTTCAGGCGGTACTCAAGGGATACACAGTACTGGCACCTCTTTTGTTGTTGTTGCTGTTAAAAAGTGTGGCACTTACTGCAACAATTTCAGGGTGAATACTGGCACCACTTTTTTCTAGGGGAAATAAAAGCACTGGGCTCAGCTAACAAAGTTATCAATTGGGATGCACTATCATCTCTCTAAAAATAGTAGTATCCAGTAAACCAGGTAAATAAATATGCACCTCTTTAAAGATCAAGCACCCTTTTTTTTTTGTTTGTTTCAAATGAATGTGGTAAGCTTCTTCCCTCTTTAAGAGCACATTCTTCTGGGAAAAATGAGAAGTGAATCCTCGTAGCTGATGCCTTTGAAATGTTTTTAAAAGCCTTGCTTCTTGCAGGTGCGAGTCAAATGAAATGAGAAACGTCTTCTGAAGCAATTGTAGAAAACCTTTGCTCACCTCTATTATCTCCTGGTCTCTAAAGACTTAATAATAATGCCACATTACCCCATTCATTGCAGGAGTTATACTATGTGAACAATTAGATGAACTCACCATACGACCTCTTCTTAATATTCTCTTTTAATATTCTCTATTATATACGTTTTAGGGGGGGGAGTTGAAAAGGGAGGCATCAAGAAAATGCTTTAAAACTCGGTTTTGCCCTTTGTGGAGCAATTGCAAGAAAAAACAAGTCCCACCCCCCACACTTTTCCTGTAAATGAATCACAGAGGGCACACTGATCTGATTTTAATGCAGGCCATTGTACAAAATACTGAGCTATATGGACCAATTGTAGTTTGCTAAGCTCTATAAATTGTTGTACCTCTACAGGGGGGAACCTGCAGTTCCCAGAATTCTTTAGGTGCTTTCAATATGCATGGAATAGGCTTTAAATGGATGGCATGGATGCGACCTCTGTAAAAACAGAGCAGCCTATTAGAAATCTGTCATCTAAGGCTGTGCAAACACTGGTGGCTTTGTAGGTAGTTCTTCTCAATTCAGACTGAAGCTGGTTTCATAAGTAGAGTTGCCTCCAAGATTGAGGGGCCTCCAAGATTGAGGGGCCTGGTGGGCATGCGTAGCGTCGTACGCACAATGTGTGGGCAACGTTGCATCGTCCATAGGAGGTGGCCACTGAAGCTGTGATGTGCGATGCATGTGGAGTCATGTGTACACGACATAAGCTGGGGCCCGTCAACATTGAAGGGATGCCTTTCCAATAAATATTGAGGGGTCCAAAGACATGCCGATCCCCCAGAGCTGGCGTGCCTGTTTATAGGAGACTACAGGACAGATCAGAGAGGAAGTGAGAGCTGGACCATAAAGAAGGCTGATCGCCAAAGAATTGATGCTTTTGGATTCTGGTGAGAGGCCATGGAAGGCAGGAGTGCCTGGCGTGCTCTGGTCCATGGGGTCACAAAGAGTCGGACACGACTAAACAACAACAACAGGACAGATCTGGATTGTGGCTAATGTCTTGGGTACATCACTTCCCAAAACGGTGGTGGGAGCACACAAGATGCAGAGTAAAGGGGATTTTGTACACAGCTATAAACTATCAATCTTAAGTATATCAGATTCCACTTGGAAATCTCATTGTTTTTACTTACTTCCAGCAATTTTGTTAGGGCTATTTTCTTATTCTAGTCACCAGTATGACTAGCATTATTTCCTGGCAATTGGTTATTGTATGACCTTGCACTATGTCCAGAACACCTTGTAGTGTTTAAAGTAATTTCGTTTTATCCTTATTGCACCAATATAAATGAGCAAATGGGAGATGTCTTCATTTGATAAGTTTCGCTGCAGGAACATGACCGGTGCAGTCCTGTGCTCAGTGATGTTAATAGGTTTACCTCTGAACTAAATAGAGTATTCATTTATGCTGAATGCTCACTTCACTTGAGTTATGGCTCAGATCTGCACAAGTACAAATGGCTTAATCTAACAAAATGCATGTTCTGATCAACATAAGAAAACAGTCTAAAGAAGCAATTATGTTAAGAAAAAATAGTTTGAAGCAACAAATGTGTCCATAAATAAGAATAAAAAATTGCTCTGTTATCCTAAACACATTTTGTTACTGGGTATAGCAAGACTCCTTTTTGAGTAAACATGCACAGGAATGAGCATATATTTAATCACAGCCTTCCTTCCTTCCTTCCTTCCTTCCTTCCTTCCTTCCTTCCTTCCTTCCTTCCATAAACAACCTGTTCAGCTTCACCATTGTCAATTCATAGTAATTAATGTGGAACAATAAAATAAAATTAGTAGTAAATAGAACTCAATCAGTGGAATCAGCGCTACTACAGGTGCCACATACACAATACGTGTTCCACATTTGTAACAACTCATTCATAGCAGCACCTACTCTTTGGAACTCCCTGTCTGTTGAGATCATAACTACACCCTTCCCCTCTCAGGGCACAGTGGGAGTGTCTCTCTAGGAAACTAACAGGAAAACTCTATGAGCTTCAGCTCCTATTATGTGTCTATCTAGCAATACTGTAATTGTTGGTTTGACTACACTTTAAGTATCCTACAGATTCATGATATGCCATGTGGCTTTTCCCTCCCTTCTGCTTCCATCTCTTCCTACTGCCTCCTTTCCTCTTTTCCTCCCATATTAAGGGTGAGGGCAATATGAGGAACTTAATATGCCACAATGCCCCCCCAAAATCAAATAAATCTTATTAGCTATAGATCTGTTCAGGCATCCCTTCTCACATGCTCCCCATTGCATGAAGAAAGAGGAGGCTGTTTGCTGGTGCCACCCTTTGGTTGGCTCCCAAGGCATTGGAGGGTAAAGACCTGCTATGGGAAACCTGCTCTAGTCATGTAGGTTCTCATGCAATTTAGAACTTTGATCAGGCAGTGTTCCATGTTTTGCAGGGAGCCTATCTGTGAACTGCACTTGCGCACACTGATGATGATGTTCAGTTCCAGTGTATGGAGGTGTTAGGGAATGGACATCGGAGGAGGAATAGTGGAGACCGCATCCACCTTCTCCCGAACCTTACCAAGAAGAGGACAGTATAGATTTACAACGGTGGTTTGCAGAGGGTTACAGCTCAGAGATAGAAGAGGGGCAAAGCTGGGAAAGAATGGGAGAAGCAGAGAAAGAACAGCTGGCTGACATGTCACTAGAGAGCATTCCAGACCCCCCTTTCTCTCAGAACCTGGCGAGCAATGAAAGTAGGAGAGCAGAGACCCCAGAGGCAATTGTCCCTAAGCAGACACTGTAAGGGGTGGGTGGGGTTGTTGATGACTGAGAAGGGAAGGGGGAGAAGGAGATTACTTGGAGCAATGCCATTACCCAAGAGGCAGCATTTCTATGTCTTTCTCTGTGAATACAGTGGTACCTCGCAAGACGAAATTAATTCGTTCTGCAAGTTTTTTCATCTTGCGAATTTTTCATCTTGCGAAGCACGGAACTGCACCTCTTCAAGCAATGCACCCGGTTTTAAGAAAAAGGAAACAAACTTGCAAGACGTTTTCGTCTTGCGAAGCAAGCCCATAGGGAAATTCGTCTTGCGAAGCAACTCAGAAAACGAAAAACTCTTTCGTCTTGCGAGTTTTTCGTCTTACGAGGCATTCATCTTGCGAGGTACCACTGTATTGAATAAAAGACATTGGTAAGAGCTTCTTGTCTTCTCATTACTGGCAACCAGCCATGAGGGAGGGGGGTCAGATTCCCTGAAGCCTGACAGGAGGATGGCAGGGCCAAACCACAAAATGGAGATGGGCAGGGCTAGGGATTTTAATTGTTTGGGACTTTAATGCAAGCCTATCTGATTTGCACCCTCCAAAACAATATGAGCCCGGCCTTGGCTGGGGAGGGCGGGGTATAAATAAATTATTATTATTATTATTATTATTATTATTATTATTATTATTATTATTAAAACACAGATATCCTCTGAAATTTGCACTGCTTTGACTTTTGTGATGCAGTTCTCCCCTCAAAAATCACTGGACCTATAAAAAATGCACATGTTAGTGAAAATAACGTATAGAATACACTATATCATTTGCAAAAAAAAGAGTTATATGTCAGGAGACATTTGCACTATAATGCTTATGAATTTTCAGGAAGCGTTTTTAACAAAAAATGTCACAATCAAATGCAGAAACGTAAAGAACCGATGGCTGGAAAAATAAGAAAGAAACAGAAACAGAAGCTCTTTTATTCATCCATTACCATTTGAGGCCAAAGAGCACATCCTCTCTTGTGTGATGGAGCGAATGAATGCGAGGCAGGAGTGCCTAATGGGATTTATTGTGAGGTGCTATGATGTCATCGCGTTCCTTCCAGGAGCCCTGATTGGCTAGGTTCACACACAGTAAAGAACTCTGTCAAATTAAGATATGGCACAGAAGTAATAGCAGATGGGGCATGGGGAACTTGAAAGAATAGAAAGGAGGTATTTGGTGTGTGCGTTTTTCATAGAGCTTTTGGTCCCTCTCGGCTACAGCAACATTTTTCATCTAAGAATCGAACTTCATGAAAATTGAGCCACCACAGTAACAGCTGCCATTCACTGCACGATGGTTTGCAAAAACCTCCAAGGAGCCTGCTTCTACATATCACTGTTTATGCCAGATAAAATATTGCTCCCACACATCAGGCAGCGGGGGGGAAAGTGTAGGTTTTGTGTGTGTGAGAGAGTCCAGGTTGCAGACCTGCCACATTGCCAGAACACATTGCTTCCTTCATCCCAGATCTACTTTGCAGAAGTCAAAGTGCTGCTGTCCAAATTGCTTGGCTGCTGTTTGGTTTGAATGGGTCCTGCAGTGATTTTCGAACAAGCGGTCAGGGGATGGGTTGTCAGATCTTTGGGTAGATGAGTTGCCAGGCAATCATTTGCAGATGGCGGAGGAACAGCCGGGAAATGTGGGTATGAAACTCCATTTCTAAGTCGGAGTAACCGGGACCTGACAATAGGATGTGAAACATGGGACAAAAGTGCTTTCTTTGTAAAGAGTGTAGGAATCACTATCATAACACCTGTATTTTCAGACAGTGCTCTGGTTTTTAAAGCACTTTGGAAAGTGGAACCTTTTCTTCTTCTTTCTGGTGCCTGGAAAATGTACACAGATTTAAAAGGCAAACTGTACTTCTTAGGCTGTACTTGATGCAAAGTAACCCTAGCCCTGTAGATGAGAAATATTAAAATGTTGATTGGATTCTTTAAAGGCAGATTTCAATCCTGGTTACTGCTGCTGCTGGGGCAAATGTGGGTGTCTTCAGTCAAATGGATTTTAAATGTGTTCTGAACAGAGTGGGAACTGAGAGCAAATTAGATTATCATTAATTTTGGGGGTGAGGGGGAGGTTCAGTGTCCCAGTATATCTGTGAGATACACGTTGCTCTTTCTAAAATGTAAAATATAATAACCTGAACACTTGAAGAAGAATCACAACATGAGCCAATATTCAGTTTTGTGTTTTATTGCCTTGGTTTTCTGGGCTTCACAGATACCTCTGTTTTGCATCCTTTGGACCACAGAGGGTGTTTCCATGGTGACAAATAGATGTTACATTTATTTACTGGGCAGCCGGGAATGACAATGTCAGCGAATGACATTTCTGTTCTTTTCTTTCTTTTCCAGCTGAGATTTGTTTTAGTTAATGAAATTGGCAAAAGAAAGGGCAGCTATTTCTCTCTCTCTCCCCTTCTCTTTACTCCCCCCCCCCAATTGGTATGGTGAAAATAAACAGCAGTTAATTTGACTCTGTAATTCTCTGAACAACACTTTGGAAACCTCTGGCTCCATTCTTTATGCAAATGGCTCGTGATATGCAGACGTCGGCGGCAAAGTGAAAAGTAAATTTCAGATCTTACCCATGGGAAAGGACAGAAATACTTTCAACCTTCATGTGTGCCCCTTCACTTTCACAGATTTGTCATTGTTAATAGTCCCATCGCATTGGCTTTCCAAAAGAAAGGTCAACAAGATGCTTGGTTGATGCAAACTGGGCCCTTGATACAAATGCACAGGGGAGGGCGGGGAGGGCAAGGGACTTGGGTTTCCAGCAAATCTTGATCCTTCAAATTAAGATGGGTGGTTTTTTTTAAAGGTATCTCTTAAGGTAAGCACATGGACAACAACAACGATGATTGAGGGAATACATCACCATAAAAGGATGAAAGAGGACACATATTTGCATAAAATGCACACACACCCATGTATATGTACACATGCCAGTTTACAAGTAATTACTTTAATGTGAATAGAAATACAATACATCTCCCCGTAGTGGGAAAAACCAGAGGACCTGCATTTCTGCTCTGTCTGCTGACCAGGTATTAACTTTTGATGGGCAGCTTCAAGGTCCTTCTCCTTTTCTCCCTCTCTTCTTGTGGGTTTTTATAATCTTTTAAATGGACTTGGACTGGACAAATAAGAAGTGTGTTGTCCACCCAACCACCCTTCATATACAGGACAATTTTCTGCAAAGTAGGACATGTTGTCGCTCTATTCTGAGTCACATAGAGATAATCATTTGGAGTTTGGCAGGATGTCACAGCCTCTTCGGGCTCACTAAGCCCTGTTACCTCTTCCGCTTCCAACACCTCCTCCTTCCAACCTGCTCTCTCTTCTCCCTCTGACTGCTCCTTGTCATCCCACCACCAATCCCCTGGCTCCGAGCCTTCTTTCCTTGGGGGTTCCCCAGCTAGTGCCCCCCCACTCCTCTGTATCCAGCCGGTCCACAACAGTTCATGTGTTGTTTGGAAACGTGTGAATTCAGTAGGTTCACCTGTAAATGAAAACTGACTCAAGTTTCTCCACCTGTCAAGGCTTCGGGGAATCCTATCCCTCCCCCGGTGGGATGCCAAGAAGCAGAAAACCAAGAAGAGTTCTTACCAAGTAGTTTATTCAATATTCACAGAGAGAGAGACGAAGGAATGCGGTCTCTCTTAGATACTGGCATTGCTCCAAGTAAAGCCCCACCCGCTCAGTCCCTCCTATTCTACATCATCCCGGCTGATCTGTGCTTTCTGCCTCTGAGTGTGATGGCCTGGGATTCAGACTCAGATGCTGAACCTGAGGGATCCCAGCCTTCACAGGATTCCCCACCTCCAGAACCAGCTGAGTCGGGGCTGGGGCATGAGCCTGAAGGGTCCTCACCTGTGCTGGATCTTCAGGTGCAGGCATCAGGTGAGTCTGCTCTGGTTGCTGAGGTGATGGAGAACCCATTGCCTGCAGCTGCTCCACTCTCAGCCCCGTCAGAGGAAGCTGAGGTTGCCTCTGGGTCCAGTAACCCTCCAGCCTCTCCTGAGCTACAGAGGTTCAGGGCAGAGAGGTGGAGGGAACTAGGTTCCCGCAGGAGGAGTGCTCGCTTCCAGGCCAGGAAAGGCAAGTCACCAGAGGATTGGGTCCGCTAGAGCTCCTGACCCACCCTGGCTTGCATGCTTGTTGCTGACTACACCCGACTCCTTGCCCTGCACCCAGCTTCAGCTACTACGGACTGCCTCCATGTTGCACCTTGACCACCGACCGGACTTGGACCTCACCTCTCGGGTAACCCAAGGGACCAGCACACTGAGCTTTCTGTTCTACTACTCTCAAGGCAAACCTGGTTCTGGGAGGGGGGGGTCAGGAATGCTTTCAAGAGACACTGAGTCTGTTAGCTGTCTCTCCCCTGGTGTTTCTTCTTCCTGCTGCTCTCCCAATATTTCCCAGCTTCTCTCCTCTGCAGCCTCTGAACTATGACCTTCTGCAAACCACTGTTCTAAATCTATACTGTCCTCTTCTTCTTGGGAAGGTTCAGGAAGAGGATGGGGGCGGTTCCTACCATTCCTCCTTAGTCCAGCCTCTGACACCATCCTTCCCTGTGTGGATGGATGCTAAGAAGCTGAAAGGAAGAAGGCCCCAGGAGGTAGTGAGAAAGGAGCAGACAGCCTTCAGAGACAGGTTACTGAAGGGCAGACGAACCAGATATATACCTGAACACGAGAGAAGGGCTGATAGGAGGAAGAGGTCTGAGGAAAAGACTTGGTAACTGTGGGCTCTGGCTCTTGTCTTGCTGAAATGACTGCAGGCTATCAACATTGGTTCCAATTTGACAATAACAAATTATATGTGGAAATCATCCTGGGATAGGCAATGCAATTTTTATTCTTCACAGAGCTGCAAAGCCAAATTTTCATTAAGTCAAAACTCAGTGGATCGCCTTCCCATCACAATGGTGTAATCTCAGTTCCAAACCTGCTATTAAAAAAAACCCCACCTTAATTTCCAGTAAGAGATGCAAGGAGCAGAGCTGTAATGGGAGCTAGTAACATAAAAAAAATCAAAATCAAATGAACGTATCCCCAGGCAACAGAGAGAATTATTAGACCAGTAACCATGGCAAGAAAAGGCAATGTTGTTGTGCAATATATGACTCTGCAAAGAGGAGTACATTCCAATGTCTCTCCGTTCATTCTGGTCTCCATGTCTGCTTCATTTCTGCCCGACAACAATTTGATTTTAACTGGCAACTGGTTTTCGGGTTCATTGTCAAAGAATTTGTGCTGCCATCCTTCGTGTAATTATCAACACTGGCATGGCCATTTGCTTAGGAGGAAACAGAATGCAAAACTTCATAAACGCTGTGTCCCTGAATGCTACTTATTTCATTTATTTTCCCCTTGGGTTTCAACAGAATCATAGATATACTGAAAGTGGACATTCTCTTCCTCTAAACCAGACCTACCTTGGGGCCCAGACATGTGGGAACAGGGCCAGTGGCTGTGAAGATGAGCTGAGAATGCATACCCTCCAAAATGTTCACACACACACCCCAAACCGGGATGTAAGCAGGGTCACACCAGACAGCCTTCTGGTCCAGTGATCTTGTATGAATCAGAAGGTTCTGGAAGGCACTCTGGCGCAGCCCTACTGACTCACGCCAGAGTGAGTGACTTTTGGTCAAGTGCTCTGGCACGACAGAGACAATTGCAACAGGAGAAACATCACCAAACACAAAGAAATGAATAAAGAAAAGAGCCAGGACACCTATAAAACGGATCTTGCACTGTGTTACTAATGTGAGAAGCAACCCTGAGTCTACCCTTGGTTTCTACTTTGCAGTCATGGTGCTTTTGAAAGGAAGCCTTGATAGAAATATACATAGGGTGAAGTCAAGCAGATCTCAGGAAACTTTGGTTGCATCTCTAGCTTAAATCATGCCGAGCTTGAGTCCAACAGCTTAGGTCTCAGATTGCTGTTATTGGCATCCACCTACCTTGGGAGACAATGGAAGAGCACACCTTTGGTGGTAAAGTCAAACCATTGGAGAGTTACAGCTGTAGAGACTGATAAAGGAGAGACATGTTTTATTGCAGGTGGGGCAGATGAAGACACCCAGTTTTGTTGCTGGTGTTTCTTCTATTTGCACTCCTCCCAGCAGTCATTCTGTCTCTGGCCTCTGATGTGGATGCACGACCTGGCTGTTTGTCTCCAGGCACTGCAATCGTCTACAAGGGATTCCAATATGGCGGGGTTAATGTTGCCAGTCTTCATGCCTTCTCAGATTGTAACGTGCACAATGAGGACTAAGGTGCAGTGTCCATCTCTAGGGATGGAGGAGAATTTTGTTTGCCAGCATCTAAAACCAAACTGACCAAACTTGCACCTTAAGACATGCATCGGAATGTATATCCTGAAGATTTTGCACATTTAGATGCACATTTAGACACACACTGAGATGCAATACATATTTAAGAAAGCAATCAATTATGAATTTTTGTATGGGCTTTGAAAATTAAAACATCACAGATTAATGTGGAAGCACAACAGAACAGACTTGTGGACAAAGACTTACAAAACTGGCACAGAATGGAAATAGATTGACCCACCCTAGATTTTAGACCAGCTATTACATTACTACTGAGCACCCAAAGAATATGGACATTGCAGAGCAAAGCCTCGTCTTTTTCTCCATTTGAAGGAATTCATTTCCACTCAAGTATATATATTATGGCTTCATCATCTGCTGCTGTCAAGTTGTTCTCTTTCTGGCTTGTTAGCTGAAATTCAGAGCCAATGTTTCACACACGGTGGAGAGGCCAAGTGACCGGACAACGCAATAATTCAGCCGGTATTACCATAGCCATTGAGGCTGGGACCACCATACTCCACCCTTTATTTCAGCAGTGTTAAATAAAAAGGAATCCCAGCTGGATCTCGAAGCAGCAACCTATTTAGAAACAGGAGCCCTTACAAGAAATCGAAATGTGCACGCTTAGGTTTCTGAGTTCATTTTGTACCCCGGTCTCTGTCTCTAGGGTGGAACGCATGGCCGCAACTGTAATCTAAAAGGCCACTAAATCATTTGGTGTCTCAAACATTCTAGCGCCTTTTAGCGTAGCTAATTTCTTTCATATATTAAGCCCTGCACTACTTTCTGCAACCGTATTTTGTAAACGATTGTCAATCTTTAAATTTAATAGCATCTGTAGCTTCCAGCGAATTAATCATCTATGCAGTTATGGAAAGAGGCTGATTTAGAGCTGAGATGATCAGAATAAAACCCAGCAATATGCAAAAACCACACAAAAAAACCACACCCAATTTCAGTATGAAAAGAGATCTAGAAACACTCTAGATCAGCCTTTCTCAACCTGTGGGTCCCCAGATGTTGTTGAACTACAACTCCCATCACCCCTACCTAGCAAGGCCAGAGCTCAGGGATGATGGGAGTTGTAGTCCAACAGCATCTGGGGACCCACAGGTTGAGAACCACTGCTCTAGATGCAAGAAAGTAAGTTTCTCATGTTTACTTCCTGGGCATCAAGCCCAGCGTGGTTAGTTAATTACTAGTAGGAGAACTTCAGGGGATGGGTTGGGGCTGGGATCAAAGGGGATGTGTTTCCTTTTCTCCACAGCAAATCATTTATTGGAGGCAGGGAACTGGACTTGGGTGTTTTCTCTGTGCTGAATCCCCACAGCAGCCACTTTCCCACCACTGCAACCACTCCATCCCTGAACTTAATGTTAAGGAGTAGGGAATTAGGCTCAGAGACAGCAAGTCAACAGGATGTCCCTAAGCACACTTCCCCTCCCCTGAAGCCAGTTGCAAGTGGCTTCAGGAACCTAATGTGTATGTGTGTCAGGGACAGGGCTGAACAGGAGGGCTGGGAAGTGTCCCCTTGGTCTGCTTGGCTCCTCCCAGAAGAGGAGGAGGAGTGGGAAGATTCACCTCCTTTGTCTCCAGCAGTTTCAAGAGGAGAAGGAGACAGGGCTGAATTACAGCTGAATGAGGAATGCCTAGTTACAAGATAGTGGAGGAGGGGAGGGGAGTGAGAGAGCAGCCAGCAGAGACCTCCCTGGAGAGTCTGGGAGGTCCTCCTTCTTCAAGGGCTCGCCAATCCCTCTGCATTCAAGAACAGAGAACACAGAGGAGTGTGACCCCTGGGGCTTCCCGTAGGTACTCAGGATGTTGTTGGGGATGGAAGGGGAGGTAACGTCTCCTTTGCATGGAGACATAGATTCTGTTGGGATTTTTTCTACTATGTGCCATTTGATGCAACTTCTCACAGAGGCAATTAAGAAGTTGGCTGAAGGCCAAGAAGACTGAGCAAAGGGAGTTATTCTGCCTAGAGATATGGAGCCTTGGATACAGCTCTACTATTGGTTGAGGTCTCCACACAGGCATGATGACTCATGACCTTCCTTGCTGGATAGCTGGTTGGTCAGTGTGTGTTCTGAGAGTCGTTTGGAGTTTGTTCAGTGAGAGAGTTAAGATCCGCATCTGTATCCTGTATATAGTAACTTGTGAGTCTGCTGTAAATAATAAACACCTATCAGTAACCAAGTTACTGGTAGCAGCGTCTTGTTTCTGCTTCATCCTTCCTGCCTGCAACTGATTGCTTCTGGAAGTCTGCGTATGCTCTGCTACATTCAGCTGGGTCTGGCTAAGATCCTGCAACAGGTTAAAGTTGCGAAACACCAATAGATTCTTTGTCTTGCAACCAGATGACTGAAGAAAAGCCATAAATACGAATTTGCTTGTTCTTCTTGCCTTTGATGCTACCAGGGGGTAGGGGCGGGGAGAGGATTCTCCATGCCTGACAATGTGGGTTGGGGGAACACCTAGGAAATGCCTGTGCAGACTCTTAAAATAAAATAAAATCAGAGAGTAACATCACCATCACCATCATCATCATCATCATCATCATCATCAACAACAATCTATACTGGCAAGGTGGTGGCCTGATGGTACCTCCATAAGGTACCCTGAGACAAGATTTGGAATGGCAGGAGTTCCAAGGATGTGGTTCTGATGGACTTCCGTGTCATAAATTTAAGATGGGGATGTTAACACATGTTGACTAACCTCTTCATAAGGAATATGGAACTTGATGTGCTCCAGATGTTCTGGACTACAACTCCCATCATCCCTGACCAATTGGCTTTTCTAGTTGAGGCTGATAGGAGTCAGAGTTCGACACCTGGTTGGCCACACGTTCCCCATCCCTGCTTTGCATTTCTTTGGTTTGGATCCTCTGTTAGCCCAGTCACATTGAAAATAATGAAAATAACTTACTTAGGCCTGTTAATTTCAAAAGGTTTACTCTGGCTAGGACTAAAGTTGGTGACCACTCTGGACTTATAAGATTTAAACGGGTTTGAAATGAGGCTCATTAAAATTACTTTATTACAGCTGATGTTTGTAATTCGGAAGAATTGTAACTAAGAATAAAAATGGTCAAGGTCAAGATGGATAGGAGAGCCCTCTTGTTATCACTTCAGGCATTTTCAACTGCAAATTTACAAGAAGAAATTAAATAGGAGGAGAAGGGCTTAAGAAAACACAACCTAATAATACCCCTAACAGCTAGCTTTTTTTTGTGTGTGCCATTTTCCCCTTAGGAAACGGTTGGCAAAGGAGGATGTGTTCTTGCAAAATTACATCTGAAAAGTCACTTTCAGTCCTTTGCCAGTAAAGGTAACACACTGACATGATGAGTTAATTCTAAGCTTTACGTCCCAAGTCTGCATTCCAAAATAATTATATATCTTGCAATAATATTACCCTCATAAAACCTAAAAATGCTTTGCCAGATTATGAAAGAATATGCTTATACAACCTCTTGAGTTATTCTTACTGAACAGTATAATTTGTTTCAGAATCCTGCTAAAATATATAAGGAACTATTTAAAAAAGAATTAAGGATATGTTCCAAGCTTCCATGTATGCAGTTGCTACCTGGGGTGGTAGGGCAAAGAGGCTGAACTTGTGCAGGCAGTAGCTGCAGGTGAGATGCTGTGGGTGGGGCACCATTGTTCTCCTGTCTTTCCATCACAGACGGTAGCAGGCATTTCTCAGTAAGTTCTAGTGACCTGCTATGTTGGGAAGCCAGGAGAGCAATGCTGCCCCATTCACGGAGCTGCCTCATTGGCTGCTACTGCATTCAATGTATTTGAACTGAGCCAGGAAGGAAGGCAATGGACTTTTTAATGGGTTTTTATTATGGGTTGATAGGGAGGACTTTCCCTATTGACAGGCCCCCTTTTTTTGTGCAAGGATCTTGACAGGCTGCTAACATCTGATCTGAGCCTGAACAAACTTCTAAGCCAGCTGTCTGCAACCTCCAGAGGTCTTGAACTACAACTTCCATCATCCCTGACCATTGGCCACGTGGGAATTGGAGTCTAGGTACCTCTGGAGGACAGCAGAGCGAGGAAGGTTGTTGTTGTTGTTGTTGTTATTATTATTATTATTATTATTATTATTATTATTATTTATTCAACTTATACACTGCCTTGTACCCGAAGGTCTCAGGGCGGTTCACAAGAAGACCACAACATATAAAATCAAACCAAAAGCAGTAACCCAATAACCTCCCTCCCACAAAAAGCCACATTCTAAAAGGGTGTTGGGTGTCAATAAGATCAACCAAAGGTCTGGTTAAAAAGGAATGTTTTTGCCTGGAACCCAAAGGTGTGTAATGAAGGCACCAGGCAAACTTCCCTGGGGAGAGCATTCCTCAGATGGGGAGCCACTGCAGAGAAGGCCTGTTCTTGTGTTGCCACCCTCCGGACCTCTCAGTGAGGGGGCACACGAAGGAGGCCTCAGAAGATGATCTCAGGGACCAGGTAGATTCATATGGGAAGAAGCAGTCCTTGAGGTATTGTTCTAGGCAGTCTGGCAAATACAGCTATTTCAACCACACATACACACTCTCTCTCTCACACACAATTGAAACAATTACAAATTAAAACTAAACAATTTAAAACAATTCCATATAGAAAAAAACAGTTGAAAATAGTTCCACTACAGATACAGAGTGGGAGGAAGGCTTGTTGGAAGAGGAAGGCATTCAGTAGGCACCAAATGCGGTAGAGTCCAATATTTGACAGGAGGGTGTTCCAAAAGGCAGGTGCCACCACATTAAAGGCCCAGTTTCACATATGTGGGAATCATTTCCATGTCTGCAACTGAGGAAACAATGCAATATCATGCTCTCCAACATGTCGAGGTGAAAAACTGGGATGTGTGTCTTCTGGGGCTGTGCTCATGTGTCCTGTGCAAGATTACACCCCCGAAAGTGCTATTTTGGGGGGCAAAATCACGGCTCCCAAAAACATGTGTTTGGGGGTGCTGTGCTGTTGCACAAAAGGACAGGATTCCTGATTTTGTGAGGACAGTTGAGGGGTAAAGTTATTGCCTTGCCTGCTGCATTCTCACCCTCCATCACCCCACCAGTGCTAAGAAGTTTAAGAGAGAAGAAAGTATTTTAGCCTTACAGGGATAAAATCTTCCTTACCTGCCAGGCAGACTATCACAGCAACTAGCCTGGAGAAGTGCAATTTGTATTTCTGACTCGAGGCATGTCTGTTGGCTAGCAATGACCACTAAGGCAAACATTCTTAGGTATTATGAGATGAACATTCTCCTTAACAGCAGTAACATTATAAGACCATGAGCCAGTAATAGGCAGAACTTATCCATAGCAACATATATGTCACACACACATCACACACACACATAATTTCCAGAAGCATTCCAAAAGCGATTGGGATTTTGCCAACATATATCGAAAGCAGCCTCAGAAGAAATTGTATGGTAGAATGGTAGAATACAAATAATTTTGTGTGTTTATGTATTGATATATTGGAGATGATTCAAAGTTGCTCCTACATACAGTCTATTGGTTTGCCAATCATTTTGCTTCTGTGAATGCAAACCCAGGATACATCCACAAATACCTGTCCTAAGGTAAGAAGCAGGTTACCCGGCTGTGGTGGTGGGGAAATCTATTCCTGGAGTCGTTATACAGCTTCATTTTCTCACATAACATAACCCGTGACAGCAAATATGACCAGCATTCCACATTCGCAGAATCCCACTGAACCGTGTGATAAGTTTTTCATTGCCATTAATTATTGAAAGTCAGAAGGCTGCAAAAAGATGGTGTGTGTGTGTGTGTGTGTGTGTGTGTGTGTGTGTGAATGGAAACCATCTTGATTCATTGGCAAACTGACAAACATATGGCCTGTTTTGCAAACCTCGAGGTTTCTGTTTGGAGGAGGAGAGCATTAATTGCATATCAATTCTACAGAGAGTTCCAAAGCCAGTCATCACTGACTAGGATGTTGTGCCTGGCAATTCCCGTGCATCTTCCAGAGTAATAAACTAGAACCTTTTTTTGCACAGGCTTCCGACAATGAGAGCGATGCAGCCCTGGGAAGCCCATCAACACACCGATGCATCAGGCCATTTTGCTTCTCGGCTGAGGTCTGCATGGTATGTGCATTAGTTATGCACAGCTGGAAGCTGGTTTCCAAAATCTGTTTCATGCTGTTCCTGGCAAACCACCAATCCTGCGTTACTCCCTCAATTGTCAGCTTGGCATTTCAAATTAGTGCTGAGCTGAAATGGAGGCATGCATGTCTGTGTGGGTGTTTTCCGGATTTTTTTTTTTTTAAAACCACCTAGAAAATGCATCTCTCCCTTTACGGTAATCTCATCATCACTGCTTTGCAGAAGACTGAGAAAGTTTTCATAAGGGGTTACGTGCTGGGGGAAGAGGGAACACAATTCTCTAAGGGGTGTACAGTGGTACCTTGGTACTCAAACGACTTGGAACCCAAACACTGCAAACCCGGAAGTAAGTGTTCCGGTTTGTGTACTTTTTTCAGAAACTGAACATGCTCCGTTTTGAGTGTTACGCTTCTGATTTGAGTGCCACACTTCCATTTTCGGAGTGTTACGCTGATAATTTGAGTGTTACGCTTCCAATTTGAATTCAACACTTCCGTTTTGAGTATTACGCTGAGGTCTGTCTGTTTTTGCCATTTATTTTGCGTTTTTGTTTTTGCGGCTCCTTTTTTTGTTTTTGTGACTGTGTGGAACCCGGTTCAGCTACTGATTGATTGATTGTGTGTCTGCAGTACATTATTGCTTTCATTTTATGGATCAATGGTCTTGTTAGATAGTAAAATTCATGTTAAATTGCTGTTTTAGGGGTTGTTTTTAAAAGTCTGGAACGGATTAATCCATTTTGCATTACTTTCTATGGGAAAGTGCACCTTGGTTTTGGAATGCTTTGGTTTTGGAACGGGCTTCCAGAACAGATTAAGTTTGAGAACCAGGGTACCACTGTATATCTGTTGTGGAGGCAATTGGGTCAAAGGACCCTTGTTTAGTGCAGAATGGAGAGAGGGATGTTCATTTGTATGCAAATCCCATTGAAAATGCAGAAGAGAAACAGCCACTTCAGGATAGGAAGAACATAGGAACACAGAAAGCTACCATATACTGAGAGCAACTGGTCCTTTCAGCTTAGTGTGTGTGTGTGTGTGTGTGTGTGTGTGTGTGCACATCCCTAGCCACACTTTAGAACTTACATACCAAACCTCCCAGGAGATTTTTCAGCAGAGATTAGAGGATCTGGGATGTTGCAGTTGCATCCTGCATCACAGATCCTGAATTGCCTAGATGACTTCTTAGGTCCTTCCCAACTCTAACAACCTATGTTTCAAATCCCTCCCTTCTCCAGTTAAGAGACTCTGAGGTACCAAACCTGGGAAAGTCCCCACCTCGCAGCACCTTGGAGAGCTGCTGTCAGGAAGAGCAGCCTTTCAAAGCAAATTCTTTCCTCCTTGTAATTCGGACCACTGTAGTTTACCCCTCACAGAGTTACAATTTGGTGAGTTCACCTTCAAATGTGAGCTGAATCACATTCAGAGCCAGTGTGGTGTAGTGGTTAAGAGCGGTAGACTCCTAATCTGGTGAACTGTGTTCGATTCCCTGCTCCTCCACATGCAGCTGCTGGATGACCTTGGGCCAGTCACACTTCTCTGAAGTCTCTCAGCCCCACTCACCTCACAGAGTGTTTGTTGTGGGGGAGGAAGGGAAAAGGAGAACGTTAGCCACTTTGAGACTCCTTAGGGTAGTGATAAAGCAGGATATCAAATCCAAACTCTTCTTCTTCTTCTTGAATCGGATTTCTCCCCATCCCTAATCAAGGAGATCTGAGGGCCTATCCGTATCAACCTAGAGAGAGCCATGGCCTGACTTGAGAGACGAAAACTTCCTATGTTCCTTCCTAAGGCAGAAAGAGTATGTGGCGTTAGGCAGACTGACAGGTGGGAAAGGATAGTTAAAACTTCATTTCATCGCCTGGCTACCTTTTGTACATCCCATCATTTACTAAAGGTCTGACTAGTGTTGCTGCCAAGGGAGAGCCATTGGTGCAGGAGCACAGCTAATACTGCTTTGGTGCCAGGAAGGGACAAAACCCCAAGACCCATACTCTTTTTCACCCTGTTTTCATCCTCCTCGTTACATTTTTATGTGCACATAATCTCCGAAAGCTTAGCCTCAGAATGCTTGTAAAATCTCAGGTCATTGAAATGGTAGTGCTCATTTGCTGTGCTCAATTTAGCACTAATAATCAGAAACTATTGAAGAGGGATACTTCTGCAAGGAACATAAACTTCTCTCTCCCTCTCCTCCAGCAACAATAATTTTCTAGAAAATTACCATGCCTTGCCCTCCCCTTTTTTGTGTATGACCAAGTGCTCTTTCTGCAAACAGCTTTTATTTCATACATATATTGCACAATCGGAAACTTATGGAGCTGAAGCTTTCTGGTTCTCTTTTTATGAGAGGGTTAGAAAATTCTCTATTAATGTCCTTGGCTATATAGAGAGTAACCTCCAAGCATTCTCTCGTCTAGTTTTGCAGAGCACCCGATGGGCGACCTTGAACCTGCCACTCAGTCTAATCTACCTCACAGGGCTGGTGCGTGGATAAAAGTGGATATTACCCTACTCTGCGCTCTTTCGAAGAAAGATGGAGATAATAACAAACTATCATGAAAATTTGTATCACCAGGTTAGATCTAGCGCTAACAATTAATTCTGCTTCATTTTGTGTGCGTCCGGATTCCAGAAGTGTCTAAGAGAGGTATCGCAACACTCTTGTTTATTTACTTACAGCATTTCAACCTCACCCTTTAACCAAAAAGGCTCTCAGAGCATCTTACAAAAATCAGTTCTAACCCTCTGGATCACGACTTGAAAAAAAGACACGACATGTGAGGAAAAAGGAATGGAGGGGGATGAGGAAAAAGCAAGCTTAAGCACAATTTTTTTAAAAAGTTACAGCCAATGTCAGTAGTGGTTCTGGGTGAAAAAGAGCAGACCTACCCCTGACACACTCCCCCCCCCATCCCCAGATCAGATTCAGGAGCAGAGCTGGTGACAACCTCCAGACCAGCAGGACAGGGCAATTTCTGCCACACATTTATTCACTCAGACAGCTTACTTGATGGCAGTTAGAATCCTCACAGGACTTTGTTAGATAATATGTGCAGAATTGCTTACCTGTAGAAATATTATCTTGCTTTCCTGGTAACTGGAGCTGTGAGACCCGGTTATCATTTGAAACATGCTCGGCAATGCAATTCTAGGCATGCCTATTCAGAAGTAAGTAAGTTCAAGGGGACTTACTATTCGGTTCAGTTTGCATTTAAAGGCAAATCTCCCTAATTTGAACGTCCCAAAACAATATGTGAATCAAAATGCAGCCACCCTTTAAAAATCTGCATTTCTCCAAATTTAGCAATACAGTTCTCCAGCCACATAATGAGTGCAAAAATAGATATACGAGGGTAAAGTCTGCATTAAAATGCATCTATTGGAGAAGATAAAAAGGTAAAGGGACCCCTGACCATTAGGTCCAGTTGTGGCCAACTCTGGGGTTGCGGCGCTCGTCTCGCTTTACAGTGGTACCTCGGGTTAAGTACTTAATTCATTCCAGAGGTCCGTTCTTAACCTGAAACTGTTCTTAACCTGTAGCATCACTTTAGCTAATGGGGCCTCCTGCTGCCGCCGCACCGCTGGAGCACGATTTCTGTTCTCATCCTGAAGCAAAGTTCTTAACCTGAAGCACTATTTCTGGCTTAGTGGAGTCTGTAACCTGAAGCGTCTGTAACCTGAAGCGTATGTAACCCGAGGTACCACTGTACTGGCTGAGGGAGCCGGCATACAGCTTCCGGGTCATGTGGCCAGCGTGACTAAGCTGCTTCTGGCAAACCAGAGCAGCACACGGAAACGCCATTTACCTTCCTGCTGGAGCAGTACCTATTTATCTACTTGCACTTCGTGCTTTCAAACTGCTAAGTTGGCAGGAGCAGGAGCAATGGGAGCTCACCCCGTTGTGGGGTTTCAACTGCTGACCTTCTGATCGGCAAGCCCTAGGCTCTGTGGTTTAACCCACAGCGCCACCTGCGTCCCTTGTGGGAGAAGATAACATATAGAAATACATTATAATAGGGGGTATTGCTTGAAAAAGACGGTGTGCATATTAGGCAAAGTTGTATAAAAACATGTGTATTAGGGGAAATTCACACTTAAATGCCAATGGATTTTCATGAGGACTTCTTTATTTAAAAAAATTGAAAACTGATGCAGAAATGTGGAGAACGGAACTTGAGATGGGGAAAATGAGAAACAGAGAGAAATGGGAATTTTCAGATTCACTCGTCCCTACTTCCAACCTGGTGAATGTAGGACTGCAGTCATAATGCACCACATTCCATAGCCACCAGAAGGAGGAAGAAATCACCACACTCCTTAAATCTGACACTGTTTGTACTGTTAGCTTATTACATATTGGCCTTATTTTTGCATCAAGTGTACCTTCACTGATAATAGTACTATCATTGGTCCTCCATTATCCCCGGCAGTAATCAGATTTCTTCCTTGTGACAAACTACTTGGGCCCTTGGCCTCATAACTTATGCACTCAGGAATTGAGTTACTGCCTCATGAAATGGAGGCTTGGTTTATATAATTACTTAATTAAACGCTGCACTTGGTCATTGCTGAAACGCATTCAGATTCACGAGTGACATTTGAAAATGTGTGGCATTCTTCCCCCAACCTGACCTAGTGTTGTGTTTTAAGCTCAAGTTTTTATCTGTTGCGGTTTTCTGTTCTGGAGGAGCCAGGAACATGGCAGCAGTGCGCTTCAATGGCCGGTGGGCTGGAGAGCCTTATCCTGGCTCTGGTTCGCCATTGAACAACAGAGGAAGAAGCTTCCATGTTTGTGCATGCCCATCTTCTCCATTCCCCCTTTTCCTCTTGCCTTCCACGGCTACCAGTGGCGTAGCGTGGGTTGTCAGCACCCGGGGCAAGGCAAGTAATTTGCGCCCCCTAACCCGTGGATTTTAGGTAGGGGCAGAGAGCTGCGAGTGCGAGTGCCCCCCCAGATGTTGCGCCCGGTGTGGCCGGCCCCCCCTGCACCGCCCACGCTACGCCACTGACGGCTACTGTTTTTTTAGAGGGGTCTCTGCAAAAATCGCATGGAGCAGATTGTTGTGAGGCCGACAGCAAAAGGGGAAGGGAGACAGTGCACCAGTTTCTTTCTTTCTCTCCCAACCCCTCCAGCTTCAGTCCATTCTCTTTCTCTTTTTTCTTCTTCAAAAGTCTCCTCCTTGCAAAGACCAGAAAAGACACATGCTTAGCTCATGCTCAGAAGGAGCAGCTTAGAAAGCTGAGCTGGCCCGATGGAACAGGTTACAGACATGAGTAAGACTTCAGACCAGATTCTTGATCCCAGCCTAGTTCCTCACAATGCTGGGGCTGGGGAGGGAGAATTTATCTTTGCCCAGAGTTGACAATGATATGAAAATGAAACGAAAATGATACGAAAATGAAACGTCATTTTACACACATGGGAGCTTTGCTGAAATTTCAGCATTTTCAGTGTTGGAAGCCCAGTTTTGGCAAGGTCACATATTGAAATTTGTTTCCGAGGGCCACCTTTAAAAAGAAACCTAATTGAATGTGAAGGCAGTAAGGTAAAAAACAACAACAGCTTTCCGGTGCTCCTACTTTTAAGTCTTTCTTTTATTCTGTCAACCACTAAGTTTAAACCTCTAGAAGAGAGGACTGAAAAGACTGAAATAATAAGGCAAGATTATCATTATATAATTTGTGGCATAACTTCTTGTTGCTATGTTTCTGAGCTTTACTTTTTAGTTTTTTAGAAAGAAAATAAAGCAGGGACAGTTTTCAAAAGCGTCAAATGGTGGAGCTATCACATAGCTTTGAAGAGTTGTGTTTTTTTAAGACTTGTAAGAAAAGCTGCATTAAAAAAGAGCTATTGAAAGGGATCTGATCCTTAGAAACTGTGTATAACAGTCCATATTTACATGATTTCCATTTCCTTTCTCTTCCCTACTGCTAATCTGAAGTCAGCTGCATGTGGTATATGCAGAGGAGTGTTGTATTGTGTTGTTGTACCAAAATGCATCATTTCTCAAAAGTTTTCCGTTGTCAGAATGTAGCCAAAAGCTACTGGTGCCCCCAAGCCAGTCACCAACAGGGTGGTAGTGCTTGTTAGGAATGTACTCACTCAGGTTTTTGAGGAGACCATCTGAACAATACAAACCAAAGAAATGAGAAACTACCACAAGTCATTGGGTCCTTCTTGAACCTGCCGTTTGCCAAAATAAAATCACTATTATCTGCTCATAAATATCCACAGCCATTCCAAACAATTGAATTTATGACTATGCATGAGAGTTAATGACATAAATTCCCACTGAATCAAGGAGAGTAAATCCTTCAGATAACATCTGTTAAATCTTGCTTCCTATACCAAACGTAGCTTGAGGGAACATGAATATGTAGTCCATATACAAAAAAGCTGGGGCTTATGTTGACACAGGAAAGACTCCAAGTGAAATTTAGCTTCTGCTTTTTGAACCTGAATGCTTTCTGCATCAGAGAGGAAAGGGCACTGTTTACAATTTGGGCACATTCTTCTTTTGATACATGTTTCCTGGTTGGAATGCCTTATTATATCTAATTACATCCTCTTGTGACCTTCTTTTTGGTGGTGGATGCATCAAGCCTCATTGCTGCAAACTGTAGCTAGTGCAAAACGCAGTGGCCAGACTGCTTACTGGTATAGAATATCACACCACTGCTGAAAGAATTGCACTGGCTGGCAATTAGTTACGTTCAAGGTGCAGGCCTTAGCGTATAAAGCCCTATACAATGGTACCTCGGGTTAAGAACTTAATTTGTTCTGGAGGTCCGTTCTTAACCTGAAACTGTTCATAACCTGAGGTACCACTTTAGCTAATGGGGCCTCCCGCTGCCGCCGCACCGCCAGAGCACAATTTCTGTTCTCATCCTGAAGCAAAGTTCTTAACCCGACGTACTATTTCTGGGTTAGCGGAGTCTGTAACCTGAAGCGTAACCTGAGGTACCACTGTACAAAACTACATTGGCTGGGCCAAGAACATCAGGCAAGCACTATTCTGGGCCAGGGGTGCCAGCTTCTGGGGGTTGAGCCCTTTTGGGCACCCCATATTTTGGTGGTAGGGACCAGCAATGCCCCCACCCCATGTCCAAAAAAGCATGGAGGTGAAGCATGGACCCAACCACAGCATGGCTCCCATAGCTGCCTTCTTCTCCTTCTCCTCCTGCTGTGGAGGGGAAGTGGGGTCGGAGAAACTCCCACTGGGGGTGATGCTAAGAGGAGGCAGAGGTGGAGTCGCCGACCATTGAAGGTGTGCTGCCATTGCATTCAGCTCCTCCCAATGTCAGACACACCACATTGCCTCCCCCCATCGCCCTCGCAAGCTGGCACCTCTGTTCTGGGGACATCAGCCTAGTCTTTTGCAGCCCCGTTCAGACACTACAGTTCTAATGTGTTTAGAATTGCATGAGAGCAGAACGGGGAGACGCATGCTGGCTCCGCTCTTCCCGACTCATCCCTGTCGCCTGACCTCACTGCCATTCATGTGTTGGAAGAGAAGAGGTTGATTTATGAGTCTAGGCCATTCGTGCAGGTTAGAACACTGCACCATCAAGGTTCTACGTTACACAGGGAGACTGTATGGGGACAGCAGACTCCTTGCTGCAGACCTTTGTACTCAAACACACAGGGGGCAGTGAAAGCAGGTGACCGCAATATAATTGAAGGAGTGGGGCCTGCGATAGCATTCTCATTCCCCTCTTGTCGTATGAGAGCTGGAATGTCTGAAGAGGACATATGTCTTCAATTTTACTTTGAACACCTTTAATTTTAAGCTGTCGGGCAGGGCCTGTCTCCAATTTTATTTATTGCAAGGCACTTTCAAATATGCTTAGGAGACCTATATATATATATATATATATATATATATATATATATATATATATATATATATAATGTCACCATGTAACCACAAAGCTGAGTTCACTAACTTGAAAACTAACTTGAGCATTTTGAACCAATCAATGTATTTCTTAAGGGTATTTTTAAAAATACCTTGGGCTGTGACCAATTCATGTCAAGCCCAAAGACATTGGGGTAGATGTTCGTTTAGTCTCTAAACAGGACATAGGTGCTGGCTCCTAGGGGCCGAGGCAGTTTCAGTCCCACAATATTTTTTTTGGGGGGGGGTTGGGCCCCCTCAATCTTCAGAGGGCATTTGGCTCCACCCTCTGGCTCCTTATGACATCAGTGAGTAAACAAACAAACCCCTGGGTTGCAAAATATGAGTCAGCAATATCAAAAGCAACACGATGGCCAGAAACAATGCGAAAAACTTTATGGAATAATTCAAAACACCAAAACTAACAAACTAACAAAACATCAAAACTAACAAACGGAAGTCTCTGAAAGTCTCTGGAAGTCCTTAAATGACTCACGGTGCCAGACTTTACCCTGCAGATAGCAAGCTGTGAAGCTTTGTATCATCAGCAAATGTCCAATTCTGATGTCCAACTCTGAACTCTACTGAACAGTGTTTCCGGATAACAACTACTGTTTCGTTGAATTCTTCATCAACCAATTAGTTCAACACTCGTAAGTACAAAGATATGTAATTTCTTCATTAACCAATCTTTTTTTCGAATAGATATAATATACATGAGAATGAAAAATACTCTGGAACAGTGCTCATGCGATTTTTCACATTGTAATTGATTCTGGCCATCGTGTTGCTTTTGATATTGCTGACTCCTTATGATATCACACAGGTAACGTCCCATCCTGTTGGGCCCCTTCAATCAGCTAGAGAAGACGTAACATGAAGAATCCTATGGGCATTTGCTGATGCTAACCTCACACTTGGTCTATAAGGCATGGCCAAGTGAGTTGCTGTGTTCCTTCTGGTTCTCTTGTTTAGCTGGCAGAGCTAAGATTGAATTCTTTATTTTGTTTGCCTTTCTGAGATTTGTTCATGGGACTCCTCCATATCCAGGATGATTGCGGAGAAATCTGTTTCACATGTTCTTCCCACGCCTTTTCTGACTCCGTGTAAGTGGGCTCTCTGACAAGGGAAGCCATCTGTCCGGCCTGCACTAGCGATGCAAATGTGTGGAAAAGAAGCACACCGCCGTTGTCATTGTCCCAGGAGGTGTGTCCTCTGGTGCAGTTTGGGGCCAGAGGCAGTGACCATATCATAGGATTTCCACCACACCAGCTGAGATATCACATCCCAGTGGCAGCTCTCCAGAGGCAGGAGAGGAGTCTGCTGAGCCGTTTTTTTACAATGTGTTTAGCCGTTATCAGGATTTATAGAGTAATTCAGGGGATGGTGACGGGATGACTCGGGGGATTGGTTACAGGAGAGAAGCCTTTCATCTCTAGGTCATTGAACAGCTGTTGTGTGGCCTGCAACGTTTGACATGAGTGATGGCCCAGGCCCTGGTGACTGAAATACATCACACACAAACACAAATGTGCACAATGCCTATACAATTAACACTAATTGGCAGCTTTGCCAGACATAGTCTGATAAGGATTCCGATCTTCAATACTTATTAACCTTTTTTTTAAGAAATAAAGAGCTTGGGAAATAAACTGGGCAATTCATAAAACTGAATCAGGCTTTTTGAGGGACATAATATATGAACATTTGAAATGGGCTTTTACTAACTGAGTCAGACTATTGGACTATTTTAGATCGGCCTTCCTTTAACCTGACAGATTCAGGTAGTTTTGAGCAGCTCTCATCAACCCTGACCGTGCTGTCCAATATTATGGCAATATCCAATATCAACATCTCAACAACGTTTCCTACCTAAGAACTTTTGCAACTGAGATGCCACAGACTCCCTGTATACAAAGCACATCCTCTGAGCTGTGATCACGATTCATTGTCTCCGAAAGAGAAAGAAATAATAAAGAGAAACATTCCTAGCCAATGTAATGGGACAAGTTACCTTGCAGATTTACGCAGAAACACATGGCATTGTTAAACAATGCAATTGCCCATCAACAAAGAGCAATCAAAATTGCTCTCATTTATGCAGAAGGAATAAGCTAGTCTCTTGAAAGACCTATCTATGTGAATCAAAGGGTGGTGGTGAATTGATTAATGAGATCTCCATAAATGGAGCAGAAAACTAGTACTTAGTCCTCTCCTCCAAAAGGAATGGATAATTCCCATCTGTCAATTCCCATTTTTCTCCCTTTCTCAGTTTTTCAATCTTAAATTTAGTTCTCCACATTTTCACATCAGTTTGAAATTTCTTTCTTTCTTTTAAAAGGCCTTAATGAAAAATTGATTAGCATTTTTGGGTGAGCTTCTCCTAATATTTCTTCAAAGCAATCCCCCCTGATTTAATGGATACTTGTAGCTTATTTTCACCAATATCTGCATTTTTATGCACACATTACTCCATTATATGCATTTTTGTACATATTACTTGACTAGACAAAAATTAGAGAGGCGCAAAAATTGAAAGATGTTACAGTTCCCATGTTGTTTCAGAAAGTGTGAATTAGGTACGTTTGCCTTTAAATGTGAATTGAATCAAATTTTTCCCCATCTCTGACCTCCAATAGGTACTGTATTCTACTTCTCAGAAAGTGCACTGAAGCAGTTTCAAAAGCATTGCTGCATGCCCTAAGTTCTCAAGAAGCAGAAGGTTAGGGACATAAATCAAGGAATGATATAAAAGTTTACCTTTGATTGACACAGCCCACAGTACCACAGCAAAGGCAAGAGAGCCTGGAATAATGACAAAGGGACACATGAAAGTAGGGAGTTGGCCACCCTAGTATTATTTATAGTTAAGTGGCAGAGCTGCATTCAAGTGTCTCCCTCTAAACACACCAATACATTGGTGTCAAAGGCTGTGGAATATAAATTTAATAGTAAAAATAAACACACGTGTCCATGTTGGGGGGGTGGGCAATGCTTGCACACGGGTGCAACCGATCTGGGTAGAACAAAGCATGAAGAGAATTTCCTTTTGGCTTAACCACACTTCCCAAACCAACAGGCAAATACAAAAACAGCAATCCTTCAAAAATTCATGCTTCTTTGAATTTTGTGATGCAGTTCTCTGATTTAAAAAAAGTCTACAAAAATGCACACACGAAGTTGAAGTGCGCCCAAAAATGTGCATCTTAGTGAAAATGAAACACAAAAATTCTTTACATTAGGGAATAAGCTTGCAAAAAAATTGCACTTATCGGGCTATTTGGAACGTGCATGAACGCATGCTCAGATTTTTATGTGGGCTTCTTTCTTTAAAAATGGCAAATGGAAATGGAAATGGGGCAGGCAGGAGAAACTAAGAGAAACGGAATTGACAGACTCCTTCCCCCCTAGGGGAAGAGCCATCAGCTGAGTCCAGGGACACCTGGCTATACAGAAAGTGGTTCTGCAGAAACTGACCTTACCTGTGACTTGCAGGCTCAGAATTCTGACATGGCAAGCAGGTAAATATTTAGTCCAGAGACATTTACAACTGGTACGTGATCGAATGTGTTGTCAATCAAGCATCTTGCAACTGCCTTCAATGCATTTTGTCAAAGGCTACAATTTTAACGGGGGCCTAAAACTGTTTTCAGTGCTCCACAAGCTGGTTATAGTGGGCTAATTGTCTTTAGCTATAATGTGGCAGATATAAGCCTCTCAGTTCCACTCCTCTCGATTATTCTATCTGCTTCATGGGCTGGATCTAGACACATCAAAGAAGCGTTTCAGTTAAACGCGTTGCAAACTTTGTATGAGAAATCAGTTTGGCAAAAACGGGACTCCACAGCGCCATCTGGTGCCACAGTGATATAATGCATATACGACGCGTATAAAGCGCTTTTTCTTTGCCAAAGTAGCTGAGTCCATGGTGAACTCTGCTTTTACTGTTGGCCTGGTTCTACTCTCTGAAGATTTTTATTGAAATATAAGGCCCATGAGATAAAATGGAATAGTCAATATATACAACACACCTGCAAGCTGAGTAGAAGCATCCCAGAACTGCTCCCTCTTTCTGCCACCCAAATTGCATATGGTGTTTGAGTTTAAAGATACAAAAAATGGATTTGTTTTTAATCTTTTCTTACTTATTCATTTTTTGTATTATGTATTTTTATTTTTCTTCTTTCTTTTTTCATTTTATGTATTTTTGTATGTCTTTTTTCATTTTTCTCTTTTTATATGTTTTCTTTTTATTTTGTAAATCTTTGTTTTTTGTAAAATCTTAATAAATATTTTATAAAAAAAACAACAAATTGCATATGGTGTTTGTTATTCAGATGAGGAGTGAAGATGATGTGAGGATATGTAACAAGAGATTTAATTTTAAAAGATCAGATGGGGAAATGTTACCAGATGAGAAACTATCTGAAATGAATTAAATTTATGATGTTGGTCACCTCTCTCAGTGACTTTGATTTCCCTTTCCATGGTTGGCTTTTATACCTGCCGTAAGTGTCACTATGCTTTGAGACCTGAAATGTTGAATGAGAGGGAAAAAAACCCCAAATCCACTAAAAGTACTATTCCAGCTAGAGGTCCACCAAGCATTTCAGTGGGATTTCCATGGGAATTTTATATTTGTTGTACATCCATTAGTCACTTTGCACCCCCTAAAAATCTCAAAGTTTTTTGATGATATGTTGATGAAGACCACAGAGTCCAGGCTGGCTCATATGGCAAGAGTTAGTTCTTCAATGAATTCATTAATTCACATTTAATAGCAGTCCTTGCTCTAATTTGTTTACATTTTTGATGGGTTTGATTTTGTTACCTGTTTCAAAGGTGGGGCAGAAATTTAAATATATACCTGAGTCAAACCTGTGTGGTATTGCTGGTGTGACAATAAGCATGAGATTTCCTCTCACCCATTTTGCATCTGTCATATACTCAAATGTCCCATTTGCACTACTAAATTAAATTAAACATTTGTGAATGTCTTTAAATCAATGCAATTTAAGCTGAGAAAATTCTCTTAAAATGACTATCATTCTCCAAAAATGGCGATTCCTTTGACTATCAGAATTGCTAAACTGAAAAGAGCAAGTATTCTACTTTCTTGCACTTGCAACTGGATTTTTTATTATTATTCTCCATTAGAAATCTTGGAATACTCTTTTATTTTACTAATTGTTACTGTATTCTCCTACAATTCACAGGAAATGGGAGGGATATAAGGGAGAATGTTCCACAGTAAAGCAGTCCATTGGCTATGAAATACAGCGTTTTCAAATAATGACAATATTTCACTGAGATGCGAATGATCAGAAACAAATTGCATATATGTAAATAGTCTGGGCTGCTTCTGAGTAGAATATTCATGGTATTATCTCTGCAAACTGTACATGGCTGCTTTGAGTGTAATTTCGGTTTTGACATTTGTTGCCTGGAGTATTTTATCACATCCTGTCTCCAATTACTTGAGCGTGTAGTAATTCATTAGCAAATAAAAGGGCATTAAGTTTGCGGGGCCTGATTCTTGCACAGTTTGTACATCTGTTCGCGTCTATTGATTGAGCTAGCTTTACCTGTGCCAGTTTAGACAGAATTTTGCCTGCAGTCAGTTACCCAACCTCACTTTTTGCAGCCATTATATTTGTATACGATTATGCACAACGCCACTGAGAATTTGGGGATGCAAGCCAATAGAGCTGTAGACTTTCACCCTGACTTTCAGTACAAATAATCTAAAGTACTGCAGGCTTTAAAAGCAGATATTAAATGGCAGGAACAGAACACCCAATAATTCTGGAAGCTAAAAAAGAAATGAAACAAAACACAAAAAAACCCACTGAGGAATATTGATCTAAAACATTTTAATATGTTAGCTCAACAAATGTTTTCCTGTGTCTCGGTCAGTGAAGCATAACTAAGATTTTGGACAATAATTTTAAAAGAACTTAATTTCAAAGACCTAAAGGGGTCCTAAGGGACGCGGGTGGCGCTGTGGGTTAAACCACAGAGCCTAGGACTTGCTGATCAGAAGGTTGGTGGTTTGAATCCCCACGACGGGGTGAGCTCCCGTTGCTCAGTCCCTGTTCCTGCCAACCTAGCAGTTCGAAAGCATGTCAAAGTGCAAATAAATAAATAGGTACCGCTCCGGCGGGAAGGTAAATGGCATTTCTGTGAGCTGCTCTGGTTCACCAGAAGCGGCTTAGTCATGCTGGCCACATGACTCGGAAGCTGTACACCGGCTCCCTCGGCCAATAAAGCGAGATGAGCGCCGCAACCCCAGAGTTGGCCACAACTGGACCTAATGGTCAGGGGTCCCTTTACCTTTTAAAGGGGTCCTAGCATTGCAGCCAACTAAATTCTAGTAGACCCATTAAAATCAACGGATCTAATTTAGTCATGATCATTATTTCAATGTGTCTAATTTTGAGCATGACTAACACGACCCCTCATTCTACATCCAGACCTCTGACTTCCAGAAAAGATGTAAACCTTCGATATAGGCAGATTGGATGGAAGCACATAAGACCTTAAACGATACTGAATGAAACTGTCAAAAGGGGGGGATAGTGCTGTGAAGGTCTGCAATTCATATTTTTAGCACAACATTTTATCAATGGACACAGGCTCATGCACACATACATTGGTCAGCTGGCTAGAAGAATGGAAATATGTGGCAAACTGTGCTATTCAGGAATTTAATTTTTTGAACCTGTTCATATTAAGAAGGGTTGAGCAGGAGATGGGGTGGAACCAACCCATGGGGAGATCCTCTGATCCCTCAATTTGCTCCTGTTCTATCCAGTTTGCTTCATTTCAACTGCTGCATTTTGTTTCCACCATAGCAACTCCGGCCAGCTGTTTCCCTTCAATACCTTTCCGATGGAGATTGAATTTCAAGGCCTTCTAAGGGGAAGCTGCTGAAAGCGCGAGAATCTTTCGGAGTTACTTCAAAGCAACTTTCGTCGTTTTTCATGCACAGCTTTAAAGGATCATCTGGCCTTCTTTCCCTAAACACAGATTCTTTCAAAGATTGCCCTGCAACATCCCTCTTTAGAGAGCATCGGGGGGAGACACGGTGCGTCTCTTCTGATGTGTGCATGTTCAGCTGGTTGGCAAAGGTTAAGGAGCGTCTTATTTTACTCCTCTCTCTTTCTCTGTCTTTTAAAAAGGTTAGAGTTTTATTGTCTTTAGAAGAATGATCGGGTGTCACTTTTGGAATCTGATGCAAGAATGTCATCTTTAAAGTCATCGGATAACATCCCCATCACTAAGGATATTCAGACTTGTGGGTTGGGCATCTGAAACTCAATCCTGGGACATACTGGCTTAAACCCCAGTTCAATATCCTTCCATTTTAAAGAATTGCATAGAATAACAGGATGGGGAATGGTTCCGATGGTTGCCTACCCCAAATAGTGGGCTAATACCCACCACTATCACTAGACTTTCACTAGTGGCTAAAAGTGTTGCCATACAATAAATGGGGGTGGGGAAAGCAAGGCTGGCAGGTCAGTCTTTCATTGAATTTGGTTGGTTCAAGAAGGTTTGTCACCTAAGGACGAGAAGGCAGCCTACTGGATCAGACCAATGGCCCACCTATGAATTGCCGTATTAAGCGGTTGGTCCCTTACCTTTCTCGCCCTGATCTGCCCACAGTGATCCATGCGGCGGTCACCTCCAGGCTTGATTATTGTTTTTGCTTGTTTTTTAAATAACTTTTTATTCAAAATTAAAACAAAACATATTATCCAGAAACATATCATCCTTATTTCCCCCATTTTTCCTCCCTCCCCTCCCTCCCCCACAGAACCCCACCCCCCGACTTCCCTCAGTTCCAGTCTTTGATTTCTCTAAAAATGCTGTTTTCTCCATGTTACACAGTTGTATAGATCCTCAAACTATTTAGCTGATTATTATCAATAAAAAGTTTGTGAATGTTTATTCAAAACCAGCCAAGGAGTCCAGTTCGCTTTGTTGTGTCTTCAAATACTTTGTAAAGGGTTCCCATTCATCTTTAAAGTCACAGTTATCCTTGTCCCGTAGCTTGTATGTCAGTTTTGCCAGTTCTGCGTAGTCCATCAATTTTTCTTGCCATGATTCTTTAGTTGGGATTATTGTAACTCGCTCTACGCGGGGCTGCCCTTGAAGCTGACCCAGAAACTCCAGCGGGTGCAGAATGCTGTGGCGAGACTCCTTACGGGATTCTCGCTGCGGGATCACATTCATCCAGTGCTTTACCAACTGCACTGGTTCCCGGTGAAGTACAGGGTCAGGTTTAAGGTGCTAGTTTCGACCTTTAAAGCCCTATGCAGCCTAGGACCCATGTACCTATGGGCCCGCCTCTCCTGGTATGCCCTGCGGAGGATCTTAAGGTCCACAAATGACAACATTTTGGAGGTCCCAGGTCACAAGGTGGTTAGATTGTCTCAACTAGGGCCAGGGCCTTTTCAGTACTGGCCCTGACTTGGTGGAACGCTCTGTCACAAGAGACCAGGGCCCTGCGGGACTTGACATCTTCCCGCAGGGCCTGCAAGACAGAGCTGTTCCGCCTGGCCTTTGGTTTGGACTCAGTCTGACCCTTATTTCCTTCCCCTTATGGTTTTGATGAGGCTGCATTTTAAATTGCATTTTAACCTGTATTTTAAATTGGTTTCTTTCTTTTTTTCCTATTATGTTTTTACTGTTGTTAGCCGCCCTGAGCCGGGCTCTGGCTGGGGAGGGTGGGGTATAAATAAAATTTATTATTATTATTTATTATAAACCTATTATTATTATTATTATTATTATTATTATTATTATTATTATATTATTATTATTATTATTATTATTATTATTATTATTATTATTATTATTATTATAATAATATTATAAACCCATTCAAACTGGTTGCCATCACTATCTCTAGTCGGAGCAAATTCCATAGTTCAGTTAGGCATGGTGTGAAAAAGTATCTTCTTTGGTCTGTCCTGAATCTTCCAACACTCAGATTCACTGGATGTCCCTGGATTCCAGTGCAGTCAAACCTTGGTTGTTGAACACAATTCGTTCCGGAAGACCGTCCAACTTCTGAAATATTCAACAATTGAGGCGCGGCTTCTGATAGATTACAAGAGCTTCTTGCATTCAAGCGGTAGCTGCGTCGGACATTCGAGTTCTGAGGAACATTCGAAAACCCGAGCATTTATTTCCAGGTTTTCAGGGTTCAGGAACCGAAATGTTCGAAAACGGAGCTTTTCGAGAACTGAGGTTTGACTGTAGTATGTGAGATGTATATCCACACTACGCATAGTTGGATATATCTGTTTCACATACCATATTACCAGGCAGAGGGCCTTCTCGGTGGTGGCGCCTGCCCTGTGGAACACCCTTCCATCAGATGTCAAGGAAATATCTGAAGTATATCTGTCAAGAAGTATATATGTCAAGAACACATCTGAAGGCAGCCCTGTTTAGGGAAGTTTTTAATGTTTGATGTTTTATTGTGCTTTAATATTCTGTTTGGAGCTGCCCAGAGTGGCTGGGGAAACCCAGCCAGATGGGTGAGGTATAAATAATATATTATTATTATTATTATTATTATTATTATTATTATTATTATTACTACTACTACTACTACTACTACTACTACCTATATTCTCTTTGAGGTGAGGCAACTAGAACTGTACACAGTAGTCCAATTGTGGACACATCATAGATTTGTATAATGGCTTTTTGTCATGTTGGCAGTTTAACTTTCAATCCTTTTCCTAGCGTGGAATTTGCTTTTTTCACAGCTGCCGCACACTATGAGAAATGCCATTGAATTAAATTAAAGCATTTAAATTAAGGTGGCCATTTACACATAACCCCACGAAGCAGGGGGGAGAATACAGATCAGCAAAGTATTTTCTAATTTAGATTTATAGATGCACATTTAGAAACAGGAGCTTCCTGCAGCCAATCAGAAGTCGCGCTTTGGTTTTCAAACGGTTTCGGGAGTCAAACGGACTCCCAGAATGGATTAAGTTCGAGAACCAAGGTACCACTGTAATATAATTTTTAGACACTAGGCAAAAACATCTCTCATCTCCCAGGCCTTTGGCTAATTAAATAATCTATGGCCTTTTAAACTGGGGGTGTGGGGGTTATTATTTTTGTTACTATGGCATGTATTTTGTGTTTTTATATTGTGAACTGCCCTGTGATCCTTGGATGAAGGGCAGTATAGAAATTTTAATTAGAATAAAAAAGAAAGAGTGAGAAACCAGGCATACTTGAGAAGAAGAAGAAGAAGAGTTTGGATTTGATATCCCACTTTATCACTACCCGAAGGAGTCTCAAAGCGGCTAACATTCTGGCCCAAGGTCACCCAGCAGCTGCATGTGGAGGAGCGGGGAAGCGAACCCGGTTCACCAGATTATAAGTCTACCGCTCTTAACCACTACACCACCCTGGCTCATGAGAGCTACACATGTAGCATAACATGTAACCTGACTACCAAAAGAACTCTAACTAGTCTAACTGCTATATCACATCTTGTACCCCAGCAACATTTCAGGAGCAAGTGATGGGGGTGTTGCCAGGAATGGGGGTTTCTAGCGCAATGTCTCTTGTATATGAATTTTCGCAGCAGTGCTGGAAGTTTCAAACCACAGAATGTGCTTGCTGTTGTTTTAATTAGCAAGACGCACTCAACTGGAATGTTTCCTTTTTATATTATTCCTAGGGGGTGGAGTGGGGGAATGACGCTTTTGCTGTTCTCTCATGTCATCTGTTCAGACAAACGAATTAAACAATTACAGCACATCGTGATGTTATGGCTATTCAGCGTTCCTGAATGCTATCGCATATACGCCCCCTGAAAAATAAAAAATGGGTGTCTGCCAAGATAACAGGATGTAAGCTCCCCGCCTTAACCTCAGAAGGCTGCAGGACATGAACAAGTTAGACGGAGAAGGATACATGCCTGCAGGGCATTTTCCTAATTAACATAGCACATCCTTCCAGATATGGCTTACAGCAGAGAAAGTAGCATTTGCTGATGACTTGCTTTCAGCACAACAGCTGATCGTATGGAACATAAGCCATCTTGGTCTCCATTCTTAGGGCCTATGATATCAGTTCTATGCCAGGGGTGGCCATAAAATCATCAGGACCTGAATGAGAAGAAACATCTGGCTTTTGTGGGGCTGGATGTGAGTCACATCCATTTTTCTGTCCACTTCTGCCTCTGCTTGCCCCCCTACCACTGGCATGGGCCACCCCCAATGCTGTCCACCCATGACTTAGGCTTGGTTACAGTTTCCTATCAAGGATCTGACATGCACGCTACATACTCCAGCTGTGTGGTGCACTGATATAATTTTAGACTCTGGTGCCCACCTTGGGATAGATATGTGTCTTCCCACTCATTCTGCAGAGTGGGACCTTCTGTCTCAAAGTCCTTCTGGTGTGAGCCTCTGCCAATGAATCCTATTATCAGGCTTCGGGAAATCGGCTCCCCCCCCCATGGAAAGGAACATCTTACCACTTACAATCTTTAATAATCACAGCGAGAGAACAAAGAACACATCTCCTAGAAATGGCGGTGCTCCCAATTAAGGATCACAACCCCTTCCGTCCCTATTAATCTACACCACTCCTACGTCTTGTCATCTGAGTTTTTAACCTCTCTGCTTTCTCTTCTGAGACTTTCTGAGCTCTTCGCAACTTTCGGGAGATCAGAGGAATGCTGTCCAACAACTGTGAATCTGTTAACCCTCTCTCTTCCAGTGTTTCTTCTCCTAGCTGTTCCCCTTCTAGTATTTCCCAGCTTCTGCCTTCTGAACTATGCCCCTCTGCAAACCACTCTTCCAAATCTATACTGTCCTCCTGCTCCTGGGAAGATGCAGGAGCAGGGGGAGGCTCCCACCATTCTTCCTCAGTGCAGCCCTCCTCAGCACGGTCCCTGACACCTATTCATAAAAGAAAGTCCTATTCTTGGGGGGGGGGCTTCCTGTCCCTAGCTAACAACTGCTTGTTTTGTTTTTGTTTTTGCCTTTGAGGGAGGCCTTCAGAAAATGTCTGTAGTGTGAGTTGTTAGTGGTGTCATTATTTGGGGTTCTACACCTTCTGAAAGGTCTCCAGCAGTTAAATAGGTATTGTCTCTAAGGTGCATGCAAGTGCATTGATGCACATGAACACTAGGGCCTCTTTCAATGCTATCTGTCATTTCACACTTTACATCTAGGGTAGGCGATTAAAAGAAACAGCATCATCTGACAGCAATAGCAATGTTTCATTGATCAGGCAGACCAATATTATGGGGGAGCCGAGTTTGATTGGTCCATAATGGAGTATAGTGCAATCACATTTTCTGCTTTATCTTAAATACAAATAAAAAATGCCCACCCCTTTCAAATCACTGAGGGGTGGGCTATTGAAGTGACTTCAAAACTCCCCATCACCACCATGGACCACTTGATGGGCATTCCACAGGGCGGGCGCCACTACCGAGAAGGCCCTCTGCCTGGTTCCCTGTAACCTCACTTTTCACAGTGAGAGAACCGCCAGAAGGCCCTCAGAGCTGGATCTCAGTGTCCGGGCTGAATGACGGAGGTGAAGCCATTCCTTCACGTATACTGGGCCGAGGCTGAGGCTGTTTAGGTGATGTGCTTGATGCTGTATGTATTTAAATGTATTTTTACAGACATGCCACAGACCACCTGAATGAAGCTGATGGACTCCTGGTGGTCCATGGACCACAGTTTGGAAATGCCTGGGCTATTGAAAAGTGAAGGAATAGAGAACAGCCCAGTTATGTGCCTTGGTGGCTGGTGATGGTGGTTGGTGGGAGAACTTGAACTGTGATTCCTGGAATGGAAAAGTTCACAAAGCTTCCCTCATTTTTATCTGTGAAACATTGGCAGCTATGGCATAGAAGGCATTTTTTCTTTCAGAAAACCAATCTACCAAGTCTCCTCCATTGGTTTGAAAAATCACACACAACCTTGGTTTTTTGCAATGAATCCCTGTTGTCCTCAACCCATTAACCAAACTGTAATTCTCTAGTGACTTATGAATGGATTCCAAGCTATCATTTCAGAGTTACTGGTCTTGTATCCTGTGTGTGGATATGGCCATTAGAAAGAAAGAAAGAAAGAAAGAAAGAAAGAAAGAACCTTTCTACAATGAATACTATTTATCTGAAAACTTGAGGGAAATGCATCATCTGAGGGAAATATATTATTTCCTAGGACTCCCACAACTTGATACGGGCTCATAAATTTCGGATTAATGAAAATCTCATTGCTTCTGGTCCTTCAATTACGACCCCTCCACAATGTCTAGGAGTGGAGAGAGTCAGCTGCTTAGAAGTTTGGTGTAAATAACTTGCCTATAAATTAGCTAATCCCTGGGCATTGCACAAAAGTAAATTGCTCTAGTTTATTTGTGCCCCTTTCTCCCCCGGCTGGAAGATCTATTACAATGGATGCTGTTACTTCTCGTAAGCTGTATATGCATGTTTGAACTAATGATAGGGAACATTACTGTCACATAGGTAAATTTATAACATCATTGCATTTGAGATGTAATAGGAATTACTCTGGGAAACTCCAGCCCACCAAGACTGGTAGCCCCTAGCATCCATAGTGACTACTAGAGCCTGTAGCCTAAGGCTGGGTCTGATTGCATGGGGAAATGAAGTCTTCTTCAATTTCTCAAGATACAAAGCAAATGCCTCACAAATTGGTCACATTCCATTTAACTCATATTAATCTACATTGCATCCCCTGAGGGCAGGCGATGCCATAGCTCCCCCCTTTTTTTCTTTAGCACATATAATTTGTTTTTCTGTAAAATATACTTGGATGTGGTATGAAATTATAACAAATGGAGAGGGAGGGGGGGAAAGAGACTGTTCAGAAGAGTCAGCCCCCCTCCCCCCGACAAGCTATTTGTACACATGTACAGTACTGTACACACAATAACTTCTACCTAACATGGTATTTCTTAAATGATGAAGGAGATGCAGCTGGAAATTTATATACTGTCAAGAGGAAGGTTCATGGCAGTTTTGTCTGAAGAGGTCCTTTTAGATAAGTCAACAGTGGGTGACCATCTAAATCAAAAGGTTAATGGAATACCTTTATTTTTATTTTTTCATTTGTTAGGTTATCAAGGAGACAGAAGGGTACACTCAGCATTTATTTCTATGCAGGAGTGACATTTGATATATTTTAAATAGCTATTCCTCTTGTTTTATTCTTAGTTATGTATACCAAAACAAAATGGCTTGGTCAACTGTTCATCAACTTTTATCAGCGTCATTGTAGAAGAAAGTAGAACCTGAGAGCCTTCCCTACCATTAGGGAGAAGCGACCACCTCAGGAAGCAGATTTTGGGTCCCTCAGGTACTTAAATAACTTCTTGACCATAGGTACCATAAACCTTAAGTTTGGGAAGTAGGGTTTTGCATCTGGCCCCAGCCACCACTACCATGGAAGCTTCTCCAGAAGGCAAGTTGGCCCTCAGGCTGAACAGAGTTTCCACACTCCTGCTATAGAGAGTGTGGAACTTCCTGTAGGCCTGAACTTTCAGAGGCAGAAGCCAGAGAGGTGCAGATGGCAGTTTGACTCAAAATGGTAAAGCTCTTTTATGCTGTATCTGTTGACAGTGAAGTGTTCTCTAACTAGCCTTCCTGTTAAGCTAGAAGAAGTGAGATGTTATTGATTTGCCCATATGTGAGCATTTGCAAACAGCAGTCTCTCACATTCCGGAACTCATTTCGTATAAAAGAAATACGAAGAAAAGATGACAGAGTCTACTGCCAGTCCCCCTTTGGAGGAAACACTGAGGCTGTCTACAAAAGCGGGCAAGCGCGGCAGAAAACGGACAGAGAACAAACATTGTTGTCCTCCTCCAGCTCTGCTCATGTCGCAGCTTGTCCGCATCTGTGCTTCTGAAGGGAAATGTCATAACATTGCTAATCAATAAGAAGAGTGACAGGATCATTTGTCAAAGGCAAGCCAGCATTGCAGCTGTTGTTGTCACCCTCTCTTTCTCCATTTTGCAATGGGAAACCTGGGGGAAAGGCTGATCATTTGCCTTAGGCATGGCAGCCCAAGAGCCCTGGACAAAAGACAGCCGTCATATGGGGAAAATAGCCACATTTTGCTAATGCTCTTCAGGGCTTAACAGCCGTTGAAGACAAGAAGATGCCAAGACTCTGGCAGGAAGTATAGTGTTTCTAACAATGGGATGTCATGGACACTGGACACCCTGCAAAGGGCCAGATGATCTTTCAGACAAGAGCAGCCTATTGACTTAGGGACACCTGATCTCTGTTGTGTATGTGTTGCCAGTGGATTGCAGATGCTCTAGGCTGGATTGTTGGTTAGAAGGTCAAGCAGTTGATCTTCAGGAGGTTCAGTAGAGCTTAATGAAGACTTCTATCTTTATGCTCAGTTGATAAGAATCTAACAAGCAGTAGAGTGCAGGTCACAAAAACATCTGCAAATGGGCCAAAATCCTCAGAACAATCCGTGGTTAATATTTTTATCCAGTAAAACTTCACGGTACTGATATATTTAAAACGTTTATCCCAAGTATTGGAGGGGTTATGTATCCATGGGGACCGTTTTCATATGTCGTGGAAATGCAAAATTATAAATGGGTTCTGAGGTAAGTCTTTGTGTGGGTGTATCACACTATACAATGTCATTAGGTTGACATTATTGAGTCTCATTGAATAGATGCTTCATGCAAGGGCACTGCAAGGTCCATGTCCGTGACCTTAATTTACTTCCGGGCAAATTAACATGGTAGGTGGCCGAGGTTTTTGAAACATGCCAGCCACCTTGTAAGCCAAGTAAAATCAGAATCATGGTTTAAAAGAGGGGGGAAGCATAGATCTGGGACCCATGCAAAAGACCTAGGGCTCACCCCTTAATAATGCTCTGGATGTCAGGGCCCTGTGCACAAGACCCTGGTTTTTTTGTTTTGCTGCTAATACTAAGACTAAAAATTAGGGCTATGCATGAGATCCCCCCCCCATGGTTATGCTGTGTCTCTTCTCCACCATAAACCAGTCAGCAGGATTGGCTTTGCCAATGCATTCTCTGTGGAAACACACTGGTGAAGCAGACCCCTGCAGCTGGGAGGACTGAAACTTCCACTCACCAGCTGGAGAGCAGAGGGTTCGGTCCTGCTTAGTTTGGCTGTACACACATGTTGCCCTGCTCAGAACAGGTCACACAGTCAAAGCGCAGTGCAGGGCTGTTTGAAAGCCCTTTTGCAAACAGCCCTACCCTACTTGTAGAGGGTGTCTGCCACACCTTCTCTCCCACCCACCCACTTTTCTGAAAGCCTCAGTTCTGCCTGAATTGGTTAGAAAATTTAGGTTTTGGTCAAATCTGGTGCACAGAGCTAGTAGAAACAGCATGCCGTTGGCAAAGTGAGGACTGCACTACAATAGAACAACTGTATAGAGGAACATGGTATTTGGCTTTGTGGACAAAGTAACAAAACAAATTCATGCCTTTCATAAGCAAGGTAATCCAGAGACCATTATGGATTATTGGTCTCCTTTAACCTCATTTGTAAAAAATGAGCTGCCAGCAAAATATTTTCCCGAGAGTCACACGTCCTTTGGTCAGATTTGCCTATGGCGTAAGTAATGTAATTCCTATTAGAATGCTATACCAACTCTGCAGCTTTCTTTTTCATGTTTCACTTGCTATATTTTTGCATGTAATTCCTTTTCTTTTATGTAAAACTAAGTATTGAATGTTTTCCTTTTCCATAATATCTATAAACAAAAAAAACAAAACAAAACAAGTAGATGGTCTTACTGTGGCTGTGGAGCATTATCACAAATGTTGATGCGGTACAGCAGTCTAGTGTATGGTAGAAAGGGTTATATTGGACATACCTATTTCCTACTCTTTTGGGGTAGAGGCCTTGCCTGCTACTTAGTCAGGAAAAAGCAGCCACACAAGGGCTAAAGGTGTGAATAATAACATGTCTAGTCAGTGGCGTAGCGTGGGGGGTGCAGAGGGGGCCGGCTGCACCGGGCGCAACATCTGAGGGTTAGGGTTAGGGGGCGCAAATCCACGGGTTAGGGGGCGCAAATTACTTGCCTTGCCCCGGGTGCTGACAACCCACGCTACGCCACTGTGTCTAGTTTGACCCTAAAGAAGCTCTTAGGCTGGAAGAAAAACAGCAGAAAATTCAGTGGTATAAGGTGTCACCATCAGCTCCTTCCCTATTCCCCTGATACTACAGTAAAAGCAAGATAATGAAAAAAGAATTGTGTGTTTTTGTGAATGCTCTGTCCATCAACAGTTCAATGAATTAACTGAGTAGAAGATCTCAAGGGAATAAAGGCAGCCAGCCAATTACACATACTCACATAAATCCATTGAGGGTGTCAAGCTCAGGACTTCAAAACAGTTCACCTCCAATTTTCCTAACACCCCCCTGCTGGAATGACTTGCACAACATGATACCTTTTGGCCCAAACTGTACTTTTAGGAATCGTTTTTGCAATGCAAAGCAGATTGATTGGTCCTGAAGGGCGCAGAAACATTTCCCCTGACCACTTTTTGGTTAAATAAATAGCCATAAAACCCTGTGAGACGTGCTGTGTTGTGCCTTTCCTATTATGCAGAATGGAGAGAGGACTAGGACTGTCATAGCCTGGGAGGTGATAGAGACAATGGACCAATTAATGGGAAATCAGTGCAGCAGATAATTTGAACCTCTAGGATGCTCAGCCACTTGGAATGTACTTTCCAGCTCATAGGTGCTGGAGGTCTACAAGGAGTTTGCTCAGGCTAAGCAGACATTTAGTACAAGCAGAGGGCTGTGTCAGGCAACAGGTACCTCAACATCTTCTGTGTTAAAAGCAAAAAATTACAAGCTGCATACACTCCAACATTTCTCCAATGAAAATAGGGACGTCCTAAGGACATTCCAAGATCAAACCAGAAACCGGGACGGCTTCTCTAAATCAGGAATGTCCCTGGAAAATAGGGACACTTGGAGGGTGTCACAAGGCCTCTACATCAGTCTTAGGAATGCCAGGAGTGGTTCTTCTTCCCAATCCTCTCTTGTTCAACTGAGCTCCTTTTGCTTGCAATGAAACAGAAGTAATCAGCATTAGACAAGCTCTCCATACTTGGACCAGGACAGCAGTTGCAAATGGGTTGCATGGGGTCATAGATTGTTGCTGCTTTGTTCATGGGGCAGGATCAGCTCCTCCAGCACTGGAATAAAAGAAAGGTTCTAGTAAAAGGACGCGGGTGGCACTGTGGTCTAAACCACGTCAAAGTGCAAGTAGAGAAATAGGTACCGCCCTGGCGGGAAGGTACACGGTGTTTCCGTGCACTGCTCTGGTTCACCAGAAGCATCTTAGTCATGCTGGCCACATGACCTGGAAGCTGTATGCTGGCTCCCTCGGCCAGTAAAGCGAGATGAGCGCCGCAACCCCAGAGTCGTCCACGACTGGACCATAGCTGTCAACTTTTCCCTTTTCTTGCGAGGAATCCTATTCGGAATAAGGGAATTTCCCTTAAAAAAAGGGAAACCTTAACAGCTATGGACTGGACCTAGCGGCCAGGGGTCCCTTTACCTTTACCTTTTAGTGCTATAACTAACAGATGGACAACAAAAGTGGATTTTGAGAGCTCTTATGGTGGCTGAGGCTGATATTACAAGGATGGAAAGACAATCACCCACCACCTACTGCTCTTGCTGCCACTGATGACCATGAAAGAAGCATGTGCATGTTTGAATGTATTCCAACATAAGCATGAGTACAAAAACCATGGAAAGGCATAAATTCTAGGAATGGCCACAAGATCCAGTTCAGATCCTGATTTGGTGCATCAGGAGACAGCCAGATTCAGGCTGAAGTACTTTGGAGACTCCCCAGTTCAGTCTGGGTTCTGAATCCAATATAGAATTTGATAAAGCAAAACTTTGTGATTTATTTGTTTTAAAATAGTATCTCCTTTGACAGAGAAACAGATGAGACTTGACAGAATACCAGCCTGAGCATAGAGATGTAAAATTACAAATTGGGAAAAGTTAGTCGGAGACTTTGTAAAAAAAATAAAAAAGCACAAAAATTGTTAAAAGAAAAGCAATTCTAAGCCTATTAAAAATGTGGTTTATAACCATTATTACTGATGTGTTGCTTGCAAAATGCCCTTCTTTGGAAACCCCTAATAGTCACTGTCTCCTATGGTTAATGAAAACAGGATCAAAGCACAATAAAAAGCTGTGTATTGGGATTTTAAAAAAATCTTTCTCTGTCTTATTTTTAATTTCATCTTCCTAGCAGTGAATTGTATTATTATGATAGTTCATTTGATTTCATCTCCTCTTTTTAATCAGCTGGTGTAAGATATTCCATACAAGGTTTGCCAATCATTTCTTCATCACTTAGGAAGGTCAGTCAATGACGATACCTAAATTATCATTTCATTTCTCCCTCTCTCTGAATAAAATCCTCATATTTTTTTGATCACAGGTGCCTCAAAATGAGGAAAGGACACAGTCCATCTCTGTTATACAATGTGATTTCAGCACTCTGTGGATGGGGGAATGGACAGAAAGGGTAAATAAAAGAGGGTGGGTGAGAACTGAGGCAGTTTTTCTTTTTCTTTTTTAAAAATGAGATAATAGAATGAAAAGATCTACAATCTTTTAGAAGAAGAAGTTTATCATAGGGATGGACAACATTTTTCACCTCTAGGGTCACATTCTTGGAAATTATAGGGAAAGTCACAAGTCCAAAAGGTACAATTTTATCCCCCATGCTGTTTAATATGTACCTGAAACCACTGGGTTTTAGGGTGTGCGGTCAGCAAGATGCTGATGATACACATTTCTGTTTCTCCTTTACATCTGCAGGTGTGGATGTCAAGGACTGGACTGAGGAGGAATGGTGGAGACTGCCTCCCCAGCCTGACCCTTCCAGAGAAGAGGAAGACAGTATAGATGTACAACAGGGGTTTGTGGGAGGTCACAGCTCAGAGGCATGTGAGGGGAAAAGTTGGGAAATAATGGGAGAGGAGGAGGAAGAGGAAGAGCCAGAGCAGCTGGCTGACACATTATCACTAGAAAGCATTCCAGACCCCCCTTCCAGAACCCAGCAAGCATTGAAAGTAGGAGAGCAAAGGACTCAGAGACAGATGGCCGTAAGCGGCAACCGTAGAAGAGGTGATGCTGATGATGAATGAGGAAGCGGGAGAGAAGAGGGGTGGAGATTTACTCGGAGCAACACCATTATTCCAAGAGGCTGCATTTCTGAGCCTCTCTCTGTGAATATTGAATAAACAGCGTCGGTAAGAACTTCCCTTGTCTTATCCATTTCTGGCAACCTACCGTGGTGGTTAGATCCTCTGGCGCCTGGCAGTTGCACTGGGTGTGCCAGTTCAGATAAGACGGAAGCGCTGTTGGTGGCTTGTCCTGCTCCGAATGGGGTTACACACCTTCAGAAGAAACAGGTGCCTAGCTTTGGGCAACTTCTGGATCAGCTACCATCCCTGGAGGCTCAAGTGGGTTTGGTAATGCAAACTGCTTTCCCTCCACTTCAGCTGATTGAAATGCAGTGAAAAAGCAACCACAATATTTATTTATTTGCAATCTGATCTTGAGTACAGACCACAGCAGGCTTTTGTAGATTGCAGTAAATCTCTTTGTAATAGCAAGGAAAGCTTATTTGAATTGTTCTAATTTATGAATTAGGAATGTTAAGAGGGGAAAGTTAGTGTATATCCTTCTCCTTCCTATGCAGTGCTTTTTTTCCTAAAAAGAAATGTTTAGGGGTACTGTCATTTTGACTCAAGAAAATCAAATATAAATACAGTAAATGGACAAAAATACAAAGAACATGCATTACACTGGGAAAGGAAAGGAAGCCGCCATCGGAGGTGGTATTAATGAAACTGACCAATCACCGTGCTAGATTCCAACTCCTTCTTCACACATTAAACGCTCGCTTCCGTCTGAGACTCAGGAAACACTGTGACAGGAAATGAGGCTGCTATCGGGGGTAGCAACAGAACTGACAATTCACCGTGCTAGAGAAGAAACTATTTTTTATTTTTATTTTTATTTAATTTCTTCTCCTGTTAGATTCACAAAATGTTTAGGGGTATGCGTACCGCTGCGTCCCCCCAGAAAAAAAGCACTGTTCCTATATATTAACCCAGCTGCTGCTTCTGAATAATGACTGTTTCCATTATACCAGACCCTCCAAGTGCCCCTATTTTCCAGGGACAGTCCCATCTCAGTTTCTGATTTGACCCAGGAATGCCCTGCTTTTCCTTAGGGTGTCCCTATTTTATTGGAGAAATGTTGGAGGGTATGGAGTTACTGACCTCTGAGCTAAGGAGATAAGTTAGCTATACAACCTTTAGAAGACATCTGAAGGCAGCCCTGTATAGGGAAGATTTCTAAATGTTTAATGTTTTATTATGGTTTTTATATATGTTGGAAGCTGCCCAGAGTAGCTGGGGCAACCCAGTCTGATAAGCAGGATATAAACAACAAAATTATTATTGTTGTTGTTATGGGATAGGACGTCCTTATTTTCACTGGAGAAATGTTGGAGGGTATGTTATACTGGATTAAAAATATGTTAATTGTGGAAGCATTCTAATAATAATAATAATAATAATAATAATAATAATAATAATAATAATGTACTGCCCATTTGACTGGGCTGCCCCAGCCACTATGGGTGGCTTCCAGCATCCCTGTTTGTTGTGGCAATAAACCTTCTGAAACAATAGTAACATTTATATCCCACCTTTACTCCAAGAAGCTGTAGGCAGCAAGCATGCCTCCTTCCTCACAACAACCTTGTGAAATAGGTTGTGATGAGAGACTGTGGCCCAAAGTCACTTACTGAGCTTCAGGGCTGGGTGGTTATCATAACACTCCGAAACCACGGTCTGAGGCGGCTGCCTCATTCTGCCTAACAGTAGGGACAAGCCTGAGGCTGAGACACTGAAAAGGCTAATATGAGATTAGGACAACATCCATTTTATTCACCAAATAACTCCCAGATATATTCATGCCTTAGGTTCATTTGATTTTTATCAGTGTTTGAATTAAATTTTTTTTTCCAATGACAATTCAGTTTGCTCACTGAGATTTGCTTGCATCTTCAAAAGCAAAAAGGGAGGACAACTTGAAACAGCAGTCACTGCATCATGGTGGGTCTCGTCAGACAAGACTGTAATAGACAAGTACTGATGTCACGGATGCGATTTTATAGCTACTTAGCTGCAAAAATAATGCCCCAGCATAAGGTGGGAGTGAACATTAACACTGATCTTTAGTCTCAATTTTCCCTTTGTTCTGCATTTAGTATAATAAGCGGCTGAAAATCCAGAGAGCCAAAAATTTAAATCAGTTACCGGTACAGCCATAAAATGCATAATATATTTTTTGACAAAAGCGGCCTTGAAATAATGCATATTATAAAACATTTACAAAGAATTAGGTAATAGATTTTGAAATCTAATCTCCCTTAATAACCTCAGGTGAAGTCATCGTTTAATAACCCAGTTTTAAATCTACATTTAATTTAAAAAAAACCCCAACCCTCCTTTTTATGTGTTGGCAAATGCACTTTGAGCTTTCTTCTCCCTGTTTTCATGCAGCAGGACTTCACCAATATACTCTATGAAAAGCACTGGATCATAGAGACATGTTTCAGCGTGGGGAAAGATAGTCACAGAGGTTATGGGAAGAAGACCTAGAAGGCCCTCCCTGAATTTGAGAGCCACATCAAGCATCACAAGCAAAAGAAAAGTTCTCTATGCCTATTTCATCAGCAGCCAGAGGCTCCACTGCCCGGGGTTACATTTTTATCCAAAGGCATAACAGTCTCACTGTTTAAATAGATGATCAATCAGAGAGGCCATGCTTGGGTTCATTTACGCTCAACATCCCCTTGGTCTGCCATTCAGTACCTTTGACCTGACCTTTGAACAGTCAGAAGCAAAGGCAGCAGCCCAAAGGATACTGGAAGGACACAAAAAAAGGCCAGGGAACATTTCATAACAACAGGAACGGTTTAATAAAATCCTGGCTACATGGAAAGAAGATGCTTAACTCAACAGCGGTTTAAAATGCATTTTTCCGATTCACTTTGAGTAAAAAAGAAAGAAAAAGTAATAACATCCTTATTAGACTGTTTCAAAAATCTTTTGTTTTTTTAAAATGAGAGTGCTTTCAACTTTCCAATGAGAAGATAAATGACAAAGTTGCACAGTTCACAGAGAAACTTAAAAATCAGAGGGAAAACTGGGGATTACCATTCTTTTTTACATCAGTGTGCTAGAATATAAATGCGTACGTATGATTTGTTATTTTTATTTAAGCTTGGGGAAAGATGAAATTATTCTGATAACGAAGGCAAAAAATAAATAAAAAAATACTGGTTATCTTAAACTCTTCTAAATTGTCCCTGTGGGTGAGATTTAACGGGGCTGTTCTTGAAGTAAAATTGCAGTGCTTGTGGCCCACATGAAATCTGGAGGTAATTCTGTCAGATGCGTGTTAGGTTGCCTTATTAAACAACACTGTGAAATGAATGTGACTTTTAGAACTGGCATGTGTTTGTTATTGGGGTGGCTTCCTCCGTTAACAAGGGTTATTAAAACAACCCTTTGCCAATTGTTTCATTTGTCTCGGTTTATTGGGTTGCCGTTTGAAATTACAGGATTCAAAGCTCTTTGATGCTCTTGAATCCAAGTTACCTCACACCCACCCACAATTCTTTTGAATGCACCCCCCATTTATTGCATAGGACCATGGGCAGCATTGATGTCAAATCTTCATGCCCAGATGCACCTCTGGGCATTTATTCATTTTGCAGAGCATTGCAGCATACTCAGAGACAATTGCACACTCAGCTTGTTTCTTCACCTATGCCTTTCCCTCCAAAAAAAGGCTAACATTGATATGCAGCTGAACCATGATTTATTTAACTGCTTCCAGAGGAGTAGAAGTTTTGTGGCTCCTTAAAGACTAACAGATTCATCATTAGTCTTTAAAAAAAACAAACAACTTCAGAAAAGTAGGCTTCAAAGTACATAGAAACTGTATGGGACAAAATCAACCACAATTAGCACAATTCTATACTTGTCTAGGGATGAGAGAGAAAGTCAATTCAGTTCACATTTAAAGCTGAACCTAAACCACACTTTCTGAAACAATATGGGAACTGAAACATAGCCATCCCTCAAAATCCACACTTCTCTAAATTTTTCAATCCAGTTCGACAGTCAAGAAATGGGTCCAAAAATAGACATATATTTCTGTAAAATGTGTATAAAAATGCATATAATAGTGAAAATGATACAGTGGTACCTCGGGTTAAGTACTTAATTCGTTCTGGAGGTCCATTCTTAACCTGAAACTGTTCTTAACCTGAAGCACCACTTTAGCTAATGGGGCCTCCCGCTGCCGCCGCACCACCAGAGCACAATTTCTGTTCTCATCCTGAAGCAAAGTTCTTAACCTGAAGCACTATTTCTGGGTTAGCGGAGTCTGTAACCTGAAGCGTATGTAACCTGAAG